>NC_089227.1:5913748-6249023 GCF_963924675.1 Phocoena phocoena | reverse complement strand
GGTCCTCAGACCAAGTGTGTGATTTTAATTAAAAGACAGTGGGTTCAGGTCCTAATCTGAGTTTTGGCTGGGTTCGAGTCCCGGCCCATGAATTGAAGTCCCCATCTGAGTTGTGGGGTTTCAATAGTAGGAAGCAGGAATCAACCTGGATGGCATCACCAAAAAACAGATGGGAAAACTGCTGTCTGTACCATGCAGAGTCACGCGTGAAACACAGTGAAATATAGTACAGTATTGCTTACCTCAAAACTCACGAGCCCTCGAAAATACATGTCTTGAAAGAATACGAACAAATGGAAATGTATATGTTAAATACATTAGAATGGTTGATCATGGGAAAAGTGGGAGCTGGCAAGTGGCAGTGGAGGATGGAGATAAAAGAAAATTCAAAAGACACAAGAGAAGAGGACATTCAAGGATCAATGATGGTAATGTGGCCTAAGATGAACTCTCATCCCTCTGCATCTGTGTTAAGGAGAAAAAAAAGCTAACAAAAAGTTCATGATCAGGACTTCCCTGGTGGTGGTTAAGAATCCGCCTAGCCAATGCAGGGGATACGGTTCGAGCCCTGGTCCAGAAAGATCACACATGCTGTGGAGCAGCTAAGCCCATGCGCCACAACTACTGAGCCTGTGCTCTAGAGCCTACGAGCCACAACTACTGAGCCCGTGAGCCACAACTACTGAAGCCCACGTGCCTAGAGCCCATGCTCCGCAACAAGAGAAGCCACTGCAATGAGAAGCCTGCGCACCACAAGGAAGAGTAGCCCCTGCTCGACACAACTAGAGAAAGCCCACGCGCAGCAACAAAGACCCAATGCAGCCAAAAATAAATAAATAAATTAAAAAAATTTATTTTAAAAAAAAGTTCATGATCAAGGCCATTGAGCATATGGAAAGATTGTGCAAGTGACGGGGTCCCCGTGGTCTGGAAGGGAGCTCGGCCGACTATGTGTGGCAATTCATCCCCCCCCCCCACCTACCTTTTTCTTAATGGGCCAAACTTATAGTGGCCATTTAGGGAAAAGGAAAAGATTAACATTCTCTAAGATTCAGCTATTAAAGCGACTTACTTCAGTGCTATCCAAACTCCAAACATATATTTCCAAGAACCTACTGCCTGTTGTCACATGGATGTCCTGAAGGAACTTCTGATTCAAAAATCAGACACTTTCTCAGCTCTCCTGAAGCCTCTCTTCCCCTGTGCATTGGGGGTGTGCCGCTACCATTGACTCACAACTCTTCCCACTGACCACAATCTCCCACTGCAGGTCACTGAAATCCACCCCTCCTGTACCCTCACTGCCCTGCACTGTCACTGAGTTAGTCCTCAGAGACTCTTCTCTGGATAATTACAACGCATCCCTGTAGGCTTCCTTCCCACACTGTATAAACCAGATCTGCTCATTTCTGCTCCTTGGTTAAAAGCCCTCACTGGGACTCCACTGGCTATGGGTTATGAGACTCTATGACAGGATTCTATCCCACCTCCATCAGTGCCTCAGTCAGATACAGGCTGGAGTGCTAGGTTCTGCTGTGCTCACAAATCTTAATGGGTGATAGAAACGAAGGTTTATTTCTCACTCACGCTACGTGTCCTTCAAGAGACAGCTGCTGCTCTGATTCATGTCATCTTCATTCTGGAATGCAGGCTGATGGGGCTGCCTCTCGGGATCCTTTCTGGTCAGAGAAAATAGAGAGCAGGGCAAACACACCAACCAGGCTACTAAAGCTTCCCCCAGAAGTGCCTGGAGCCATTCCTGTTCACATTCCATGTGGTCAAGTCTGGCTTTAGTGAGATAGGGAAGTACACCCAGTGCTCTAGGGAGGGACTGCAGATATTCGAGATAAACAGTAAGAGCCTATCACACATAGGTGATTTCCTTTTGATTGGAATCTCTGCCTGGTGCATGCCCAGACATTCTCTAAGGCATATCTTAACTTTTACTTCCTCTGCATTTATATCTCTGACTTTGCGGGTAGAGTTTATTGTTCCTGTAGCATTTGGGACGTGCCTCTACACTCACACGTTCATGTTCTGTGGTAATTGCATATTTCCATGTTTGTCTTCTCATTAGATTTTGAACTCTGTAAATGTAAGGATACAGTCTTTACCATTTTGGGGTTTGGAGCATGTGTACTTTTTTGTGTGCTGAGTGTGGCACTGGGTGCTTAGTTGCTTGATAATTGATTGCTGACTTCATATTTATTGACCACTGTGGTGGCCATGAGACTGTATCTGACAGACCAGCTACAGAACACGTAACTGACCCAAGGGCTTTAGCTGCCATGCTCTGAAATTTACTGCTGAGTTTTCACAGATGCATACCTCCCATGCACACCTCCCAGCCCATGACTTAGTGCAGGCCGGTTCCTGGGAGATGCTGGACCCCTCTACTGGCCGACGTTGTCTCTAGGACTCCCCAGCAGCCTGACAAAACTTGCAAGTACAGCACAGCATTCTGGGACGCTTCCACCCCTCCCCCCTTCTCCTTCACTTTGAGTAAGACTTGCGTCATGTCTGCCCACACTCCCAGCCGCCCCGCCCCCTCCCCACGTTCTCTCACAGGTGTTTCCCCATCATAACATTCTTGCACGTTTCATCCCTTCTTGGCATCTGCTTCTTAGAGGACTTAGACTAACATAAGAAACGTTCATTGTTATAATCACTAGCGGCAGAATATGATTAAGCTTCTTTGCCAGCTTTAAAGAGAGAAATGCAACAGTTAAAATCAGGAAATTGCTTCCTAGCAGAGGTGGATGTGAATCAGGCTTTGTAAGTGGGTTTGCCTGTGGTGTTGCGGGGGGAGGTCCGTGGGGGGAGGAGGAAGTGGGGTGGGAAAGGGGCTCCTCCCCAGGGACATCCCTTCTCATCCCTGCACAACGTGGTGAGTTTGCTTTTGAAATCTCCAGACTCAGGTTTCTTTTAAATATTGGGGAAAGATTCTTCCAGTACACATTAGCTTCTTTTCTTTTCTCTATTTTCCTTTGAGTTATTTATTCTGTTTCTTTTGTGCGGCTTTCTCCTCTGGGGAGGCTGATTATTCACAATTTGGCTTTGCGACTCTCTCTAATACCTTGGTCAGCACTTTCATTCCTTGCCTCCATGTCCTGGGATCACTTCTCAGATTCCTTCCCCATGTCAACAGTAGGACGGTCTGCAGCATCAGATTTGCTGTTCTGTCTCCAACAAACATTTCTGTTTGGCTCTCTTGTGATTTTGGTTTCCATGCAGTCTCTTCTTGCCTCAGCTCAAGTTTCTGTTTTTTTAAGAGTATGGAACAAACATATTTTAAAATGTTCTTCTGTTTCCTGCAGCAAATCTATTTCAGGGAAAGTTTTCCATTCAAGTCCTGAGGCATTGTTCCCCCTCTCTAATGTGACAGATCTGTCCTTATTGGCTTGCTCTGTTTTGTCCTGCCTTGCTAAGAACGGGGTCTGTAGCTCTGGACCTTGGCTGGATGCAGACAGGAGTCTGTGAAAATCCCCAGAATGAAGTTCTCTTGTTCACAGACGGTAGTGCGGGAAGCCAGCTGGGAAGAGACATGTGAGAAGTCACGTGATGAGATGGGTCCAGCACCACGGGTTAGGAAGGGGGTGTATCCGGTTATGAGCCTCTGGGACAGAAACCAGATGGAGGAGCAACAGAAAGTGGGCAGCGGAGCCTGGAGAGTTCCCCGGAGCCAAAGAGTTTGTCAACAGTGACTTTTCACAGAGGGCTGGCAGCCCTGGCAGGGGCAGGAAGGAAGCTATTAGAAATACCAGTCTTGTCTAGACATGCATGTTGATTATTTAGGTTTATTTATCCGAGAATGAAGAGAAACTCTTCCAGACCTTTTATTTATTTATTTATTTTTTTAACAGTCGTCATACACTGAGTCTCCTTAGTGCCCTCGGAGAGTACATGGATGTGGCTGAGACCCTGGCAAGTATTAACCACGTGTCTAAGGATCCCTTAAGGCATGCAAGCAGGTCCACTCAGGTCTGAGGGAGGGAGGGAGGGCACTGCAGTTGGGCTGTGGTCCAGAGAGACAGAGGCAAGGGAACATTATCCAGGCCGTTTCCAGGCTTTAGAACTCCACCAGGAGCCTAAGCTCCGCCATCCGCCCTCAGCTACACAAAGGAAAGGAGGAGCTTTGCAGAATTGCCCTGCACCCTTTTCCCCACTTGCCTCCCGCCCCCTCCGCCTCCTCTGTTAGTTCAGCTCCAATAATGTCCACGTGGGTCTCTCTTTAGACCCACTGTCTAGTTCTCAGATTGCTTCAGCTCGGTTCTGCTCTTTTAAGAATTTTCCTACATTTATATTGATGGCAGGGTTTTTACGACAGTAGTTTGCGGAGACAAAAAGAAGCCCCAAGGGGCGTGGGCTGGGCCCTGGTTGCCTGCTTCCCAGGGCGGGAGCTGGGGTCGGAGGGACGGGCTTGGTCAGGGCTCCGCCTTCTTCCGAATCGGGCTGCTTTGGCTCACGGAGCAAAGCATATGTTATCCATTAATTGTGTTTTTAAATCTGGTCCCAGTGATGATTTATTTAGTAAAATGGCCTCCGATTTTTGGTATGTGTTGACTATTATCCTTAATTTTCAATACTGATGCAGACCTTTTCCTATTTGTTTTCATGAATATTTTAATGGAAATTGAGTGACACCTTTTACTTCTGTTTCTCAGGATTTTTTTTTTTTTAATGACAACTAAGAAACAAATCTACTGCTTTTGAATTTGGTTTCTCTGAGTGTATTTTTCAAAGAACTCTCAGTGCTTTGTACAATTATATTAGAAATTATTTGAAGGCAAGTGTTGAATCCTGGGCAGCTGACGACTAGTGGAAACACTTCTCGCTATATTAGGCGACCTAATTCTAATCTTTGTTGTAAGACTCTTAACTCTTAGTTTTCTCAAGTAAAGGGTGAAAGGTATGGGATAAAGGGTTTAAATTTCATCTTTTAAGTTTCTCTATCAGACTGGCTGTCAAAGCAACAAAAAGTTAGAGAATATATTTGAAATAAAGTTATGTAATATTCTATTTTTATTATACCTCAAGAAGAAAAAGACCACAGTCCTGTGTACTGATTCTCAAAGTGTGTTCCAGGGAAACTGAGAGAGTCCGGGAATCCTCTGAATCCCCTTCAGAGGGTCCACAAGGTGAGAATAACTTTCATAATAGCACTACGATGTTGTTGGTCTTTTTCCCTCTCATTTTCTCATGAGTGTATGATGGAGTTTTTCAAAGTCTGCATGATGTGTGATATCACAATAGATTAGTGTAAAAGCAGATAAAAGAATCCAGCTCTCTTCTATTAAGCAAGACATTAAAGAGACTTGCAAAATTATGAAACACTACTCTTCTCACTAAATTTTTTGTTAAAAATAGAGCTTTTAAAAATAAAAATATGTTTTTTTATTTTAAAGTGTAGTTGATTTATTATTGATATTTTTAATGAATTAAGTTTATAAAGTCATGCTTTTCTTTTAAATACCAAAAATACCGATAGACATAACCCACAAAAGTATAGGCTCTTTGGAGTCCTCAATAATTTTTAAGAGTGAGAAGGAGTCTTAAGACCAAAAAATTTGAGGACCACTGACCAAAGCGTCAGTCTTAGTATTAAATAGCAGATAGTTACGCAGCCTCCACCCCTTCTAAAAGACCAAAGGCCAGTTCATTCCCATGTTTTAAAAATTAATGTTCATCAGACATCATTTTTCAAAACTAGTTGTTTATAATAACTAAGAGGGGGATGTCTTGTCTTTCAGATAGTTCTCAGGCTCTCTGTGTTTTTTAAAGATTGTGTTTACTTCCACAAATAGTTGTTATTTATTGAGCAGTTATTTTATATCGAACATTTTACATGTGCGAACTCATTTAATCGTCATGACAACAGTCATGAAGCAGGCACCACAGCTTTCACTATTTTATATGTGAGAGAACTGAGGATTAGATGCCAAAGTGCCTTGTCCAAGGTCACTGGGCTGGGAAATGGTGCAACCGGGCTTCTAACGAAGGCCTAGTGGGCTTCAGAGCCAGGGCCCATTTCTACCATTGTATCTTACCTCCTTTAAAGCCAAAAATGCTGATTCTGAATGCCAGTTCATTTTCTACGATCATCGTTTGCCTTTAGACCAATGCCTTGTGCAAATATTGATTAAATTGAATGTTCGTGTTCAATCATAGAAGCGTGGTTTGGCTATTGGCATTAAAGCATTCATTCACCCACTTGTTCCTTCAATAAACATTTACTGAGTGCCTTGCTTAGAGCTGACATTCTAATCAGGTGATGTAGATAATAGACAGTGAACAAGAAATAGTAAAATAGGTAAATTATGTAGGATGTTGGAGGATCTAAATGCTATGGAAATAGCGTGGCAGGCTGAAGGGGCTTTTATGTGTGAGGGTAGAGGTGGTGAGGTGACGTTGGCATGTTTTAACGACAGCGAGAAGCTAGTGGGTTGGATTGGAGTAAGCGAGGAGGCGGGTGGGAGGACATAAAGAGGTGTCACAGGGAACCCGATGACCTGAGGTTCTCTGAGTGAGATAACAGTAGGGTTTTGAGAAAGGGAATTTACACTTTCTAAATGGAATTACGTGTTCTAAGGCTCATTCTGGCTTGCAAGTTGAGAATAACACAGGGGTAGAAATCTGGAAGACAGTCTGGGGGCTATTGCTGAAGTCCAGGTGGTGTGGACCAAGATTCGGGTTCAGAGCCAGGGGTTTGATTTTAGAAGTGGTGAGAAGTGGCTGCATACTGGATATGTATTAAAGGTAGAGCCATGGCACCAAGTTTCACCAAGGGATAATTCCAGGTATCATAGAGTAATTGATTATGACTAAATCATCCTTGTTTTATGTCACCCACCCTAAAATAAAAGTGAAATGTCTCCTTTCCACTTGCATTGTCTAACTTTCAGAAGTGCTCTACTTGGAATCATTTAAAAGTAGCTAGTCTGGGCTTCCCTGGCGGCTCAGTGGTTGAGAGTCCGCCTGCCGATGCAGGGGACACGGGTTCGTGCCCCGGTCCGGGAGGATCCCACATACCGTGGAGCGGCTGGGCCCGTGAGCCATGGCCGCTGAGCCTGCGCGTCCGGAGCCTGTGCTCCACAACGGGAGAGGCCACAACAGTGAGAGGCCCGCATACCGCAAAACAAAAAAAAACAGCTAGTCTGAAAGCAATAGGAACCGGTAAATAGCTTTCAATGAGTCATCACTACATTATTCATGGATTAAAACGAATGTGTGGCTTAGGACAACTTAGCTAGATAGTAAATGACTACATACTTGTGATTGCCAACTGACCTAGGAAACATTTCAGTCTGATAAAGCACTTTTCCTAGGACTTAAAATTGAGGTGTCAGCAATTCTTACATCTACTCAAATCCAAGTGAAGTTGTTAGCCCTGTCTAGAGGAACGTCTATTGCTCAATGTCAAAGGCAGTAAATACATAATTTAATTGTTCATCTTTGCTCTGAATGTTTTTAAAGGAGAGCTCCATGTATATTTGAATTAATTAATGAGCATCTCACTTGAAGAGAGGACCTATAGTATGAAAAGTAATATTTAGAATTCCAGGAATTAAACCACTAGGATTTGAATCCTTATACCATTACTGGTTATGACCTTCAGCAAATTACTTAACCTCTGTCTCGATTTCTTCTTCTGAGAAATGGAGGTGCCCTAAGCTGAAAGGACCAAGCCACCCAGCCACATTTTGGTAGTTACAATTCACTTATTATCTGAAAAATTTCCCTATCACCGAGACTATTTTACACATATATTGGAGAAAAAGTACTATTGCAGTCATAACTCTAGTGAGTGTCAAAACAAGTATTTCTTCCATAGGTGGAAAAACCCTTTAGGGAACCTAGTTAATAGAAAAAAAATACAAGAAATTTGCAGAGGCCCATAATTTCCTACGTCATTCTTTTCTACCTAGTTCCACATTTGCTTCCCCTTTGAAAATACTCTTTCCTCAAACCTTGTCAGCTCAAAGTAATATTTCTAGAGAAAACAAATCTTTACAAAGCAAATACAGACTCCTCTTCATATTAGAATTAGTTGTGAATTTTTAAAAGTTTTTTTTCTGGTTGCATAAATATTGTTCACCCCAAACCACAGAGAAAACTCTTAATGAGACCACACGTTTACATATGGTTAAAAATTTTAAATTCCCTGGAAATTCCGAAGTATATATATAACTGTGTTTCTGCTGTAAATATCTAGATATAACACAACATGCTTTGACATGCTTATATATAAGATGTCATTATATATCTAGCAATATTATAGAAATTATTCTGGAATAATAAAAAAGGAAAATAGCTAAACAAAAACAAAAATGACGGTTACGAATGATTAATACACTCACATGGGGCCAAAGAAAATTGCAGCACAGTAAAATCGTGATCAGGAAAGAAAACACACCCATCCTAGGAGACCCGCTATAATGCAGAACATCACGGTGGAGATCTTCTTTTAATTACTGGTGGTGCCGTGAGCCAAAAGATTCCAAGTTTGTTTGAACAAAGCCACAGAGGAACTGCTGTTGGGAATTAATTTCAGGCCCTTCAAAAGCCAGGAATTCTGTCTCACGCAGGGTGTGGGATTTTGAAGGCATATTTTGTAGTGTGGGAATGGCTGTACACCGAGAAAGGAAGTGGGAATAAGTAAAGTGCTGTTGCCTGTCCCGTGCACAGACGGCAACTCAGCACCCGCTGCTCTTACACATCAGTCACACACAGCATCCTGTTCTCTACATACCTGTCTCTATTAGATGATTAGCCCGCCTCACCAAATGGATTTGAGTTTTAAAATGCAGTAAGTCTTAGGTCAACTCGGTGGCAGCAACCAGGCTTTTTATGTCATCCCAGCCTTGCAGGCAGCCTTGGTTCCTCATTCATCTTGTTGCAGCCAAGCTCTTCTCATTGTGAAAGACCAGCAATTTGAGAGAGGGACGGGCAAACAGTATTGCTTTTGCTAGATGGTTATCCTTTGAAAAAGTCAGTCTCATTTCCAAGAATAGCCATTTCCCTCTTCCTGCAGGGAAGCCTGAGACCCTCCTGGCGCCCTTTAAGTTTTGGCAGACATCCTGGTTTGCTTTGAATCCCCAGTACACTTAGGAAATGGAGAAAAGAGAGTTGAAAGTGTTTCTGTTAAGGCTTCAGCAGACAAAAGCCATAGACTCCCAAGACCTTGTCCTGCAGCCCTCCGGTGGGTGTGACGTGCAAATCTCAGTGTGAATGATTGATTTGCAACGGTTATAATTTGAAATCCTGAAAATGCATAGCATGTGTATGACAGATAAAAAACTATTTTTAAATGGAGTGAAAACTAATTGAGATATTCTAAATGATCATGCATTAGTATACTAGTGACTTTATTTTTTTCCTCTATAGAAATTCTTAGACATTGCAAGTATCTAGGAGAGAATTCGTGGTGTTTCCCCCAAACCAACATCCTTTTCGTGTGGAGTATCATGAAGGATTAATGCCCAAGGAATATTCTTTGGGAAACACTGTTATCAGAATTCATAACCTTAAACACAAATGAATACCGACGCAGAAATGCACCTAAGTTAATCTTTCAAGAAATTAGATATCTCCAGGAGAAGCAGAGTCAAAGCAAGATGTATAACAAAGCATTGGGTTAACTGTGCAAAAAACTCACTTAAAATATCTCTTTCCCTTATGATTCTCTAGAGAACTCAATCCACATGTCTGCCAATTTTATGTTAAATCCTTCCTCTAAAATCACAAACTTTGTATCTTTTTATCCCGAGTTAAGGTGAAAAGTAAAATATTATTGGATGATGGAAGATTGCACTTCTCAAGGTGTCTCCACCACACTAAGTCCATTAAAATGCTAAGTAAAATATTTGAAGGCACATCTTCAATGATAACATAAAAGCACAAAATAGAAATATCAACATGAAGAAGCAAAATCAAGAATTCAGAAAATGCCATTGTGAACCAGGCTCCTCTTCCTGTCACCTCGCGTCTATACAGACGTTCTTAAATTTATTCTTGTTATCTCTTGGAGTATTAATTTTTAAACTTGAAGTACTAATGATTTATATTTTGTTTTCCCCACTTTTATTTCAGTTGTTTCAATGAACATGCATTTTGTGTAATTGTATGTAGATTGTATTTCTAAGCAACATCATATAAAATGTATATCGTAACAATTTTATATATCTCAGTTAGATACCATATAATATAACAAAAGGTAAATAGTAGCTCTCCGTGTGGTGGGGATATGATTCCATTAAAAAATTTTTTTGCCATTTTTTTCATATTTTATACATTTGTTTATATTAAATTTTTAATAGGAAAACATATTTTAACTTTTAAATATGTCACAATCATTGTGTGCATGGGCTGTGAAGCCCAGATCACTGGGGTTTGAATCTTGGCTTCTCCACTTCCTTCCTGTGTGATCCTGGGTAAGTTACTTAACCCTTCTGTATCTCAGTTTTAACATCTGTAAAATGAGGGAAAATAATAGAATCTATTTCCATAGGCTAGTGTTTGGGATAGATGAATCAATGTGTTGAAAGTATCCAGAACATGGTCTGTAGTATGAAAATGTTAGCTATGACAGAATTATTATTATTTTAAAAATTTTATTGAAGTATAGTTGATATACAATATTATATGTTATAGTGATTCACAAGTTTTAAAGGTTACACTCCATTTATAGTTATTATAAAATATTGGCTATATTCCCTGTGTTGTACAATACATCCTTATTTTATACACAATAGTTTGTACTATATTGCCCCTCCCCGCTTCTTCTCCCCAGTGGTAACCACTAGTTTGTTCTCTGTATCTGTGAGTCTGCTTCTTTTTTGTCATATTCACTAGTTTGTTGTATTTTTCAGATTCCTCATATAAATGATATCATACACTATTTGTGTTTCTCTGTCTGACTTATTTCACTTAGCATAATACCCTCCAAGGTTATCCATGCTGTTGCAAATGGCAACATTTTATTATTTTTTATGGCTGAGTAGTATTCCATTGTATATATATATATACCACTTCTTCTTTATCCATTCATCTGTTGAGGGACAGTCAGATTGCTTCCATATCTTGGCAATTATGAATAATGCTGATATGAACATTGGAGGGCATGTATCTTTTTGAGTTAGTGCTTTTGTTTCTTTTGGATATATACCCAGGAGTGGAATTGCTGGGTCATATGGTAGTTCTATTTTTATTTTTTTGAGAAACCACCACACTTTTTTCCACAGTGGCTATACCAATTTACGTTCCCACCGATAATGTGCAAGTGTTCCCTTTTCTCCACGTTCTTGCCAATATTTGTTATTTGTTGTCTTTTTGCTGATAGCCATTCTGACAGGGGTGAGGGGATATCTCATTGTGGTTTTGATTTCCATTTCCCTGATGATTAGCAATGTTGAGCATCTTTTCATGTGCCAGTTGGCCATATGCATGTCCTCTTTGGAAAAATGTCTATTCAGGTCTTCTACCCATTTTTGGATCAGGTTGTTTGTTTCTTTGATGTTGAGTTGTATGAGATGTTTATATATGTTGGATATTAACCCCTTATCAGAGATGTCATTTGCAAATATTTTCTCCCATTCTGTAGGTTGTCTTTTCATTTCATTGATGGTTTCCTTTGCTGTGCAAAAGTTTTTAGGTTTTATTAGGTCCCATCTGTTTTGTTTCTTCTTCTTAAATCTCTTTTACTTTAAGAGACAGATCCAAAACAATATTGCTACCATTTGTCAGAAAGTGTGCTGCCTATGTTTTTCTCTAGGAGGTTTATGGTTTCTGGTCTTACATTTAGGTCTTTAATCCATTTTGAGTTTAGTTTTGTATGTGGTGTTAGAGAATGCTCTAGTTTCATTCTTTTACTAGAATGTAGCTGTCCAGTTTTCCCAGCACCACTTGTTCAAGAGACTGCCTTTTCTCCATTTTATATTCTTGCCTCCTGTGTTGTACATTAATTGACCATAAGTGTGTGGGTTTATTTCTGGGCTCTCTATTCTGTTTTATTGATCTATGTGTCTGTCTGTCTTTGTGCCATACTATAAGGTTTGTTTTGTGTGTGTGTGTGGTACGCAGGCCTCTCACTGCTGCGGCCTTTCCCGCTGCAGAGCACAGGCTCTGGACGCACAGGCCCAGCAGCCATGGCTCACGGGCCCAGCCGCTCCGCAGCATGTGGGATCTTCCCGGACCGGGGCACGAACCCGTGTCCCCTGCATCGGCAGGCGGACTCTCAACCACTGCACCACCAGGGAAGCCCTCCAAACAAATTTTAAAATTATTTGTTCTAGTTCTAAGACAAATGCTATTGGTATTTTGATAGGGATTGCATTGAATCTGTAGTTATAAGGAATCTGCAGTTACATATAATATCAAATTTTAGAGTTACCACAATTTCAAGCTCATGAAGCACTTGGAAAATTCCTTGCTTCACCTCCTAATTTAGAAATTACTTCCTGCAGAAAACTGTCCAGACTCCCTGAGCTTGGATCAGGTATCCCTTCTTCCCTGTGGTCCTACAGCTTCCTGATGGGGCACAAATCAATTCATTGCAGTTGCCTACTCGATGGCCTGTGACGCTCTGTGACTGTAAGGTCCAAGAGCCCTGGTCATGATTCTTGGTCCCCACTTGGTTGCACCTAGCATTGTGTACATAATAAATATTTGTTAAATAAAGGGATGCCTTTAACTTCACCTTTAGAAATGAGTTTTCTGTCTCTGCCTTAGTAGTTCTTCAACACTCCCTCACTGAAGCACCTTTCTGTTAACTGGTGGGTCTAGAGCTGTGGTTTGCCAATGGGGTCCCTGCCTGCAGCCTCAGCAGCACCTGTGAACATGTTAGGAACACAGATGCCCAGACTATGCCACACACGGACAGAATCAAAGCCTCTGTGGGTGAGGCATGACAAGCTGCATTCTAACAAGCTCCTCAGGTGACTGTGACCCAGCTGTGGCCCCAAGGACTCTGACTCAGAAGGTCTGCTTGGGTCCTGACTGAGTCAAGCTAACAGGGGTGGATCACTGTGCCACCAGAGGGAAGCAAAGGGCAGCAGAGCAGAGGTGGACCTAGTGGGAAAGGGGAACACCCAGCAGGCTCTGGCCAAGGATGTCCCCGGTCAAGTGCAGATCAGATTCCAGAGGGAGGTGATCCCCAGGGTGGAGCCTGGATTACTCAGATGCCAGGTCAAGCTGGGGACACAGAGTGTAGGTGGATCAGTGGAAGCAGAGGGTGAGGAGTTGAAGAGGAGACCAAATTACACATAGATGTCAGCTAATCAGGCAAAGCACAGTCATGATTGAAGGATGCATTTGGGACCCAAGCCAGACCTGCTACAGCTCTCTCTTCAGGGATCAGCTTATGAGGCTCCTAAGACCAGCTGTAGGACCTGTATTTCTTTCTATCTTTTTTTAAGTTTGAATCATTTCCAACATTTTATTCTTAGAACTTTCTTTTTTTAAATTTAATTAATTAAGGTTTTTTTCCTTATTAGTCATCCATTTTACACACATCAGTGTATACATGTCAATCCCAATATCCCAATTCATTACACCAGAACCCCCACCCCTTGCCGCTTTCCCCTCTTGGTGTCCATACATTTTTTCTCTACTTCTGTGTCTCAATTTCTGCTCTGCAAACCAGTTCATCTGTACCATTTTCTAGTTTCCACATATATGTGTTAATATATGATAAATGTTTTTCTCTTTCTGACTTACTTCACTCTGTATGACAGTCTCTAGATGCATCCACATCTCTACAAAAGACCCAGTTTCGTTCCTTTTTATGGCTGAGTAATATTCCATTGTATATATGTACCACATCTTCTTTATCCATTCATCTGTCGATGGACATTCAGGTTGCTTCCATGACCTGGCTATTGTAAATAGTGCTGCAATGAACATTGGGGTGCATGTGTCTTTTTGAATTATGGTTTCCTCTGGGTATATGCCCAGTAGTGGGATTGCTGGGCCATGTGGTACTTCTATTTTTTGTTATTTAAGGAACCTCCATACTGTTCTCCATAGTGGCTGTATCAATTTACATTCCCACCAACAGTGTAAGAGGGTTCCCCTCTCTCCACACCCTCTCCAGGATTTGTTGTTTGTAGATTTTCTGATGATGCCCATTCTAACTGATGTGAGGTGATACCTCATTATAGTTCTGATTTGCATTTCTCAAATAATTAGTGATGTTGAGCAGCTTTTCATGTGCTTCTTGGCCATCTGTATGTCTTTGGAGAAATGTCTATTTAGGTCTTCTGCCCATTTTCGGATTGGGTCCCTTGTTTTTTTAATATTGAGCTGCATGAGCTGTTTATATATTTTGGAGATTAATCCTTTGTCCGTTGATTCATTTGCAAATATTTTCTCCCATCCCGAGGGCTGTCTTTTCAACTAGTTTATGATTTCCTTTGCTGTGCAAAAGTTTTTAAGTTTCATTAGGTCCCATTTGTTTATTTTTGTTTTTATTTCCATTACTCTAGGAGGTGGATCAAAAAAGATATTGCTGTGATTTATGTCAAAGAGTGTTCTGCCTCTGTTTTCCTCTAAGAGTTTTATAGAGTCCGGTCTTACATTTAGGTCTCTAATCCATTTTAAGTTTACGTCTGTGTATGGTGTTAGGGAGTGTTCTAATTTCATTCTTTTACATGTAGCTGTCCAGTTTTCCCAGCACCACTTATTGAAGAGACTGTCTTTTCTCCATTGTATATCCTTGCCTCCTTTCTCATAGATTAGTCGACCATTGGTGCGTGGGTTTATCTCTGGGCTTTCTATCCTGTTCCACTGATCTATATTTCTGTTTCTGTGCCAGTACCATATAATCTTGATGACTGTAGCTTTGTAGTATAGTCTGAAGTCAGGAAGTCTGACTCCTCCAGCTCTGTTTTTTTCCCTCAAGACTGCTTTGGCTATTCGGGGTCTTTTGTGTCTCCATACAAATTTTAAGATTTTTTGTTCTAGTTCTGTAAAAAATGCCATTGGTAATTTCATAGGGATTGCATTGAATCTGTAGATTGCTTTGGGTAGTATAGTCATTTCCACAATATTGATTCTTCCAATCCAAGAACATGGTATATCTCTCCATCTGTTGGTATCATCTTTAATTTCTTTCATCAGTGTCTTATAGGTTTCTGCATACAGGTCTTTTGTCCCCCTTGGTAGGTTTATTCCTAGGTATTTTATTCTTTTTGTTGCAATGGTAAATGGGAGTGTTTCCTTAATTTCTCTTTCAGATTTTTCATCATTAGTTTATAGGAATGCAAGAGATTTCTGTGCATTAATTTTGTTTTTCCTGCTACTTTACCAAATTCATTGATTAGCTCTAGTAGTTTTCTGATAGCATCTTTAGGATTTTCTATGTATAGTATCATGTCATATGTAAACAGTGACAGTTTTACTTCTTTTCCAATTTGTATCCTTTTATGTCTTTTTCTTCTCTGATTGCTGTGGCCAGGACTTCCAAAACTATGTTGAATAATAGTGGTGAGAGTGGACATCCTTGTCTTCTTCCTGATCTTAGAGGAAATGCTTTCAGTTTTTCACCATTGAGAAAGATGTTTGCTGTGAGTTTGTCATTTACGGCCTTTATTGTGTTGAGGTAGCTTCCCTCTATGCCCACTTTCTGGAGAGTTTTTAACATAAATGGGTGTTGAATTTTGTCAAAAGCTTTTTCTGCATCTATTGAGATGATCATATCATTTTTCTCCCTCAGTTTGTTAATATAGTGTACCATATTGATTGATTTGTGTATACTGAAGAATCCTTGCATTCCTGGGATAAAACCCACTTGATCATGGTGTATGATCCTTTTAATGTGTTGATGGATTCTGTTTGCTAGTATTTTGTTGAGGACTTCTGCATCTATATTCCTCGGTGATATTGGTCTGTAATTTTCTTTTTTTGTAGTATCTTTGCCTGGTTTTGGTATCAGGGTGATGGTTGCCTCACGGAATGCGTTTGGGAGTTTTCCTTCCTCCACAATTTTTTGGAAGAGTTTAAGAAGGATAGGTGTTAGCTCTTCTCTAAATGTTTGATAGAGTTCACCTGTAAAGCCATCTGGTTCTGGAATTTTGTTTGTTGGAAGATTTTTAATCACAGTTTCGATTTCATTACTTGTGATTGGTCTATTCATATTTCCTATTTCTTCTTGGTTCAGTCTTGGAAGGTTATACCTTTCTAAGAATTTGTCCATTTCTTCCAGGTTGTCCATTTTATTGGCATAGAGTTGCTTGTAATAGTCTCTTAGGATGCTTTGTATTCCTGTGGGGTCTGTTATAACTTCACCTTTTTCATTTGTAATTTTATTGATTTGAGTCCTCTCCCTCTTTTTCTTGTTGCTTCTGGCGAATGGTTTATCAATTTTGTTTATCTTCTCAAAGAACCCGCTTTTAGTTTTATTGATCTTTGCTATTGTTTTCTTTGTTTCTATTTCATTTATTTCTGCTCTGATCTTTATGATTTCTTTCCTTCTATTAACTTTGGGTTTTGTTTGTTCTTCTTTCTCTAGTTCCTTTATGTGTAATGTTAGATTGTTTATTTGAGATTTTTCTTGTTTCTTGAGGTAGCCTTGTATAGCTATAAACTTCCCTCTTAGAACTGCTTTTGCTGCATCCCATAGGTTTTGGATCATTGTGTTTTCATTGTCATTTGTCTCTAGGTATTTTTTGATTTCCTCTTTGATTTCTTCAGTGATCTCTTGATAACGTATTGTTTAGCCTCCATGTGTTTGTGTATTTTACATTTTTTCCCTGTAATTGATTTCTAATCTCATAGCGTTGTAGCCAGAAAAGATGCTTGATATGATTTCAATTTTTAAAAATTTAATGAGGTTTGATTTGTGACCCAAGAT
Organism: Phocoena phocoena; assembly: GCF_963924675.1. NCBI lineage: Eukaryota > Metazoa > Chordata > Mammalia > Artiodactyla > Phocoenidae > Phocoena > Phocoena phocoena. The sequence goes on along the minus strand of NC_089227.1, from coordinate 6,232,177 downwards.
GTGATCTATCCTGGAGAATGTTCCGTGTGCCCTTGAGAAGAAAGTGTAATCTGCTGTTTTTTGATAGAATGTCCTATAAATATCAATTCAATCTATCTGGTCTATTTTTTTTTTGCGGTACACGGGCCTCTCACTGTTGTGGCCTCTTCTGTTGTGGAGCACAGGCTCTGGACGTGCAGGCTCAGCGGCCATGGCTCACAGGCCCAGCCGCTCCATGGCATGTGGGATCTTCCCAGACCGGGGCACGAACCCGCGTCCCCTGCATCGGCAGGCGGACTCTCAACCACTCTGCCACCAGGGAAGCCCCTATCTGGTCTATTGTTCCATTTAAAGCTTGTGTTTCCTTATTAATTTTCTGTTTGGATGATTTGTCCATTGGTGTAAGTGAGGTGTTAAAGTCCTCCACTATTATTGTGTTACTGTCGATTTCCTCTTTTAGAGCTGTTAGCAGTTGCCTTATGTATTGAGGTGCTCCTATTTTGGGTGGATATATATTTATAATTGTTATATTTTCTTCTTGGATTGATCCCTTGATCATTATGTAGTGTCCTTCCTTGTCTCTTGTAACATTATTTTAAAGTCTATTTTATCTGATATGAGTATTGCTACTCCAGCTTTCTTTTGATTTCCCTTTGCATGGAATATCTTTTTCCATCCCCTCACTTTCAGTCTGTATGTGTCCCTAGGTCTGAAGTGGGTCTCTTCTAGACAGCATATATATGGGTCTTGTTTTTGTATCCATTCAGCAAGCCTGTGTCTTTTGGTTGGAGCATTTAATCCATTCACGTTTAAGGTAATTATCGATATGTATGTTCCTATTACCATTTTCTTAATTGTTTTGGCTTTGTTTTTGTAGGTCCTTTTCTTCTCTTGTGTTTCCCACTTAGAGAAATTCCTTTAGCATTTGTTGTAGAGATGGTTTGGTGGTGCTGAATTCTCATAGCTTTTGCTTGTCTGTAAAGCTTTTGATTTCTCCATCGAATCTGAATGAGATCCTTGCTGGGTAGAGTAATCTTTGTTGTAGGTACTTCTCTTTCATCACTTTAAGTATATCATGCCACTCCCTTCTGGCTTGTAGAGTTTCTGCTGAAAGAACAGCTGTTAACCTTATGGGGCTTCCATTGTATGTTATTTTTCCCTTGCTGTTTTCAATAATTTTTCTCTGTCTTTAATTTTTGCCAGTTTGATTACTATGTGTCTCAGCGTGTTTCTCCCTGGGTTTATCCTGTATGGGACTCTCTGCACTTCCTGCACTTGGGTGGCTATTTCCTTTCCCATGTTAGGGAAGTTTTCGACTATAATCTCTTCAAATATTTTCTCGGGTCTTTTCTCTCTTCTCCTTCTGGGACCCCTATAATGCAAATGTTCTTGTGTTTAATGTTGTCCCAGAGGCCTCTTAGGCTGTCTTCATTTCTTTTAATTCTTTTTTCTTTATCCTGTTCTGCAGCAGTGAATTCCACCATTCTGTCTTCCAGGTCACTTATCCATTCATCTGCCTCAGTTATTCTGGTATTGATTCCTTCTAGTGTAGTTTTATTTCAGTTATTGTATTGTTCATCTCTGTTTGTTTGTTCTTGAATTCTTCTAGGTCTTTGTTAAACATTTCTTGCATCTCTTCTATCTTTGCCTCCATTCTTTTCCTGAGGCCCTGGATCATCTTCACTATCAGTATTCTGAAATCTTTTTCTGGAATATTGCCTATCTCCATTTTATTTAGTTGTTTTTCTGGAGTTTTATCTTGTTCCTTCATCTGGTACATAGCCCTCTGCCTTTTCATCTTGTGTATCTTTCTGTGAATGTGGTTTTTGTTCCACAGGCTGCAGGATTGTAGCTCTTCTTGCTTCTGCTGTCTTCCTTTTGGTGGATGAGGCTTGGGACCTTTACTTCTAATTCTTAAATTTATAGGTTATATTGGGGCAGGGTTTTGCCATAATGTTCTGCCCCTGATCTCTGTCACTGGGTCCTTTATTTGGCCATTAGTTTTTCAGCACTAAGAACTGTAAAGTTTGTGAAGAATAAAGAGTACTGGTAATTTGAAATTCTGCATTCTGTACATTAACAAGTCACCTCTCAAAGTTAAGGTACTACTGCTTTTATTACTGCTTTGCTTTTTTTAAAAAATAAATAAATTTATTTATTTATTTATGGCTGTGCTGGGTCTTCATTGCTGTGCGCAGGCTTTCTCTAGTCGCGGCGAGCGGGGGCTACTCTTCATTGCAGTGCACGGGCTTCTCATTGTGGTGGCTTCTCTTGTTGTGGAGCACGGGCTCTAGGCATGTGGGCTTCAGGAGTTGTGGTGCACAGCCTTAGTTCCTCCATGGCATTTGAGATCTACCAGGACCAGGGATCAAACCCATGTTCCCTTGGCAGGTGGATTCTTTACCACTGCACCACCAGAGAAGTCCTGCTGTGCTTATGATATAATGGATGTGAAAATCCTTTGCAAACTGCACACTATACAGATGTAGCCTACTATTCTTTACTAGGGCTTCAGTGACTAGATTTTGTTTACCTATGCCCCCACAATCAGATGATCAGTCTTCTAAAAGATTCATTTTTTTTTGTGAAAGGCAGTGTGGTTATTAGATTGTGCCTGGCCTTTGGACTATAATAGGCTGGTTTAATCCTAGGCCAGTTAATTACTTTCTATGTGACCCTGGGATGGTCATTTACTCTTGTTAGACTCTAGAATAAAACTGAGATGACAAAATCCATCACTAGGATTAAATGGTATCATGTACTTGGTAGGTCTGGCACATGACAGGCACACAACTATATCACTTTTTCTTTTAAAGACAAGACAACTCAGACCACGAAAGGGTTCAAAACAGTGGACAATGTGATAAAGTTAAAATATTGCCAATCCTCTGTTCCGAATCCTCTGGTGACTCCCCATCTTAGAGTAAAAGCCAAATCCTTGAAAAGGCCCTTTAAACCATGTCCTTACAGAATCTGGCTCCTGTTATCCCTGCCCTCCTGCTTCTTTCTCCTCACTTAGATGCTGCAGCTACGCTGGCCTCTCAACCTTACTCAAATGGCACATCAGGGGAAGGCCTTCCCTGTCACCTCACTGAAAATTCCAACCCTCCCCCTGCTGTCTACCCCTCCTTCTTGTTTTAATTTTCTCTTTGAACTTCTAATTATCTAACATGAAATTTATTTTTCTTATTCATTTTCCTTATTTTCCTGCTGCCTCATTAGAAGGTCCAGGAGGTTAGGAATTTTGTCTCTTTTGCTCACCGTTCTATATCAGGGGCCCACAATGCTGCTTGGCATGTGGTAGGCACTTATTTTGTTGAATGAAAGAATGAAATACAGTTCTTATGACTCAAGACTAGAACTCTGCTGATTGTAATAATAACTAAGATGTATGTAGCTCTTTGCATTGACAAGTGTTTTACATGCATTATCTTGCTTTATCCAAGGGCAGATGTTCAATTGTTTTTGTACAATTTTGGACTAATTTGGTCTGCAATTTTCTCCAAGACATTTTCTGGTGATGCATGACATTACACTGGTCTTTTTGATGGGAGAAACATGCTTGAATTTCAGGAATAATTTGCAATGGCTGCTGGTGTCTCACTTTGTACTGTAGAGCAGGGTGGGATGTTGACCAAGGACAGGCCCCCAGAACTGATTTGGGAATTGGCATTCACTTGGGGGCGGGTTCAGTTAGCCATATTTCAAATCCCTAACTCTGTCGTAACTTCCATGTAACACCCAGGACACACTGAAGAGTGAGGTAGCTCAGAAGCACGCTCACCTAAGATCCTTCTTGTAAGTCATGAAACTCTACTCCATACCAACCATTGAATTGGTGGTTGGAAACTTCAACTCCAGCTTGGCCTGGATGCCTAATCCATTTGTTTAGGATCTGTGACACCCACCACATGCATGGAAGGGAGGGCAGTGCAGGGCGGTTCTGCAGAGAAGCACTGTCTTTGGGAAACAAGGATGGACGAGCATCCTTCAAGTGGTAAAAAATAAGTATATATTGTTTCTATTTTGAAACATAGAGATTTATTTCAGTGGGAAATCCCCACATATTTAGCTGGCTTTAATCTTTAGCATTATAAAAAGGCAAAGAAACAACTAAAGCAAGACAGACCTCATCACTCTGAACCTGCTGGCACATAGATTATTAGAAACTCAAAATCCATCATGTGCCTGAAAAAACTTCCCAACCCAAGGCAGATTGGGAAGTCAGCTGCCCCCAGTGAACAGGTGTGAGTCTGGGCGTGTCAATGCTGTGAGCCACTGGGGTTTCATCAGTGAACAAAAGAGGTGAAGATCCTTACCCTCACAGAAGCTGGGTTCTATCTGTAGAAATTCTGTGACTTTTAAAAAATATTTTTAGGCAAAGGGTCCTGCTTAGTGCTTTGTGCAAGTTTCATTCAACATCTATTTTTGAGGACTTACTTTGTGCCAGACAAGGTGTTAGATGCTGGGTACTGGAGTTGGCCCCTTGGAACTTCTAGTCTAGTAGAAAGGCAACCAAAGAGATCTCACAAGTGCAATGTCAACGTCTGTAACTTCCATCTGTGATAAATGTTATGAAGAACTGCTGCATGGCATTATGAGACTGTATGATGAAAGGATTTGACCTAGAGAGGGGAGGAGGTGGGAATTGAAATAGGATGTGAAGGTAGAGGCGGTGATGAGGGCAGATGCAGAGGTGTGGATGCAGAGCCTCTGTGTCTGAGGGCAGCATGGCAAGCCTGTGGATGGAGAGAAAGTCCCCTGAGTGGAGCACACAGGGGAGGCAGGAGCCGGGGCAGATGTGGGGCTGAGGGGAGGAGCTCTGAACTTCATCCAAACGTCAGCGTGGGAGCAGGCTGTGTGAAGTGGATAAGGAGATTTGGGTTCTGAAATGACTAAAGGGCGTATAGGTAAATCAGTTATGAGACTCTGCCTGCTATTAAAACATTGTCTTTTGCCTCCAAACCCACCTGTCTACACCTTGCTTTTGTGACTTTTGGGGACATGTGCAAACTTTCTCCTTTGCCAGTTGGTCCTCCTAGGTTTTGCCACTGGGGGTCCTAGAAGGGGACCTGGGAAGCAGGAGGGAGCAGAAGGGACTCACTGCTGTGGCTCAGAGGTGACACCCTGGTAATGACACGGCACCCAGGAAGCAGTAGTTGGTGTCGAGTTTCATCTGCTTCCAGCCTTCCCTGAAGCAGCCTCACTTCTGTCCCTCAGAAATCCCAGCCCCGCAGGGAGCCAGACTTGTTAAAGTGGCCTCAACCACAAAGGGCCACACTGGAGAGGCTGACAGGCCATGAGTCTGACCTGGGGTCTCAGCTTTAGCTGCTGCCTGAGTCCTGGGGAGCTTTGGAAAATCCCAGTGCCCGGACCACCTGGGGCCCAGAACCAGACACAGGTGTGAGAACCCCTGCAGCCCTAGGATCCCTCTGCAGCCCAGGCTGAGACGCTCCCCGGGGGTCGCTGGGTCAGGATCCAGGTCAGCCGCCCCTCGGGCCACGGTGAAAGGCACTGTTGGGAGTTTCCCTGGGCGTGTTCTGTGCCGATTCCACCTTGTCTAGACCTGTGGGTGCAGAAACCCAGTTTGAGGAGCCATCAGAGTGAAAGATTTTAGGGCCAGCCAGCATCACCGCAGCAGGAGCTTCCAGAAGCATCCATCACCGCTGCCCTCGTGGCTGGTGATGATCTCCTCACAGACGCAAGGGCTGAAGCCAGTGGGCCGCGTGGAGGGGGAAGCTCACTGCCACCGGGGCCAGGCCTCCTGGCAGTCAACTGGCGAGGTCTTAGCCGCGCTGTGCTGGCTCCAAGCGAGATGCACGTTGTTTTTGGAAAAGAAACACGCCCCTCACTCATCCAGACAGGCACCCTGGCACCCCAGCTTCGGCTTGTGTTCAGCTGGGAGCCCCCACCTGCATCCCTGCCCGTGGTCCACCTGCATCACAACAGGGTCCTCCCCACCCCGTGGGTCATGGGAACCGCTGGGCACCAGTGGGCTGTGACAGGTCACAGCCGTGATCTCTCTGCTTCACTGTGGATGGTCAGCCCACCTCGCTGCCCTTGATTGTACACCTACAGCCCTGCCAGGTGCCGCGAGAAGGTCCCGGGATGCTCCCTGAGCGCCTCCAAGGGGACAGCTCTAAGGAGCAGCTCCTCGATTGCGTTCCCAGGAAGACACTGGACCAGAAGTGGGGATCTGTGTCTATTTCGTTTGAAATAGCACTACAGCTTTTCCTATTGTAGAAGTAAGACATTCTCATTGCTAGAAACTCAATACATAGAGAGGAAAATAATTTGTCATCTCAAATCCTAAAGATAATTTCTGATAATACTTTGTTGTATGTCCTTTCAGATACACATATACACAGAGAGAGAGAGATTTTTAAAACAATAATGATTTAATCCTTTTTTCATGGCATTTAATTACTATAAGTGATTCCATCTGCTATAATCTTTTAAATACTGTTTTGCAAAAATACTCATGATAGCTCCTAACATCTTTTCTCCTTTATACCTTCTTTTGAATTGAGTCTTTGATGGTTGTGTCCTGTACTTTGACAGATGTGGAGTGTATATATATTTTTAAAAAATAAGTTTTTAATCAAATAGCTTCCAGAAATCATTTACTTGTTTTTCCTCTTGGATTGTTTGCTGGTCAAGTGTTTTCCTTATTTTCTCCTCTTAAATGCATACTGCCTTCCCCATAAATCAATTAAGTTGAGACTATTGAGGAAATCTTTTCTCCAAATTAGTAATGAGTGGTTTCCTTTTTTTCTCCCCCTCTTCCCCCTTTCCTGAGAGCTCATTTAGTTTCCTGAGTTGTCTGTGACTTTTATTCCCCTCTATCAGAAGAACAAAGAGCAAAAAGACTTAGAATTGGCATGAGACATTTCAGCATTTTAAACAGGCTCCTAGGCTCCCTCTTCCTCACTTTTCTCATTGTGGCAAAATATACATAACATAAAATTTACTGTCTTAACCATCTTTAAGTGTAGAGTTGAGTGGCATTAAGTACATTCACATTGTTGTGCAACCATCGCCACATCCAGCTCCAGAACTTTTCTCATCCTGCAAAAGTGAAACTCTGCCCCAATTAAACAATAACTCCTGGTTCCCCCTTCCCAGCCCCTGCACCCACCATTCTATTTCTGGTTCTATGAATTTGACTCCCCTAGGGACCTCATACAAGTGGAATCATACAGTATCTGTCTTTTTGTGACTGGCTAGTTTCATTTAGCATAATGTATCCGAGGTCCATCCACATTGTTGCATGTGTCAGAATATCCTTCCTTTTTAAGGCTGAATAATATTCCATTGCATGGATATACCACATTTTGTTTATCCATTCACCCATCGATGGACACTTGGCTGCTTGCATCTTTCGGCTGTTGTGAATAATGCTGCTATGAGCATGGGTGTATAAATATCTGTTTGAGTACCTGCTGTCACTTTTTGGGGTATATACTCAGAAATGAAATTGCTGGATCGTATGATATTCCTATGTTTATTTTTTTTGAGGAAACTCCATACTGTTTTCCACAGTGGCTGTACCATTTTACATTCCCACCAACGGTGTACAACTGTGTTCCAATGTCTCCACATCTCACCAACACTCGTTATTTTCTGTTTTGTTTTTGTTTTTTGACAGTTGCCATCTTAATGGGTATGAGGTGGTTATAAGATGTTTTTGAGCTAGACTAGTCTCATCTGTTGAAGTGGGCAGAACATAGATAGCTGTCTAGAGGCTGATGTTAGTTTAAGTCCCCAATCTTGCCGTGTTTTCCTCCTGACCCCTCCAGGTGTCCACTTGGCTCAACAGAAACTGTCTTTGCAGCATCCCCTTCTCTGTTTTACTCCAGGTTAGAATTGGTCAAAAGAGAAATTTGAGTGAAATCCGGAAGGCAAAGTGAGTAGTTTAGCTGTCTGAGAGATGCAGGCAGAGGGGTGGTGGTTCCAGCATGGCTGCCCTCGCCTTGGCTCTCAGCACCTCCCCTCCTGGCTGTGGTCCCTCTGAGCAGCAGCCACCAGACCCAGCAGCAGGTGCAGCCTGCTCCAGCCTCTGCCCTTCCAGCCTGGCTCTGCAGCCTGGGGTGGGGGGGTGGGGGGGGGGTGGGGGGGGTGGGGGGTGGGGGAAGGATGGCTTCCCAGGTGTCCCTGCAACCTCCAACTTGACCACTCACACCAGGGCTTCTGGAGGCTAGTAGTTATTTTCCTCTGACCCCACAACTTTCATTTTTGAACTTCCCCAGCTCCTCCCACAATATGTAAAGTCTAATAGCGAATAATAAATCTCTTTTCTGTAATATGCAGTGGATCTATTTCCCTTTCCTCCAGTGACCTTGGCGGAAACAGTATCTCCTTTTTTTAAATTACTTATCTCTCTTGATAAGAGACAAAGGATTAGAGCTAGGCTTTAGGTTGGTGACTCTCAATCCTGTACATGAAAATCACACAGAATGTTTTTAAAAATACTGATGCTGGGCACCATCCCAGACAAACCAAATCAAAATATTTAGGTGTGGGGGGCTCAGGTATAGGTAGATTTTAAATGATCCTTATATGATTTCAATAAGCAGTCAGAATTGAGACCTACATTTTTGAGTTAAATATGTTTAGAACCAAGACACCATGGATTTAAATTCATACAGAAGTAGAAATGATTGACATAAAAATCTTGCTTTGAATGTGGGCTGTGCTGGTAAGTTGGAAGAGAAAAGCATGATTCTAGGGGTCTGGGAGGAAGTAGGTTGGGGACCAGGGAATGTAAAGCAAAGGCTTGTCTCTCTTTTTGGAGATGCTGAATATAGCAAGCCCAGAAATGGATGAAAAAGAAACTTCAATTATTTCTTTATTTCAAGTTTGGACTTGGGCAAGTTCTATTCCAGGCATAAGAGATTATGTGAGGGAAAAATAGTAAGTCAGAGGACAAGAAATACATAAAGTAAGATGAAAGGGGAGAGATTCAGTGGAGGCAGTATTCAAAAGGTTTCAGATTGCTGTTTAGCAGTTCATCCAACGGCTAGCTGTTGGCACCAGACACAAGATCTAAGTTCATTCCACAGGTTGATCTCTTTTGTATGACAAACAAGACTTTGCTAAGGACTTCAAGGCATGTCACTTCACCAGCAATGGGACTCTGTCACAAAAAGCTGTAATTTGGAAAGAAATTTGGCTTTTGGGGGAGAAAATTTATGATGAGAGAGTAAAATTGTCCTTAGAAGCAGGCCCCAAATATGTCTCACTGGGTTTGACTCTCAAAGAGTCTCTTTTCTTTCCCAGAAGTTTAGCATCTAAAATAAGTTCTGGGGCTTCCCTGGTGGCACAGTGGTTAAGAATCTGCCTGCCAATGCAGGGGACATGGGTTCGAGTGCTGGTTCGGGAAGATCCCACATGCCATGGAGCAACTAAGCCTGTGAGCCACAACTACTGAGCCTGCGCTCTAGAGCCCGTGAACTGCAGGTACTGAGCCTGCATGCCACAACTACTGAAGCCCGCGTGCCTAGAGCCCATGTTCCACAACAAGAGAAGCCACCGCAATAAGAAGCCCACGCACCTCAACGAAGAGTAGCCCCCACTTGCGGCAACTAGAGAAAGCCTGTGCACAGCAACTAAGACTCAATGCAGCCAAAAATAAATAAATAAAATAAATTAAAAAATAAAATAAATTCTGATCTTTCCCATATTCAACAGGTTTCAACTAGATTGAAAATGTATTGCTTATGAATGTGAGAAGTTCAAACATGGAAAAACTGTAATACTCTCTCAAATGACATATTGAAAGTTACTTTTCTACCTAACATATTACTTCCTAAAATTAATAACTTTCTGACTTACCTAGAAGAATGTAATTTCTTTCTTAACTTTTAACTTTATATTTTTCCTTATCTTATCCAATTTTTTACCTTACCCATCAGATTCATGTCTATCATGGCTAATACCTCCCAAACTTTCTTCTGCTTCTCCTCTCGGCTCTGTTTTGTCTGGGTTTTGATCATTATTTGAATCATTTTCTCATTTGTACAACTTTCACAACATAGAGTGCCTACACGCTACAAAACCTTGTCCCTAATTTCATGGAGGAGGGAGAGACTGTGAATAATAAACAATGAAATTAACAAGGTGATTTCAAACCATGGTTGGTATCAGGAGGTGGATAAGCAAGGTGACGTGATGAAGAACGACTTGGCAAGGGATGAAGTTTAGATAGAATGGTCTGGAAAGATCTCTGCAGAGGTGGTATTTGAACCAAGAGCTGAAGATAAGAAAGATTCAACCATTGAAGAGGCTTAAACATTTACAGGAATGGAAAGGGGGCCGAGTGGGCTGGAGTGAATGAAGTAAGTGTGTGTGTGTGGTGTGTGTGGTGTGTGTGTGTGTATGTGTGTGTGTGTGAGAGAGAGAGAGAGAGAGAGAGAGAGAGAGAGAGAGAGAGAGAGAGAAGCTGTAGAGACAAGGGCTAGAGAGAGCCTATTATTTTAGGTAAGATAAATGTTTGAAAAGTTTTAAGCTTAAGAATGATAGAACAGAGGGGGTGCCTTCAAGATGGCAGAGGAGTAAGATGTGGAGATCACCTTCCTCCCCATAAATACATCAAAACTACATCTACATGTGGAACAACTCCTACAGAACACCTACTGAACTCTGGCAGAAGACCTCAGACCTCCCAAAAGGCAAGAAACTCCCCACGTACCTGGGTAGGGCAAAAGAAAAGAGGAAAAACAGAAACAAAAGAATAGGGACGGGACCTGCACCAGTGGGAGGGAGCCGTGAAGGAGGAAAGGTTTCCACACACTAGGAAGCCCCTTCACTGGCAGAGATGGCAGGTGGGTGAGCAGGGAAGCTTCGGAGCCGTGGAGGAGAGCGCAGCAGCAGGGGTGCAGAGGGCAAAGCAGAGAGATTCCCGCACAGAGGATCGGTGCTGACTGGCACTCACCAGCCCGAGAGGCTTGTCTGCTCCCCCGCTGGGGCGGGTGGGGCTGCGAGCTGAGGCTCAGGCTTCGGAGGTGAGATCCCAGGGAGAGGACTGGGGTTGGCGGCATGAACACAGCCTGAAGGGGCTAGTGCGCCACAGCTAGCCGGGAGGGAGTCTGGGAAAAAGTCCGGAACTGCCTAAGAGGCAAGAGACCATTGTTTCAGGGTGTGCAAGGAGAGGGGATTCAGTGTACTGCCTAAATGAGCTCCAGAGACAGGCGCAAGCTGCAGCTATCAGCATGGACACCAGAGATGGTCATGAAATGCTAAGGCTGCTGCTGCCGCCACTAAGAAACCTGTGTGCAAGTACAGGTCACTATCCACACCTCCCCTCCCGGGAGCCTCTGCAGCCTGCCACTGCCAGGGTCCTGTGATCCAGGGACAACTTCCCCGGGAGAACACATGGTGTGCCTCAGGTTGGTGCAACGTCACACCAGCCTCTGCCAATGCAGGCTCTCCCTGCATTCCATACCCCTCCCTCCCCCCTGCCTGAGTGAGCCAGAGCCCCCTAATCAGCCGTTCCTTTAACCCCATCCTGTCTGGGTGAGGAACAGATGCCCTCAGACAAACTACACGCAGAGACGGGTCCAAATCCAAAGCTGAGCCCCAGCAGCTGTGCAAAGAAAGAAGAGAAAGGGAAATGTCTCCCAGCATCCTCAGGAGCACAGATTAAATCTCCACAATCAACTTGATGTACCCTGCATCTCTGGAATACCTGAATAGACGAGTCATCCCAAAATTGAGGTGGTAGACTTTGAGAGCAACTATAGACTTGGGGTTTGCTTTCTGCATCTAATTTGTTTCTGGTTTTATGTTTATCTTAGTTTAGCATTTAGAGCTTATTATCATTGGTAGATTTGTTTATTGATTTGGTTCTCTCTTTTTATATATATATATTTTTTTTTTTTTCCTTTTTCTCTTTTTGTAATTGTGTATGTGTATGCTTCTTTGTGTGATTTTGTCTGTATAACTTTGCTTTTGCCATTTGTCCTAGGGTTCAGACTGTCCTTTGGTTTTATTTTCATTTAATAGTTTTTAGCTCTTGATATCATTGGTGGATTTGTTTTTTCGGTTTGCTTGCTCTCTACCTTCTTTCTCTCTTTTTTTATTACTTTTTTATTTTTAATAAGTTTTTTCCATTTTAATGTTTGTTTAATTAATTAATTATTATTATTATTTTTCTCCCTTTCCTTCTGAGCCGTGTGGCTGACAGAGTCTTGGTGCTCCGGCCAGGTGTCAGGCCTGAGCCTCTGAGGCGGGAGAGTCAAATTAAGGACATTGGTCCACCAGAGACCTCCTGGCTCCATGTAATATCAAATGGTGAAAGCTCTCCCAGAGATCTCCATCTCAACACTAAGACCCATCTCCACTCAATGACCAGCAAGCTACAGTGCTGGACACCCTATGCCACACAACTAGCAAGACAGGAACACAACCCCACCCATTAGCAGAGAGGCTGCCTAAAATCATAATAAGGTCAAAAACACCCCCAAAACATACCACCGGATGTGGTCCTGTCCACCGGAAAGACAAGATCCAGCCTCACCCACCAGAACACAGGCACCAGTCTTCTCCACCAGGAAGCCTACACAACCCACTGAACCAACCTTACCCAGCAGGAGCAGACACCAAAAACAACAGGAACTACGAACCTGCAGGCTGAGAAGAGGAGATCCCAAACACAGTAAGTTAAGCAAAATTAGAAGACAGAGAAATACACAGCAGATGAAGGAGCAAGGAAAAAACCCACCAGACCAACAAATGAAGAGGAAATAGGCAGTCTACCTGATAAAGAATTCAGAGTAATGATAGTAAAGATGATCCAAAATCTTGGAAATAGAATGGAGAAAATACAAGAAGTGTTTAACAAGGACCTAGAAGAATGAAAGAGCAAACAAACAATGATGAACAACACAAAAAATGAAATAAAATATTCTCTAGAAGGATTCAATAGCAGAATAACTGAGGCAGAAGAACGGATAAGTGACCTGGAAGATAAAATAGTGGAAATAACTACCACAGAGCAGAATAAAGAAAAAAGAATGAAAAGAATTGAGGACAGTCTCAGAGACCTCTGGGACAACATTAAAGGCACAAACATTCGAATTATAGGGGTCCCAGAAGAAGAAGAGAAAAAGAAAGGGACTGAGAAAATATTTGAAGAGATTATAGTTGAAAACTTCCCTAATATGGGAAAGGAAATAGTCAATCAAGTCCAGGAAGCGCAGAGAGTCCCATACAGGATAAATCCAAGGAGAAACACACCAAGACACATATTAATAAAACTATCAAAAATTAAATACAAAGAAAAAATATTAAAAGCAGCAAGGAAAAACAACAATTAACATACAAGGGAATCCCCATAAGGTTAACAGCTGTTCTTTCAGCAGAAACACTGCAAACCAGAAGGGAGTGGCAGGACATATTTAAAGTGATGAAAGGGAAAAACCTACAACCAAGATTACCCAGCAAAATCTCATTCAGATTCAACGGAGAAATTAAAACATTTACACACAAGCAAAAGCTAAGAGAATTCAGTACACCAAACCTGCTCTACAACAAATGCTAAAGGAACTTCTCTAAGTGGGAAACACAAGAGAAGAAAAGGACCTACAAAAACTCAAAATAATTAAGAAAATGGTAATAGGAACACACATATCGATAATTACCTTAAATGTGAATGGATTAAATGCTCCAACCAAAAGACACAGGCTTGCTGAATGGATAAAAAAACAAGACCCATGTATATGCTGCCTACAAGAGACCCACTTCAAACCTAGGGACACATACAAACTGAAAGTGAGGGGATGGAAAAAGATATTCCATGCAAATGGAAATCAAAAGAAAGCTGAAGTAGCCATTCTCATATCAGACAAAACAGACTTTAAAATAAAGACTATTACAAGAGACAAAGAAGGACACTACATAATGATCAAGGGATCAATCCAAGAAGAAGATATAACAATTGTAAATATTTATGCACCCAACATAGGAGCACCTCAATACATAAAGGCAAACGCTAACAGCTATAAAAGAAGAAATCGACAGTAACACATTCATAGTAGGGGACTTTAACACCTCACTTTCACCAATGCACAGATCACCCAAAATGAAAATAAATAAGGAAACACAAGCTTTAAATGATACATTAAACAGGATAGACTTAATTGATATTTCTAGGACATTCCATCCAAAAACAGCAGATTACACTTTCTTCTCAAGTGCTCATGGAGCATTTTCCAGGATAGATCATATCTTGGGTCACAAATCAAGCCTTGGTAAATTTAAGAAAATTGAAATCATATCAAGTGTCTTTTCTGACCACAATGCTATGAGACTAGATATCAATTACAGGAAAAAAATGAAGAAATAAAAAAATACCTAAAAACAAGTGACAATGAAAACAGGACAACCCAAAACCTATGGGATTTTACACAGTAAAGGAAACCATAAACAAGAAGAAAAGACAACCTCAGAATGGTAGAAAATATTTGCAAATGAAGCAACTCACAAAGGATTAATCTCCAAAATATACAAGCAGCTCATGTAGCTCAATATCAAAAAAACAAACAACCCAATCCAAAAATGGGCAGAAGACCTAATTAGACCTTTCTCCAAAGAAGATATACAGATTGCCAACAAACACATGAAAGGATGCTCAACATCACTAATCATTAGAGAAATGCAAGTCAAAACTACAATGAGGTATCACCTCACACCAGTCAGAATGGCCATCATCAGAAAATCTACAAATAGTAAATGCTGGAGAGTGTGTGGAGAAGAGGGAACCTTCTTGCACTGTTGGTGGGAATGTAAATTGATACAGCCACTATGGAGAACAGTATGGAGGTTCCTCAAAAAAGTAAAAATAGAACTACCATACGACCCAGCAATCCCACTACTGGGCATATACCCTGAGAAAACCATAATTCAAAAAGAGTGATGTACCACAATGTTCATTGCAGCTCTATTTACAATAGCCAAGACATGGAAGCAACCTAAGTGTCCATCGACAGATGAATGGATAAAGAAGATGTGGCACATATATACAATGGAATATTATTCAGCCGTAAAAAGAAACAAAATCAAGTTTTTTGTAGTGAGGTGGATGGACCTGGAGACTGTCATACAGAGTGAAACAAGTCAGAAAGATAAAACAAATACCGTATGCCAACAGGAAACTATATATGCACATATATATGGAATCTAAAAAAAAAAAAAAGGTTCTGAAGAACCTAGGGGCAGGACAGGAATAAAGATGCAGACGTAGAGAATGGACTTGAGGACACGAGGCAGGGTAAAGGTAAGCTGGGACAAAGTGAGAGAGTGGCATGGACATATATACACTACCAAACGTAAAACAGATAGCTAGCGGGAAGCAGCCGCACAGCACAGGGAGAGCAGCTCGGTGCTTTGTGTCCAACTAGAGGGGTGGGATAGGGAGGGTGGGAGGGAGGGAGACGCAAGAGGGAGGGGATATGTGGATATATGTATATGTATAGCTGATTCACTTTGTTATACAGCAGAAACTAACACACCCTTGTAAAGCAATTATACGCCAACGAAGATGTTAAAACAGAAAAAAAAAAAAAGAATGGTACAACAGGATCATTATATTTGAAAAAATGGTCCTGGCTGTCTTGTGGATTATCATTTGTGTGAAGATTCACGGTTTACCAAGCATTTTCACATCCATTTTTGATGTGGTCCTCACTGATGGTCCTCATCCTTCCCTCTGAGGTGTTGGGAAACTGAGTGAGAGTGTGGCTGACTCAGCAAAGCTCACGGCGGTGGACCTGAACCCAGTCTTTTGAGCAGAGCGCTACACCTCCAGATACTCTTGTGTTGATCATTACTTTCTCGCACACACTTACATTCTTTCTTTCCATTGAAATTTTAGTTGTTTAAGTGAATGGACAGGAAAGGCAGATCAAACGTCTGCTGCGTCCGTGTTAAATACTAGATCGGTACTTGGGTGTGAGATGTATTCCTCCTACTCAGTCTCCCTGTTGTCTAGCTGAGGGACCAGATATATTCCCAAACATAATTAACAATGTGGGGCTAAAACAAAGAGATTAAGGAAGTTACTAAAGGTTTTTTTTTTTTTTTTTTACTACTAAAGGTTTTTGAGAATAACTGTAGGAAGTGAGGGCTTGAGGTCAGCTCTGTAAGATGGGCAGACACAGACAGGTGATGACTTGGAACACATTTGGGGAGATACAGATTCAGTAGCCACACCATGGGATGGAGTGGGAGGGACTCTGGCCTCCCCATCCCTGTACTGCATAATCGTAACAACCGTACGTTACTCTCTACCATGCCTCGAAGCCCCAACAAGTGAAGCTACAACCTAAATAAAACCAATGTGCTACCTTTTCAACTGTAGCTTCAGAATAACTCCTCTGAGAGCAGCCCTCAGCTCTTGCAATCAGATGGCTGTCCCAGAGTTCCCCCTTTTAGATTTGGAACTGCTCTTGAACAAGCGGGAATACTCGAAAACAGAGGCACCGAGGCTGGAATTTGAAACGAAGATGGTGAAGCTGACGATGCTCGTAAACTCAGACAAGAGACTTAAACTTCCAGAAGGACGTGAGCAGGGCTGTGCTTTAGAAGGGTTAGGGTTACAGCAGGGAAAGTTTGGGGTGTGATAGAGACTGAAATTGCTTGAAGGTGTAAAAATTTTCTAGAAGAATCTGGGTAGTTACAATATGAACAAGGGTGGGAAAGAAAGTACAGATCAGAGGCCTGTTATGGTCATGTAGGGAAGGCCCAGCAGTTACCTGTGCTACCACGGCACTCAGTTTTTCTTTAAGAAACAGCCATGTTAACTGCAGTCTACGGTGGCAACAGCATGTACAGACCCATTTTTATAAGGATTTTCTTCTAGACTTTAAAGGATCATTTTGCCCGGTAATGGGATCCTTTAGAACATCTCTTAAGCAGGATGATGGTAGAAACAATTGTTTGCTTCAGGAAAACTGTGACTTCATTGCGTAGATTATAACTGTTCTAAGTTTTGAGCTTCTTGCCAAGATTTAAGACCAAATCCTAACTTTGAATTCAATGATAGACTGCTATTTGTTTTTCAGGGACCAAGACTGACAGAGCCCTCAACCAAACACTATTAGTATTTTTTTTTAATAAACACACAGTGTGTTTTTCTCTTATTTTAAAACTGTGCATCATCATGCACATCCTGACCTTCATCCTGATATGAAGAGAAATGTGTAGTTTTGGGGGGTGTGATGTGAGGGGAGGGGAGCAGCAGTGGAGACTGTTGGCAGGGTATACCCTAGAGAGAATCTTGAACATGCTGGCTTTTTGGCAACTAGCTGTGCTACCATCACCCAGAGAGTTTAAAAATAGAAATTCAGAGACCCTGGCTCGGTAGGTCCTGGGTGGATTCTCGGAATCTGTACTCATAAAAGCTTTGTGGGCAGTTCTGGTGGGCAGACCTTCTAGAGGGGGCCTGCCCAGCCACCCAGAGTCCCATGGTGATAATACCCTGCCAAAGAAGCCATCCTAAAGGCTTTTTGAGTTTGTTGATCATTTGAGTTTGTTGATCAAGAAACTCTCCTTTCCTATGTTTCTTTAGGTTTGTTGAAACCATTTATTGGTCTAGAATCAAACCTGGCTTTCTGCCTAGGCAAAATTCTGCTTTTTATTCGTGTATTTATTCATTCAGCAAATGTTTATTTAGCGAGGTAGATTTTTTTGTTTTTTTGTTTGTTTGTTTGTTTTTGCCGTACGCGGGCCTCTCACTGCTGTGGCCTCTCCCGTTGCAGAGCACAGGCTCCGGACACGCAGCCTCAGCGGCCATGGCTCACGGGCCCAGCCGCTCCACGGCATGTGGGATCTCCCCGGACCGGGGCACGAACCCGTGTCGTCTGCACTGGCAGGCGGATTCTCAACCACTGCGCCACCAGGGAAGCCCCCAGCGAGGTAGTTTTTTAAAGATACAATGGCAAGTAAGACACACTGATCATGTCTTTCATGGAGTTTGTATTCTAGTGGGAGAAGATAATCAGAAAGATAGAGAGAGAGAGATGAGAGAGAAAACAAACGGCCCTAAAGGAGATATATGGCTCAAGGAGAATTTATTTTCAAAGGAAACGTTCACAGAAGCATGTGTTAGTGCAGTATCCCAGCTGGGGGCAGCCCCGCTCTCACCATATGAACCTATAAGGATGTAGGGAGAGCATGATTACTTGAATCCAGAAAGAAACAGTGTTCTGTACAGTTGGCCATTTTCAAAAGAACAGTGCCCTTAGGTAGAGGGACACATCCAGATACAAACTGGGAGGCATATTCTCAGTGCATACATCTGACAAAGGATGTGTATCTAGAATATATGAAGAATTCATACAACTAAATAAGAGGAAGACAAACAACCTAATAAAAATGGGCAAAATGCGTAGCTAATAAATACAGGAAAAGATGCTCAACATCATTACTCACCATATAAATGCAAGTTAAAATCACTATGTGCCAATTAGAATGGCTAAAATTAAAAGAAAAATCTGACAATGACAACTGATAGTGAGGATGTAGAGCCAAAGGAACCTCCCACCGGGCTGCTGGGAATGCAAAAATGGCACAACTACTTTGGAAAGTCGTTTGTCAGTTTCTTATAAAGTTAAACATATATTTACCAAAAGACTCAGCAAAAGTATTTACCACCCACCCCCAAAATGAAAACTCTGTCCACATAAAGACTTAACTTGAATGTTCATGGTAACTTTATTTATAATAGCCCCAAACTGAACACAACCCAAATGTCCACCAATAGGTGGATAAATAAATAAATACCAGCAATAAAAATGAAAAAGAAAACCCTATCAATACATGCAATTCCATGGATGAATGTCAGAAATAGTTTGCTGAGTAAAAGAAGTCAGACATAAAAAAAAGCCTTTAGTCCACAGGACAGGATCAAGCTTTGAAGGGAGATTACGTGGACAGAGAAGACAGTGAGCCTGATATTAGGTCCAGAGTCTAGAGTCCCCCAGTGCTTTCAAACCAAGGAGAAAAGGATCCAAAAAAGGAGTCTGAGAGGGAGCAGCCAGAGGGCTAGGAGGAGACCAGGAGAGAGGGCGTTTTGAGGAGGAGGCAATGTCATCTGTCTGCACTGCTGCTGAGCCAGCAGGGAAACAGGACAGGACCAAGTGGGGTGCACTGGTGACCTGGCAAGAGCTGCTGCCGTGGGGACCTGGGCAGAGGAGGAAGTGGAAACGCCAGTTCTCTTGGATGCGAGCAAGGCGTTTGCTTTGAAGTATTGCAGAAAATGGAGCAGAAGGTGATATGGAATCAAGGGAGGTGAACTTCTTTGTTATTTGCTATGTTTTCTTTGTTTGTTCATTCTAGGATTGGAGATACCATTCTCTAGATTGGGATGAGGTGGTAAAGAGAGAGAGAAAAAGAAGTAGATTACTCAGGAGAGAGAACAATTGCAGAAGAAAATGGAATGGAATTGCAACAATTTGAGGTTATTGAAAAATACTTATTTTTCCCTTTGATTTATTGATTGCCAACCATTTACTTGTAAATAAAAGTATCGTACCAAGAATCCCTTCATTGCTCATCTATCAGGAAACTGGAATCCCAGGTCCTCCTGGGGTATTCATTCTATAAACACCACTTTGATTTTACTTGTTGGGACAGTCATAGTTTATATTCTGGCATACTCATTCTGGTATATATGGTATATACATATATTACATATATGACTATTATATGAGTATCAGACACCAAATAACGCATCCTCACAAAATTAAAATTACAATGTCCTCAACTGGAAAGACCACGACATTCTAGGTCACTACAATGTCTTATTATTCTGTAAGAGACTGAATATTGCATGAAGAAACATCAAACTGTCATCAAACTATTTACTTGAGAACAGGTAAGAGAGCAAGAGAGTCAGAAAATTAATTAAATGTGAGGGCTCTTATAGAAGTAACAAGGAACAGAGAAGAATATTACCAGAGAAGTAAGCAGAGAATGCCTTTCTCAAGGCAATGGGGAGATAACCACACAAAGATAAGATGTATTAAAACTAGGAGACAGTCATACTCATTTGTACAACAATATTAGCAATTATCACTTGTATAGTATTTTATGCAATGATCAAAATGCAACAAAATTGGAAATTAATAGTTAAACATTTAAAATAGGAAAAGCAAGCAAAAACAAATTTAAATGACAAACTAGAAAAAACATATGGTCCACAAAGGGATAACAAACTTATAAAAGCTATAATAAATAAACAAAAAGAAATGGAACCAACAAGTTTTAATGAATAAAAATGTGAAGTTATTCATTAAAAAGGAAATACAAATAGGTATCAAAGTACAAAAAAAATGGTAGTAGAAACATTATAAAATGAAAAATAAAATGGACAGCTGTTTAAATAATCTTAATTGAGGACATGAATAGAGGGAAAAAGCATTCTTGTCTCTCACTAATGAGAGTATAATTTTGTGTGACTTTTTTGTAGGACTAGTTGCTAATATGAATCAAAAGCTTTAGAATGCCCTTAAAAATTGATCCAATAATTCAACTTACAGAATTTTCCTAGACAAATAATCAGAGAAATCCATAATGATTTTATGTACAGGAAAAAAGGGAGTAAATACTCCAAACATTCAATAAAATGGTGTCAGTTACATAAATTATCTTGTATTAACACAGTGCAAATCTAAGGGTCACTGTGGTAAAATATTCATGTTTATTATGAAGTGGAAGAAGGTATTTCATAAAGCAGTATTTACAATATTACCTCAGTTTAATGTATTCTGCCTATGCTTAGAATAAAAATAAAAAGGATATACAACTAAAGGTTAATAATTGTTCTCTCTGAATCGTGGAATAAAGTTATCTTCAGTTAACTGTGCTTTTCATATTTTTCTCTAATGTGTGGCAATCACACAAAATGCTATTTTTAAAATAAATCAATTTGTATATTTATTTTTAAAATCAATCTCTCAAATAACTATTGAGTTAAGGAGGAAAAATAAAAACACAAGAATATACATTTAGAAAATAACAAGAAAATCATACACTTCAGCCTAAATTTTACCAAAATCATAATTCCAAATAAAGAGGAGAAAATAAATAAAACAATCAAGAAAAGAGTGGCAACAAAGAAGTTCTCTTAAGAGAACAGGCATAATAAACCTAAACTAGAAATAATTAAAAATATATAATTAAGAAAAAGCTGTTATTTTATTTTTAAAATTTATTTTTATACATTTTTAAAGGTTACGTTCCATTTACTGTCATTACAAAATATTGGCTATATTCCCCATGTTGTACAACACATCCTTGGGCCTGTCTTATACCCAATAGTTTGTACCTCCCCCTCCTCCACCCATATAGTGTCCCTCCTCCCCCTGCTGGTAACCACTAGTTTGTCCTCTGTATCTGTGAGTTTG
This sequence comes from Phocoena phocoena, assembly GCF_963924675.1. Taxonomy (NCBI): domain Eukaryota; kingdom Metazoa; phylum Chordata; class Mammalia; order Artiodactyla; family Phocoenidae; genus Phocoena; species Phocoena phocoena. Next base: position 6,210,794 of record NC_089227.1, on the reverse strand, counting down.
CTTCTTTTTTATTATATTCACTAGTTTGTTGTATTTTTTAGGTTCCACATATAAGTGATATCATATAGTATTTGTCTTTCTCTGTCTGACTTATTTCACTACACATAATGCCCTCCAAATCCACCCATGGTGCTGCAAATGGCAGATTTTTTTTACAGCTGAATAATATTCCATTGTGTGTGTGTGTGTGTGTGTATATATATATATATATATATATATACACACACACACACACACACACATCTTTATACCACATCTTCTTTATCTATTCATCTGTTGATGGACACTTAGGTTGTTTCCATGTCTTGGCTCTTGTAAATAACACTGCTATGAACACTGAGGTGCATGTATCTTTCTGAATTAGCGTTTTTGCTTTTTTCAGATTTATACCCAGGAGTGGAATTGCAGGGTCATATGGTAGTTTTATTTTTAGTTTTTTGAGAAACCTCCAATACTGGTTTCCACAGTGGATGCACCAAGAAAAAAATATTTTAGAAGATAACTGAAATAGATAAATTTGAGACAAATTTATTCAGTGAAAAAGAAAATAAATGAGAATTTTAAAATTTATAAATTATAAAACAATATACATAAAATTGAAATTTGCCTGTGTATGCTTGTGTATACACACGAAGATTTGAAAGGGAAAAAACACCAAAATGTTAAAAGTTGTGTGATGGTTTTTATTGTATTATTTATATTTTAGTATGTTTCCCAAATCCTTTAAAATGAGCAAGTATTAAAATAATAAAAAGAATAACTTTATAAAATATTTTAAAATAAAATTATAAGTAAATACTACACAATTATAATGAATTTAAACATTTAAAAGAAATGGAAAATAAAGTTGATTAAAATGTAAAGTATTATATATTAAGAATTATAGATAAATAGACACCAATTTCTTAACAGTATTTTTTCTCTGAGTAGTGAAATTATGGATAATTTGTCTTCCCTTTGCTTGACTTGAATTTTTTAAATCGTACACAAATGGATACATCACTTTTTAACAAAGGGAAATGTATTTTAAGATACTGACACAGCAAGAGGGAAGAGTAAATAATTTCACTTCTTCAAAAAACAACCACTGTCAAAAATGTCAAAATTTTGTCCATTTCCACAAAAGCTACATTTGTATGTGTACAGCTAGGATTGATGGTGGAGGCTCTCAAACTTTCAAGAAATAAATGAACCCAAGCCCATATAAAAAGTTCCCCAGCACAGAAAAAGTTACAATTGCATGCAGTTCAGTTTTAGTAAGTAAATGTTGCAGATATATCAGTTTACAACCTCAGTCATTGCAGAAATGTAAATTTTCTTTGTTTTTGTTTTCCTTTTCCAATTCAGGATGGAAGAATTTTAACCTAAAATTTCACCAGGATTGTGTCTAAATTCTAGGGAGTTTACCAACTGCCACAGTGTCACTCATTCATTCATTCATCTGTGCACCTTCTGCTGCATTCCAGGCATCTGCTGGCGTGTCCGTCCCCCCATCTGACCTGTGATACAGGCAGTTGATTGCGTGTGGGGTCGTTTGTCTTCCCCATCTTCATGAACTCTTGGGTTTGGTGGCTGTCTGCCACTCCACGCTGCTCCTACGTGCTTGGGAATTATTCCTTTCTTCTGCGGGTCTCACTGTCTCTCTAGGAACCCCTGAGTGTCTCAGCTCCACAAATCAGGCGGGGGATTCTGTCATCCGCCTGGGGCTTGGTCTGGGGAGCAGCATGCCGGCTCACTCTTGCTGAGATCTAATGGTATTTTCATTCTCACAGTTTCCCTTCTAACGTTATACCCTTCCCCAAGTCAGGGAATAATCTTGGTAGAGAAGGCTTGCGTTAATAATTTCCTTACCATCTCATAAGAACACTCCTTCTAAAATAATCCAATTTTTCTCTTTTTAGCTATCACATGCCTTTCCTTAGAGTACAGATGTCCTGGATGCACAAATGTGGGAGATGGCCAAGGGAAATGCTGAGAGAACATTTCATATTTCGATAGTTTTGATACAAAAGATGTAACCAAGATAGCCCACATAGGAAACTGGAGTAGACACCACTTAAAGAGGCTGACCTGCTGCAAGTCTGCCTGCTCTGAACACTGTCCAACAGTCATGTCTGTGTTAAGTGACCCTACCCCCATGCCACAGTCAAACCGGGACATCAGATTTCATGCCAGGAATGTGTAATTTGGGGCTGAGAATCTGGAGACTTACACAGCAGATGTTGCTATCCCCATGCTGCCTTGGACCCCTGCTGCCGGGACCTCAGTGCTTCCCTGTTCCCTTTCCTCAAGCCTTGGTTATTGAGCTCGTTCCTGGGTTCTGCGAGATATTCCAGTATCTTTCCAATAAATTCTCCTTTTCTCAGTCCAGTATCAGTTTCTATTACTTGCCATGTAAACAGTATTAATAAAAAATCATAGAACCACCTCGCATCTGAAGACAGAATAAAACATCTTAAATGGAAATATTTAAGGACATAACTCAACCAGGTATTAATTGAATTGGGAATTTGGAGTTAACTTGTCAATTTATTGGTGCCTGATTTATTCTCTACTAAAGTCCCACGGAGAGATGTATGGCCATGAACACACACCAGAGAAAAATCAGCAACATTACTTAGAAAATGGAGATTATAATATGCTAAAGTTAGAAAAATTTGAATAACTGCATCATCAATGAGGATAGATAGAAAAATACATTTTGGAGTTATATACTGGACTCTGTGAACCGATATAATGCAGAGAGAGGGTGGCAAAGCTGGTAGGGAAAAATGTTAGCATTTCCCTGCAGGCCCAAATATCCAGGATTCACTGAACAGAAAACTAAGCAGGCACCCCCTACTGCTCAGAGCAGTCCCCAGAGTTGGCCATAACCATGACTTCTTCCACCCATGCCAGCCCCATTGGCCTAGATCTGCCGAAGGGAATACAACTGCCATATTCAAGAAGATGGGTTGGCACAGAATGGGGTGTGGCATATTCCCATCCAAGGATGCCCTTAGGGCCAGCCTTCCGCTTCCAACCCCTGTCAAAGAACTACAGGCTGCCTTGAAATCAGTAGCAGAGTTAGGGACCCTGGCAAAGTGGGGACTGGCCAAGACCCCACTGCACTGCAGCCTACCCAGCCGGGGAGACACACAGCCAGGGAGAGGCACACCGACCTCCTCTTCCCAGTCTCCGTCAGAAGGAAAGAGGCTAAAGCAGCAGTGCAAACGCTGTGCCCACACTGTCTGAGACTCAGGACTGAGACTCCTACAACTTATTTCTAAACCGGGTCACTTTGCAAGTGAAAGGGAGCAGTCGTATTAATTACGGGAACAAGCGGTGTAGCCCGGCACACCAGGACAAGTGGTCAGCCGCTGAGACTGCGCCTGACGGATACCCCTCAGTTCAAAGTCCGTAACAGAAATAAGCCAGTCTGGACCCACTGAAAAGAAGCCAGGAACCAAAGGAAAGGTAAGGGTTACCAACGATGATCTGATCTACGGGAATGCATCTCTGAGGAGGAGGGACATTCTGGGACATACCCGCCTGGAGTCCCCAGAAAGATGCAGGGAAACGTGCACACAGCGCACACCCGCCCCGCTGAAGGCAGACAGGAGAGCGGAGCTAGACTCTTGGGCCCCTCTGGCAGGAAGAGCTGCTTCCTGCTTGACATCAGAGCTGAAAGTGGATACTGTGTTGTCAGCACCATTTACTTCCTATAAACACTGCTACGCATTCCCTGGCAACGGAGTTTCAGGGTGCGAGCTTTCCAATTTCATATCCATTATTCTGTGGTTTACACACGCGCTGGAACTGGTAAAGTTTAGGGCCGTGGACACATGGACAAAAACCAGAGCAAGGCTGCAAGAAAGCTCTATTCAGCTGCTCCCTGAAGGCTCCGTGCTTAGCAGGGGTCACAGACTGACTTCTGCCTGCTACACAGGAAGAAACAAATCTTCTCCCTACACGAAGTTCTCTGATAAAAATGATCCATAAACAAAAAAGAAAGAGTATGTTCTTAAGATAATTAAGGTGACGATGACATTTCAAAAGTGACTGAATCAAGATATCGCTTAAGAAAGGAATACTGGCTTTGCTTTTTATCTGTAAGTCATTCTCATTCAAGGAGCTCTGCTTTAGAATCCCACAGTAGATATTCAAGATGGCATATAGTTGGTCAGAACGGTAATAGAAATAATTACAATTTTATATATATATATATAAAGTAGATACATAGCACTTATTCTGTGACAAATACTGAATTAAGTACTCTACTTTCGGAGCCTCGTCACTCACAATGGTTGTGCTAAGAGTATCTCCATTTTAAAAATGAGTGGACACAAAGCTACCTTCCCTAGTTCACATGGTTAGTGAACGAGAGCTGGCTTGAATCCATGGCCGGCCAATTTGAAGGCCATGGTGTTAATCACCATGGCCAAGTGCCAGAAGAGTTCTCAGCTCAGACAAGCATCTAAACAGAAGCTCTAGCCCGCAATCTGAAGAATTCCCACACCCCCCCCACACTGAATACGCAAGTCTGCAGGGAGAAATCTTGTGGTCTGTGCAGTAGGCACTGCAGGGCCCTGTGAAGACGACCACTCATTGGGATAGAACTCCAAAAGCAGTGTGCATTGTAAGTTAATAAATTAGAACTCCATTTACAAGAGTTGACCCAGCACGTGTCCATTGCTAGCTGGCTTCCTGCCGAGAAAGATCATTTCATGAAGTTTTATTTTTTCATACATACGTGCTTTTTCTAAGAGCCTACATCTAATGTTAAAATATTCTGAAGCAGCTGCCAAGCAGTAGGTTCAATAAATCTCTAATTTAAAGGGAGGGTAGAACTTGCTCTGTATTCAGTGTAAGTAAACAAAATACAATTTTCCAATTCTGCACAGAAAATGACTTTTCCCTGCTTCCATGGACCAAGTAGACAATTGATAAACACACAACTTACAGCCACTTTGTGTCTCAGCAAGAGCCGAGATTTAAACTCCAGTGCACGGAATGCACACGTGCTCTCATTCTGCCCTTGGAAGACAGGAAAGGTACACCGCTCTGAGTGCGCTGATCATCCCCACAAACGTGTTTACACAGAGAATGGTACGGAATGACAGGGGTCACTCAGCCGTTTGGCCTCTTCCTTTCTTTGGTAATGGGAGGCAGCAGGAGCCCAGGTTCTCACGAGCAGCTGCAGCAGCAGCGGGGCAATCCTCACTGGGGCTGGACAGACTAGAAGCAGATGTGGCACCAGCCCCCCCACGCAGTCCTGCGAGCTGGTCTCAGCGCATGTGCAGTGGGGGCTTCCTGAGCTAAGACGGCAGTGAGTCAAAACAAATAGGCATCTTTATTTCAACACATTAAACAAAAGTGCAGGACTTGACGGGGTAGCTGAGAGTCACGGTCACTCACTTGAAAATGTGGCTTTTTGAAGGTGAATTCAAACATCTGGAAATACTTTTAAAAATAAATCACTTCTGCACTGAAGCGCTAAACGGCAATTTTTTGGCAAGTGGTGCATCAGGGTTACTGAGAAATGAACTCCTGGCAAACGACGAGCTTAATGCTCCCCTCATGAGATCAGCACATAATTCACTATATTCTTAGAATGATTTTGCTTGAACTGTTTCAAGAGTTCTGCCTGGCAGGAAATGAGTTTAGGGTGAAGTGGAGACACAGGCTCCGCAGCTTCTCAGAGTAGACATGTCAATTGGTACTCATATGTGTATCTGCGTGGAATCATGAAGCTTTACAGGAAATTGTTTTCACATACGTGGTTACGAACCTTATTCCCACAGACCCACAGTGTCCAAATCTGTGAAAAACCATATCTGATGAGAGTAGAGAAACTCTACAAAAAGAAACAGGAAAACGCTGAAATGGAATTAAACACAAACTTTTTTTATCTGAAAGAAAATAGAATAATTGTGTCAAGACCTCACAGGATGGAAACCTCCTCTTTGCAGTAGAAACAAAAAAAAAAACCTTCCTGTTTTGAACCTTCATTATGCTTCTTGTACTTCATTACGTTTCTGTATATATAGTCAATTCTGCAGTCATAATAGAAGGCACAATTTCTGCATGTGTATACAAAGAGGAAAAAACAATGAGAAATCATAAACTTAATTATAATTACACCAACAGTGATAAAAATGAAATATATTAACCTCAGTACACCAGTGAAAAGGTACGAATGAACAAATGAACTAGGGCCCTGTAAGAGGTACTGAAACACATTTTATTAAGTTTATTTGTTTGTCTTTCATTTTGTATATATATATTATTTTATTAATAGCTCTTTAGAAGACCTGAGAGAACCCTTTAGACTGATGTGTATTCTGGGACTTCCTCTGATCAACAAGAATTATAGGCGTTTTCCTGTCTGTGTAGGAGCGTTCCTCCAGGGATTCATGCTGTTGTTTTGGTAGCCTCACTTTGAATTGGTAAGAAAATATTTAAGATGGATAAGAACTCATTTTTTTAGGAAGAAGGAAACATTTCCCCAAACTTGGAAATAGCCATTGGGCATGTGTAAGGAAGTGAAATAATCTTTTACCACATGTGTATACCTGTAAGAGACAAAAATCACAGTCTGTTCTTAGCAAAAGGCAGCAGGTGGGACCCCTCCATCACCTCTGAAGAAACACCTCACGCTCCAAATCATGTGTCCTCCGTGGTACCATATTCAACAGTAAGAACATTAATTGGTATCAACCATAGACACGGTAATCTAACTTTAGAGAACACTGTATACTAATTTGTGTCCTTAAGAACATCTTTATTCTAAAATTCAGATATTATAGCAAGGATGTGAATAGGTTTGCTCCTCAGAATGGCTGGAATTTGAGATTTCACCCATAAGTTCAGAGAATATTTGTCAAGAGGTGATTTTACTCCATGAAGTTTCCTCATCTACCCCTGGCCTTTCAGCAAAGACCACTAAAACTGAGTCAAAAATCTAATTTAAGACATAAGAGAAAAAATGAGTTTGATATAGTCTCTTTCATTAAAATCTGAGTGTGTTATCTAATTTTATGGCTCTCAAACGTCAGTGTGCATCAGAATTACCTGGAAGGTTTGGTGAAACACAGGTTGCTGGGCCCCCTCAATGAGTAGAAGTTCTGATTCAGTGGCTATGGAGTGGAGCCCCAAAATCTGCATTTCTAACAAATTCCCAGGGCATCCTGAAGGGGCTTATCTGGGAACCAGGCTGTGAGAACCACTGAGCTAACTTAATCCTTTTTTTTAGCCTCTCTGAAAGGTAATGGAATAGTAAGTACATATCAGTGATCACAATGTTGTCTGTTTCATTTGGGTTGACTGAGTTCTTCTCTGTCGAGTTAATAGCTAATTCCTTGAAAATCTTCATCCATAGAAATATTAACTAGCACGTATCGAATGCTGAAACAAAGGATATCAAAGTTACTCGAATTGAGTATTAAATTTAGCCAAGGCAAAAGAGATACCACAATACATTTATAATGCTCATTGCAAGGTTAAAAACATCTTGAAGGGAAAAAGCATTTTCCTGGCCATATTCTTTAGAAAACCACTGCCATATGAATTTCGTGTTCAACAAATATTTGAGTGCCTTTTTTTTCTTTTTTTTTTTTTTTTTGAGTGCCTATTTGTACCAAGTGCTGTTGTGGGTGAAGAAGGCCCAGGTCAATGTACAAAACAGGTGAAACTCCAGTCCTCTTGGATTTTTGTAAAGGGCGAGAGATGACAAACAAACAATAAAATATAAAGAATGGCAGATGAGGATTAGTGCCATGGAGAAAAGTCACAAGAGAAGCAAAGGCACAGGTGAGGGTATTAGTTTCCAGGACGGTCGACACGTTGTCAGCAGGGAGGTGACATTTGAACAAGATCGTGAGGATTTGAGGGAGTGAAGCAAGTCACATCTAGAGGAGCGGCATTTAGGACAGAGGAAGCAGCAACTGGAGGCGCTTGAGGTAAGTACTGCAACATGAGGTATTTCCACTTGATGACCTTCCACACTAGGTACATGGCAAATCCTTACAGGGAGTGAAGAGTAGAACTCCCTATAAGGATTTGAATGGTACCGAGGTCACAGGAGTGAGGTGGCTGGAACAGCCAGACAGACAAGGGACAAGTGAGCACAGTGAGCGATACTGAGCTAGTCCCTGGGGCTCGGTCCCGCTGCTGACCCACCCGCACAGAGCCTGTCTCCCTAGACCAGGGCTGGGCCTTCGCCCCCTGACCCCTGTCCCCAGGGGTTGGGGACCCTCCATGTCTGGGTTCTGTGAACAGACCTCCTCAGCTTCAGAGAGACACTGGTGTCAACAGGAGGTGGGACCGTGACGCAGGTGTCCACCTCCAAAGGGAAGAGTCATTTGGAATTTCTGGTCCTTGAGATTTTCAACGAACAAACAAATGACAGACAACATGAATGCATAGTTGACGGTGTATTAGGACAATTCAGGAACATGGACGATCAGCCAATTACAGCTAAGTCAAAGGGTCATAAGGACACTCACAGGCAAGGCCATTTTAACTTTACACAAAGAAATTTGGAGTTTGTTTAAAAACCAAGAATGCTTTCGTGAAGTCAAACTTCTACGTTGCTGAATGTAGAGGAAACAATTTCACTTGAGAAGTTTTCCAAGAATCTCAGTAGGCTGTTAGTGTTAGATAGCATTATATTTTCTCCAACATCTCAGTACAAGACCCTTAAAAAAATATACCTATTGGATTCTGTTTGCTAGTATTTTGTTGAGGATTTTTGCAACTATGTTCATCAGTGATATTGGCCTGTAGTTTCCTTTCTTTCTGACATCTTTGTCTGGTTTTGGTATCAGGGTGATGGTGGCCTTGTAGAATGAGTCTGGGAGCGTTCCTTCCTCTGCTATATTTTAGAAGAGTTTGAGAAGGATAGGTGTTAGCTCTTCTCTAAATGTTTGATAGAATTTGTGAAGCCATTTGGTCCTGGGCTTTTGTTTGTTGGAAGATTTTTAATCACAGTTTCAATTTCAGTGCTTGTGATTGGTCTGTTCATATTTTCTATTTCTTCCTGGTTCAGTCTCAGCAGGTTGTGAATTTCTAAGAACTTGTCCATTTCTTCCAGGTTGTCCATTTTATTGGCATAGAGTAGCTTGTAGTAATCTCTCATGATCTTTTGCATTTCTGCAGTGTCAGTTGTTACTTCTCCTTTTTCATTTCTAATTCTATTGATTTGAGTCTTCTCCCTTTTTTTCTTGATGAGTCTGGCTAATGGTTTATCAATTTTGTTTATCTTCTCAAAGAACCAGCTTTTAGTTTTATTGATCTTTGCTATCATTTCCTTCATTTCTTTTTCATTTCTTTCTGATCTGATCTTTATGATTTCTTTACTTCTGCTAACTTTGGGTTTTTTTTGTTCTTCTTTCCCTAATTGCTTTAAGTGCAAGGTTAGGTTGTTTATTTGAGATGTTTCCTGTTTCTTAAGGTAGGATTGTATTGCTATAAACTTCCCTCTTAGAACTGCTTTTGCTGCATCCCATAGGTTTTGGATTGTCGTGTCTCCATTGTCATTTGTTTCTAGGTATTTTTTTATTTCCTCTTTGATTTCTTCAGTGATCACTTCATTATTAAGTAGTGTATTGTTTAGCCTCCATGTGTTTGTATTTTTTACAGATCTTTTCCAGTAATTGATATCTAGTCTCATAGCATTAAGATCATACACCATGATCAAGTGGGGTTTATTCCAGGAATGCAAGGATTCTTCAATATACGCAAATCAATCAACGTGATTCATCATAATAACAAATTGAAGGAGAAAACCCATATGATCATCTCAATAGATGCAGAGAAAGCTTTCGACAAAATTCAACACCCATTTATGATAAAAACCCTGCAGAAAGCAGGCATAGAGGGAACTTTCCTCAACATAATAAAGGCCATATATGACAAGTCCACAGCAAACATCATCCTCAATGGTGAAAAACTGAAAGCATTTCCACTAAGATCAGGAATAAGACAAGGTTGCCCACTCTCACCACTCTTATTCAACATAGTTTTGTAAGTTTTAGCCACAGCAATCAGAGAAGAAAAAGAAATAAAAGGAATCCAAATCGGAAAAGAAGAAGTAAAGCTGTCACTGTTTGCAGATAACATGATACTATACATAGAGAATCCCAAAGATGCTACCAGAAAACTACTGGATCTAATCAATGAATTTGGTAAAGTAGCAGGATACAAAATTAATGCACAGAAATCTCTGGCATTCCCATACACTAATGATGAAAAATCTGAAAGTGAAATTAAGAAAACACTCCCATTTACCATTGCAACAAAAAGAATAAAATATCTAGGAATAATCCTACCTAAGGAGAAAAAAGACCTGTATGCAGAAAATTATAAGACACTGATGAAAGAAATTAAAGATGATACAAATAGATGGAGAGATAAACCATGTTCTTGGATTGGAAGAAACAACATTGTGAAAATGACTCTACTACCCAAAGCAATCTACAGATTCAATGCAATCCCTATCAAACTACCACTGGCAGTTTTCACAGAACTAGAACAAAAAATTTCACAATTTGTATGGAAACACAAAAGACCCCGAATAGCCAAAGCAATCTTGAGAACGAGAAATGGAGCTGGAGGAATCAGGCTCCTTGACTTCAGACTATACTACAAAGCTACAGTAATCAAGACAGTATGGTACTGGCACAAAAACAGAAATATAGATCAATGGAACAGGATAGAAAGCCCAGAGATAAACCCACACACAAATGGTCACCTTATCTTTGATAAAGGAGGCAAGAATATATAGTGGAGAAAAGACAGACTCTTCAATAAGTGGTGCTGGGAAAACTGGACAGGTACATGTAAAAGTATGAGTTAGAACACTCCCTAACACCATACACAAAAATAAGCTCAAAATGGATTAAAGGTCTAAATGTAAGGCCAGAAACTATCAAACTCTTAGAGGAAAACATAGGCAAAACACTCTATGACATAAATCACAGCAAGATCCTTTTTGACCCACCTCCTAGAGAAATGGAAATAAAAACAAAAATGAACAAATGGGACCTAATGAAACTTCAAAGCTTTTGCACAGCAAAGGAAACCATAAAAAAGACCAAAAGACAACCCTCAGAATGGGAGAAAATATTTGCAAATGAAGCAACTGACAAAGGATTAATCTCCAAAATTTACAAGCAGCTCATGCATCTCAATAACAAAAAAACAACTAACCCAATCCAAAAATGGGCAGAAGATCTAAATAGACATTTCTCCAAAGAAGATATACAGATTGCCAACAAACACATGAAAGAATGCTCAACATCATTAATCATTAGATAAATGCAAATCAAAACTACAATGAGGTATCTCCTCACACCGGTCAGAATGGCCATCATCAAAAAATCTATAAACAGTAAATGCTGGAGAGGGTGTGGAGAAAAGGGAACACTCTTGCACTGCTGGTGGGAATATAAATTGATACAGCCACTATGGAGAACAGTATGGAGGTTCCTTAAAATACTACAAATAGAACTACCATATGACCCAGCAATCCCACTACTGGGTGTATACCCTGAGAAAACCATAATTCAAAAAGAGTCATGTACCAAAATATTCATTGCAGCTCTATTTACAATAGCCAGGAGATGGAAGCAACCTAAGTGTCCAACATTGGATGAATGGATGAAGAAGATGTGGCACATATATACAATGGAATATTACTCAGCCATAAGAAGAAACGAAATTGAGTTATTTGTAGCGAGGTGGATGGACCTAGAGACTGTCATACAGAGTGAAGTGAGTCAGAAAGAGAAAAAGAAATACCATATGCTAACACATATATATGGAATCTAAGAAAAAAAAAGACGGGAATAAAGACACAGACCTACCAGAGAATGGACTTGAGGATATGGGGAGACGGAAGGGTAAGCTGTGACAAAGTGAGAGAGTGGCATGGACATATATACACTACCAAACGTAAAATGGATAGCTAGTGGGAAGCAGCTGCATAGCACAGGGAGATCAGCTCGGTGCTTTGTGACCACCTACAGGGGTGGGATGGGGAGGGTGGGAGGGAGGGAGACGCAAGAGGGAAGAGATATGGGAACATATGTATATGTATAACTGATTCACTTTGTCATAAAGCAGAAACTAACACACCATTGTAAAGCAGTTATACTCCAATAGAGATGTTAAAAAAAAAACAACAACAAACCTAAAGTAGTGGTCTGTGCCGCCGTGTAAGATGAGTTAGCTGCTGTTTTAGGTTAGAAGACCCGACCCTGGGGCTCTGTCCTCACCCCTCTTCTGGTCTCTGTCTATAGTCACACAGTTGGTGACGTCTCTCCTGTGGAGCCACATGACTACTTATTTGACAGTTCCATGTGGGCGTCTAATGATCAGTGTCTCCAAAACTGAGACTCTGAACACCCCTCCCCAAGCCCACCCCACCCCCAGTCTTCCCAGTCTCGGATGCTGGCAAGCCCATCCCTTGCATGGTCTGGGGACCCCTCTCGTTCTGTCACAGCCCACATCCAACCCACCAGCAAGGCCTGCTGGCCCTGCTTCCAATAACCCAGAATCTGCTCCCTTCTCAACACCCCTACAACTGCCAGGCCTACCCACAACGTTCAAAGAGAGGCTCACAAACATATTTCTCAATATTTTAAAGGTATAAAGCAAACCATTAAACTTAAGAACTCTTCTTCCTTGAGAAATACATCTTCCAAAGGATGTGGAGGCCCAGAGTTTATAGAAGTCCGAGACTCCTTGGATCTCTGTGATAGAATGCCATCAGCTGAGGGTGGCAGCGGTAGCCCCAGCCCTGACCAGCTCCCCTCCCCACCCTGGTCCCTTGTGTACACGCATGCACACACGCGGACACAGGTGGACATACACAGGCTCCACCCATACGCGGTCCCAACAGCTGCCCTGGCCGCTAGCAGGCTCCCGGCGTGCACGCCGCCTGCATGCGCTTCCTGTGTTATGGTTGCTATGGAAAAGTTTGTTTCTTTCATCTTATTTCACGTGTTCGGTTTGCTATACTTTATTGCTCTTTTCCTCCTCTTTTTAATCTTTGAATAGATCAAAAGTTCTCTGCTATCCCTGAAAGTTATACATTCTTCTCTTATTCTATTTACATTTACATCTGACTTTTTCAGAGTTTCGCTTATGCTTTTATTACCCTATCACTGTTTCAAGGTTATGATTATGTCTTTTCTCGGGATAAGTGAAGAACTTCAGCATTCTCTCATGTGGTGGGTAAGAATCCAGGGATTTGGGTTTGGGGTGATAGATTTGTGCTTCTAGTCTTTGGAATGTGTGCATGTGTGTGTACCAAGTATTCTACACTGGGGGGTGTGAGCACCCCAAGTTCCATGCCAGCCTATAAGCCCACGGAAGATTTTGTCAGTGCATAGGATGGGGTGCTAGCGGTCCAGCTTTGCCTGGGCCCCAGCTTTCTGTACCCAGGGAGCAGCTCCTGTAAGAGGCCTGCTGCAGGTGGAGTGAGGGTCTGCAGGGGACACGGAAAAAACTCAAGTCCACTCCCTGCAGGACCTCTGCCTCTTCTACTCAGGGACCCCTTCTCTTCCCAAATTGGGATCCAACCACTTCTAGTTCCCACCTTATTTTATTGGCTTATTTTAGGAAAAGAGCAATGCTCTGAATTTATGATGTGTTGTCTCTCTCTCCTGGGATCTCCAGAGTTGGGTCGTAGGGAAAGAGGTGGCTGTATTACTTTCATATCTCTCCCACATGAACACTTTATAAAACAAATGTATGTGACCCACAGGGTACTGGGGATGAAACCATTAAGTAGCAATACCTTCAAACTACTCTGTCAGTGAGGGAGAATTTAATGTCACTATCCAAGAAGTATTACGACAATCTTGTCCTGAGAAATCTATTTCAAAATCAGACTTACTCAAACGACATTAAAACGTCCACCCCCGCACCCCGTCAGTTTGATGGAGAAGATGCAGGAAGGGGCGCCCTGAGATGACAGACTGGACCTCAGCACAGCAAAACACGGATCCACTCGACCAGCAAATGCGTGGACTCATTTTGCGGGAACACAATGCCTTCCTGGAGGTATTATTGATAAGGGTACTGATAAGGGCTAACCTAAATGGATCTCTGGGGAAGTATGTAGATATGCAAAGACTAAGGACTTTCTACAGATACTTCCCAAATGTTTCACTTTTCCTCACTAAGTCAAGAGTTAAAACAAGCAAACCTCCCAGGTCATACATCTGTCTGGACGGGCAAGATCCTCCCACCTCTTGGAATCCTAACTTGGGAGGTCCAAGCAGCCCATCTTCAAGAAGGTTGTCTTCACAAAGCCATTCAGCCTGGGTGTGTCACGAACCCTAATGCAGGGCCCAGCAGCGAGCATTTTGATTAAAGTGCAGAATTCCATGCAGCAGTGAAAGGAATGGTGTTGAGATGAACAAAGTAGCTCTTTACTGTGGATGCTGGAGAAAGGTGTGGACTCGTCTCTGCCAATTATAAGAGTGCAGAAAAATAGTACAGGAAACATAAAGTCTGTTGCATAAATGAGAAAGCCTGTTTCTGTTGTGATTTGCTGTCATATTCAAATCACAGAGAGGAGTTTGTCGGAAGCGCTCCCAGCTGAGACTGGTTTGTCTCAGGAGTGACCGTGTGTGTTGGGAGGCCCTCAGCTGGACACCGTGAGTGGGCATCTCAGGTGGGACATCACGCACAGGGTCATGGAGCCCAGTCACACTGGCTCCCAAGCACCAACTGGTAAATACGCAGGAATTCTGTGACTGGGTTGTTAAACTGTTTGTAGCTTGACATTGGCCATGATTGGAATATTTACACCACAGAAATCAGCAAATGCTACAAATCAGAGCTTCTTCTTTTTTTTACTCCCGAAAGCCCATGTTTTCACGTGAACCAATATCTTAGCAATAATGCCACGACATTTCTCCCTTAGAAAGAAATGAGCTGCAATGAATTTAAGTGAACAATAAGAAAAGTTTAGATATGGAAAGACAGCTTGCCTTTCGTCCTGCTGCTTCAAGAACTAAAAGTACACAGTTTAATATATTTTGTACTTACTGTACAAGATTAGATTCATTGACATATTGTACTGAATTCTACTAATTCCACATTACTAAAGTCCATGATGTTTTATTATGAAACAGATCTACCCATTATCATATTTTAAATAGCATATTTTCATTTGATGATTCTCAACCACTTATTTAAAAAATGTTCATTTATTCTACAGCAACAAACTCCAGGAGAAGAAATGTAAAAGCTAGAGAATTATTATGGGATGACCATATTTTTCAGGGGAGGTAAACGAAAGGGAATAAATACATCAAACTCATCACCTTCAGTTTATTCACCACACAATAAAATGCCATGAGAATTTTGGAAAGGTGCCTGGTAATGTTTTCAAGTCTACAGATGTGAGGATTCAGATCTTATATTGAACTGAATTATGAAATTGGATTATAATTGGATTATGAAAAATCCTGCATATTTTTATAGATTATTTCAAAATTATGGCAATAATTTTCAGCATAAGTATTAACCAGCCAACGCTTGGTTTCCTACTATTTCAGAAAAACTTTCCACAAAACCTAATGTGTTTTCAAAGTCCATCCAGTGGAGAAGGAGCAGAAAGGCAGCAGACCCGAAAGCTGCTGATCTGAGTTAGCAGAGAAAGTTAGAAAGGCCTCCAGCAGCCTTGCAGGACGTGCTCGTCAGCCTCCTAGCAGCTCAGACTCAGCGAGGGGCAGGAGGCACCAACCCAATAGAGCATAAGGACAGGCTAGTAATTGGATAGGGAAAGAACAAGGGATAGGGAAACTCCCCAGTTAGCAGTTTCCCAGCTGAGATGTGAGTCAGTGAAAGACAGAAACCCGCTCCTCTGACTCATCTACAGCATTTTAAGGCCACAGCACTCACTCTACTGAATGCAAGTTGGATTTAGCATGGAGAGTAAATTGGGACACAAAAGCACATATAGGAGTTTTTCCCACTTATCATTTCACAAATTATCCTGGTCAGATAGACCTGGGCATCAAAAAGCCTACACTCAGAAGAATGGTGCAGTCAAAATCAGGCACAAGGGAGTGAATAAAATAGATTTACTGACTTCGTAACATCAGGAATGGTCCTAGAGCCAGATGAAGATGTAGAATAATTATCTGAGCACGAAAGCTGCATACCTTAGACTGAGTGAAGGGCACCAGGACTCCAGTTACAATCCCATGGCAGCTGCAAGAATTAGGTTAAGTGTTCAAGTAATTTTATTCCTGGCATAAATCTTTACATACCGAGTAATGTCTGAAAGAGCATTCCAAATTTATTCTAGAAAAAAAAGGAGTTTTGTTTAGGTGCAAGGAAAGTTGCAGTAAGGGACTGGAGAAAAAAGAGCAAACACAAATGTAAAAGAGATGTTCAGAAAAGCCTTCACGCTTGCACCTTATCCTGTGTGGACTGTCAGCTGAAGGTTACTGTGTTCTGTCTGCTGATGAGGAAACTTAGTCTGATCTCAACAGTTTTCTAATTCATATAAACTATTCCCAGTGTGCTAAGGCCACAGCACCCTATGATGGAGGCAAGTGATAGAGTTTATATTTAGTGCCAGACCTGCTGTGGGTTTTCTCTCTCTGCTTTTTACATTTTCTGGGATATTTTAAAGGTAAGTTAGAAAGAACAAATAACATGCTGTTTCCTGCTCCAGATTACTCCCATGAAGTCCACTACAAATTTTATTTCTTAAGAAATAATACCTGATTCAAAAGGGCTTGGAAGTGTATTTATATTCTGCACAGTGTGACAGAGCAAGTAACACTGAAGTTGAGTCACAGTTTCAAGTGAGAAACTCTTAAGTCACACCACCCTAAGCTTCAAATGGTGTTAGGTTTACATACAGGAAGTTGAAGGGAGAATGGGGTTTTGCAGACGTTTTTTGATCATTTCTGTTCCAAGAGGAAACATATTTTTCTATGTCCTGATTGCAAACAACTGGGCTGAAAACTCAAAATGTACCATCCTCGTCTGTCCTAGAGATAAGATATCACCTGAGATGACGAGAAAGTGTTAATATTTCATCAACTCAACAAAATACCGTGGAGCATCTGTTTTGTGACTGTCACCCTGCCAGGTGCTAGAGTTACATAAAGAAAAGAAACATATTTACTCCTCCCAGGGACTTAGAGACTGCTGAAGAGACATCTGAAAGAATTATTACAATATAGTCTGTGTTAGTCCAGTACAGCCTGGAGAGTGCAAGGCTCAAGGTGTGCACATAATGATGAGGTGTGTGTGTACTTACTTGACGTACCTTTTGCTCAACTGCAGAGAAGTCTAGGAGCCAAGGAATTAGACAAGAATAAAATCAATGATTTGATTACTCTTAATTGTGTCAATCTGGAGGGAAAATAATAGGAGAGGTTTTTAAAATTTCATAAGTCCGTATACAAAAAGCATCCTGGGAATATAGAGGGAACCCCATGTGGTCTACAGAAGTTCTGAGGAGAACGTTCTGGAGAAATGATATTTCTATTAAGACTTAAAGTGGGAGTTTGCCAGAGAACTGAGGGGGAAAACGGTCATGGGGCAAGATAAAAAAAATGTAAAGTTGTTTGAAATGGTCTGGCAAGTTGGGGATGACAAGCAGTCCTGCTGCTAGATCACAAAATGCAAGGCCTTGCCCAACAGCAGATGGCAGCCTCTGAATGAGACAGGACCTGGAAGCCAACCAGGCCAGGGACCAATCCCACCTATGAGTCCATCCACAGTAGTCAGCCCAGCCACAACAGAAGGGCCAACCCAACCCACACAGGGTTGCACCTGTAGAGCAAATAGCGCTGGTGACCAGGGGGGAGTGTGCTGCTGGGCCCCACAGGACATCTCCTATATAAGGCCACTTCTCCAAGGTCAGAAAACATAACTGACCTGTACAATGTAAACTAATAAACACAGAGAATTAATCAAAATGAGGCTACAAAGGAATATGTTCCAAATGAAGGAACAAGATAAAACCCCAGAAGAGCTAAGTGAAACGGAGATAAACAATCTACCCCCAAAAAAGTTCAAGGTAATGACCATGAAGATGTTCAATGAATTTGGGAGAAGAATGGATAAACACAGTGAGAAGTTTACCAATGAGTTAGAAAATATAAAGAAGAGCCAAACTGAGTGAAAGATACAATTACTGAAATAGAAAATAGGCTAGAAGGAATTAACAGTAGATTAGATGATGCAGAGGAACAGACGAGCAAACTGGAAGACAGAGTAGTGGAAATCACACAAGCCACACAGGAAAAAGAAAAAAGGATTAAAAAAAAAACTAAGGACAGTTTAAGAGACTTCTGGGATAACATCCAGCATACTGACATTCACATTATAGGGGTGCCAGAAGGAGAAGAGAGAGAGAAAGGGGCAGAGAGCATATTTTAAGACCTAATAGCTGAAAATGTCCTTAAACTGGGAAAGGAAACAGACATCCAGGTTCAGAAAGCACAGAGAGTCCCAAACAGGATCAATCCAAAGAGCACCACCCAAGACATATTGTAATTTAAATGACAAAAATTAAAGATAGAGAGAAAATATTAAAAGCAACAAAGGAAAAGTGACTAGTTACATGCAAGGGAACTCCCATAAGATTGTCAGCTGGCTTTTCAGCAGAAATTTTGTAGGTCAGAAAGGAGTTGCATGATATATTTAAGTGATGAAAGGAAAAAACTTACAACTGAGAATACTCTACCCAGCAAGGTTATCATTCAGATTTGAAGGAGAGATAAAGAGTTTTACAGACAAGCAAAAGGTAAAAGAGTTCAGCACCACGAAACTGGCTTTACAAGAAATGTTAAAGGAACTTCTCTATGTGAAAAAGACAAGACCACAACTAAAATATGAACATTATAAGGGGAAAAATCTCATTGGTAAAGGCAAATATATGGTAAAGGTAGTAGATCAAGCACTTATAAAGCTAGTAGGAAGGTTAAAAAAAAAGTAGTAAAATCATCTATATCCACAATACAAAACAAAATAACACAACACAAAACAGAATAACACAAAACAAAAATATGTAAATATGATGTCCAAAACATTATTTTGGGTGGGGAATAAAGATGTAGGGTAGTTAAAATGCATTTGAAATTAAGAGATCAGCACTTAAAATAACTATATATATATATATATATATATATATATATATTTTACAGATTGTTATACATAAACCTCCTGGCAACTGCAAACCAAAAATCTGTAATAGATACACACACAAAAAAGAGAAAAGGATCCAAACATAACACTAAAGATAGTTATCAAATCACAAGGAAGAGAGCAAAAGAAGAAAGGAGCAGTGACAAAAAAAGGCTATAAAAACAACCACAAAATAACTTTAAAAAATGGCAATTGGGCTTCCCTGGTGGTGCAGTGGTTGAGAGTCCGCCTGCTGATGCAGGGGACACAGGTTCGTGCTCCAGTCTGGCAAGATCCCACATGCCGCAGAGCGGCTGGGCCCATGAGCCATGGCTGCTGAGCCTGCGCATCCGGAGCCTGTGCTCTGCAACGGGAGAGGCCACAGAAGTGAGAGGCCCACATACCACACACACACACACATAAAAACAGCAATAAGTACATACCCATTAATAATTACTTTAAATGTAGACAAACTAAATGCTTCAATCAAAAGACAGACTGGCTGAATGGATACAAAAACAAGACCCATATATATGCTGCCTACAAGGGATTCACTTCACATCTAAAGACACACACATACTGAAAGTGAGGGGATGGAAAAAGTTATTTCATGCAAATGGAAATGAAAAAAAAGCTGTAGTGGCAATACTTATATCAGACAAAATAGACTTTAAAATAAAGACTGTTACAGGAGACAAAGAAGGACATTACATAATGATTGAGGGATCAATCCAAGAAGAATATGTAACAATTTTGTATATATATATATACACACACACACACACACACACACCCAACATAAAAGCGCCTAAATACTAACACAAAGAAAGAAATTGACAGTAACCCAATAATAGTAAGGGGACTTTAACACCTCAATTACATCAATGGACAGATGGTCCAGATAGAATATCAGTAAGGAAACAGTGGCTTAAAAGGACACATTAGATCAGATGGACTTCATAAATACATATAGAACGTTACATCCCAAAGCAGCAGAATACACATTCTTTTCAAGTGCACATGGAATATTCTCCAGGACAGATCACATACTAGGATGCAAAACAAGTCTCAAATTTAAGAAGACTGAACTCATATCAAGCATCTTTTCTGACCACAATGCTATGAGACTGGAAATCAACTATAAGAAAAAACCTGCAAAAAAAAAAAAAAACCCCAAACAAACAAAAAACTCATGGAGCATAAACGAGATGCTACTAAATAGTCAATACATCACTGAAGATCAAAGAGGAAATTAAAAAACACCTATAGAAAAATAAAAATGAAAACACAACTATCCAAAATCTATGGTATGCAGTAAAATTATTTCTAAAATGAACATTTATAGTGACACAGGACTACCTCAGGAAACAAGAAAAATGTCAAATAAACAACTTAGCCTTACACCTAAAGGAACTAGAAAGATAAGAAAAAACAAAAAACAAAAGTTAGTAGAAGAAGAAACAAAGATCAGAGCAGAAATAAATGAAATACAGACTAAAGCAAAATAGAAAAGATCAATGAAATTAAGAGCTAGTTCTTTGAAAAGATAAATGAAATTGATAACCCTTAGTTAGACTCATCAAGAAAAAAAGAGAGAGGTCCCAAATCAATAAAATCAGAAATGAATGGGGAGAAGGTACAACAAACACCACAGAAATACAAAAGGATCAGAGAAGATTACTATGAACAACTGTATGCCAATAAAATGGACAATCTAGAAGAACTAAACAAATTCCTAGAAATATACAATATCCTAAGACTGAATCAGAAATTAATAAAAAATATGACCAGTAAAGAAATTGAATCAGCAATTAAAAACTCCCAAGAAACAAAAGTCCAGGACCAGACAGCTTCACAGATGAATTCTACCAAATATTTAAAGAATTAATGCCTATCCTTCTCAAACTATCCCACCAAATTGAAGACGTCTGTACTCATTCTAGGAGGTCAGCATCACCCTGATACCATAACCAGACAAAGACACTACAATAAAAGAAAATTATAGTCCAGTATCACTGATGAACATAGATACAAAAATCCTCAACAAGATATTAGCAAACCGAATTCAACAATACTGTAAAAGGGTCATACACCATGATTAAATGTGATTTATCCTATGGATGCAAGGAAGTTTCAATATTCACAAATCAGTGTGATACACCATAGTAACAAATGAAAGAATAAAAATCATATGATCATCTCAATAGATGAAGAAAAAGCTTTTGACAAAATTCAACATGCATTTATGATAAAAGCTCTCAACAAAGTGGGTATAGAAGGAACATACTTCAACATAATAAAGGCCAAATATGACAAACCTACAGCCAACACCATACTCAATGGTGGAAAGCTGAAAGCATTTCCTCTAAGGTCAGGAACAAAACAAGGATGCCTCCTCTGGCCACCTTTATTCAACATAGTATTGGTAGTCCTAGACACAGCAGTCAGACAAGAAAAAGAAATAAAAGGAATCCAAATTGGAAAGGAAGAAGTAAAACTGTCACTATTTGCAGATGACGTGATAATATACATAGAAAATCCTAAAGACGTCACCCCAGAACTATTAGAAATACAATTGCATCTAAAAGAATAAAATACCTAGGAATACATCTAATTAAGTAGGTAAGAAACCCGTATTCAGAAAACCATAAGATGCTGATGAAAGAAACTAAAGACAACACAAACAAGTAGCTTTCTACTTGTCATGGATTGGAAGAATTAATATTGCTAAAATGACCATACTACCTAAGGCAAACTATAGATTCAATGTTATCCCTATCAAAACACCAATGGCATTTTTCATAGAACTAGAACAAATAATTTTAAAATTTGTATGAAAACACAGAAGACTTTGAATAGCTAAAACAATCTTTTTTTTTTTTTTTTTTTTTTTGCGGTACGTGGGTCTCTCACTGTTGTGGCCTCTCCCATTGCGGAGCACAGGCTCCGGACGTGCAGGCTTAGCGGCCATGGCTCACGGGCCCAGCCACTCTGTGGCATGTGGGATCTTCCCGGACCGGGGCACGAACCCGTGTCCCCTGCATCGGCAGGCAGACTCTCAACCACTGTGCCACCAGGGGAGCCCCAAAACAATCTTGAGAAAGAAGAACAAAGCTGGAAGTGCCATGCTTCCTGATTTCAAACTATACTACAAAGCTATAGTAATCAAAACAGTATGATTCTGGCACAAAAAAACCAGACAAATAGATCAGTGGAACAGAATCAGAGAACAGAACAGAAATGAACCCACACTTTTATGGCCAATTAATCTATGACAAAGGAGGCATGAATACACAACGCAGAAAAGAAAGTCTCTTTGATAAATGATGTTGGAAAAACTGGACAGTTACATGCAAAAGAATCAAACTGGACTGCTTACTCACATTGCACACAAAAATAAACTCAAAATATATTAAAGACTTAAATGGAAGGCCTGAAACCATAAAACTCCCAGAAGAAAGCATAGGCAGTATATTCTTTGATGTCAGTCTTAACAATATGTTTTTGGAATATCTCTCCTCAGGCAAACAAAAACAAAAAGAAACAAGACTACATCAAACTAAAAAGCTTTTTCACAGAGAAGAAAACTATCAACGAAAGAAGGCCACTACTGAATGGCAGGATGACATATCTGTTAAGCGATTAACATCAAAAATATGCAAAGAACTCATACAACTCACCTTCAGAAAAAAAAAAAACACCTGATTAATAAATGGGCAGAGGACCTGAATGGACATTCGTCCAAACAAGATAAACAGATGGCCAATAGACACAAAGAAAGATGTACAACATCACTAATCATTAGGGAAATGAAAATCAAAACCACAATGAGGTATTACCTCATACCTCAGAATGGCTATTATCAAAAAGACAACAAATAAAAAGTGTTGGCAAGGATGGGGAAAAAAGGGAACTCTCATGCACTGTTGGTGGGAATGTAAATTGGTGCAGCCACTATGGAGAACAGTATGGAGCTTCCTCAAAAAATTAAAAATAAAACTACCACACAATCTACCAATTCCACTTCTGGGTATTTTTCCAAAGAAAAGGAAACACTAACTGGAAAATATATATGCACCCTTATGTTCATTGCAGCATTACTCACAAAGTACAGAAATAACCTAAGTGCCCATCAATAGATGAATGAATAAAGAAGATGTGATATATATATATATACATATATATAGGTATATATATAATGGACTATTATTCAGCCATAAAAAAGAATGAAATCTTGCCATTTACAACAACATGGATGAACCTACAGGGTACTATACTAAGTGAAATAATAAGTCAGAGAAAGACAAATACATATGGTTGCACTTATATGTGGAATCTAAAAAACAAAACAAATGAACAAACATAAAACAGAAAGTCATCAATACAAAAAAAAAACAGGTGGTTTCTAGAGGGGAGGGAAGTAGCTAAGGGCAGAGCCTTTATTGTAGGGACTTTATTATCTGATCTTAAAGAAAATGTGAAAATATGCACAGATGTAGATATACAAAGTTAGGGGACAGACATTTGAAAGTAATCATGCCTCTTGTTCTCAACTTCCTTTAAGAGGTAGGATGGAAAGTAACCTGCTAAATTGATAAGGGCTGTTGAGAAGGAGACTTAAGGAGAATAAATGCAAAGGAAAAGTTCCTGAAGGAAATTAAGTGTTACTCCAGTGAACACGTGACTCATAAGAAAGCAAAACAGCCTTACTGCTGATATGGAGAAAGTTTTAGTGGTCTGGATATAAGAAAAAAACCAGCCACAACATTCCCTTAATCCAAAGGCTAAGCCAGAGCAAGGCCCCAACTCTCTGATTCTATGAAGGCTGAGAGAGGTGAGGAAGCTGCAGAAGAAAAGAAGAAAAGTCGGAAGCTAGCAGAGTTTTGTTCATGAAGTTTAAGGAGAGAAGGCAACTCCATAACATGAAAGTGCAAGATGAAGCAGCAAGTGCTGATGTAGAAGCTGCAGCAGGTAATCCAGAAGATCTAGCTCAGATAATTCACAAAGGTGGCTACACTAAACAACAGATTTCCACTGTAGACAAACAGCCTCATATTGAAAGAAGATGCCATCTAGAACGTTCATAGCTAGAGAGGAAAAGTCAATGCCTGGCTTCAAAGGACAGGCCAACCGTCTTGTTAGGGGCTAATGCAGTTGGTGACTTTAAGTTGAAGCCAATGATTCTTTACCATTCCTAAAATCCTAGGGCCCTTAAGGATTATGTACTCTGCCTGTGCTCTATAAATGGAACAACAAAGCCTGGATGACAGCACACCTGTTTACAACAAGGTTTACTGAATATTTAAAACCCACTGTTGAGACCTACTGCTCAGTAAAAAAGATTCTTTTCAAAATATTGCTGCATTGACAATGCACCTGGTCACCCAAGAGCTCTGATGGAGATGTATAATGAGATTAATTTTGTTTTCATGCCTGCTAACACAACATCCATTCTGTAGCCTATGGATCAAGGATTAATTTTGACCTTCAAGTCTTATTAGTTAAGAAATGCACTTTGTTAGGCTATAGCTGCCATAGACAGTGAATCTTCTGATGGACCTGGACAAAGTCAACTGAAAACGTCTGGAAAGGATTTACCATTCTAGAGGCCATGAAGAATATTAGTGATTCATGAGAAGAGGTCAAATTATCAACATTAACAGGAGTTTGGAATAAGTTGATTCCAACCCTCATGGATGATTTTGAGGGGCTCAAGACCTCAGTGCAGGAAGTAACTGCAGATGTGGTGGCAACAGCAAGAGGAATAGAATTAGAAGTGGAGCCTGAAGGAATGGTGACTGAATTGCTGCCATCTCATGATAAAACATTAATGGATGAGGAGTTGCTTCTTATGTACGAACAAAGAGAGTGGTTTCTTGAGATGGAATCTACTCCTGGTGAAATGCTGTGAAGATTGTTGAAATGACAACAAAGGATTTAGAATATTGCATAAACTTAGTTGATAAATCAGTGGCAGGGTTTGAGAGAATTGGCTCCAATTTTGAAAGAAGTTCTACTGTCAAGAAAATGCTCTCAAACAGCATTGAATGCTACAGAGAAATTATTCATGAAAGAGTCAATCGACGCAGCAAACTTCATTGTTGTCTTGTTTTAAGAAATGGCCACGGCCACCCCAGCCTTCAGCACCCACCATCCTGATCAGTCAGCAGCCACCAACACCAAGGCAAGACCCTCCACCAGCACAAAGATTATGCCTCGCTGAAGGCTCAGATGATGGTTAGCATTTTTAAGCAATAAAGTATTTTTTAAGATATGTTTGTTGTTTTTCTTTAAGCATAATGCTATTTCACACTTAATAGACTTCAGTATAGCATAAAAATAACTTTAATATACACTAGGACTTGCCTTATTGCAATACTCACTCTACTGCAGTGGTCTGGAACCGAACTCACAATATCTCTGAGGTATGTCTGTACTCAGTCACTCAGATTTGGAATAGAGAGGACAGATTTGAGCATGGATACATGACTAAATTCTACCAGGCAGGTGTTGAGTGAAGACAGGAGTGGGAACCAAGAGTGCTGTTGATCTAGTGTGAATGAAGGAGGAGGGGGCAGGCCAGGCCTATGAGCCTTGGGAAACAGAGATTTAAGATATCTCTAGGAAGCTGAAGCCCTGGAAACTGAAGGAATAAAACCTAGTATTTCAGAGGTTGACTAGTTCATAGTGATAAGTTACAGTGTGTGGCCATGAAAGTAAAGAAAAAAGGGGATAGTGGTTATTGGAGTTGAGAATTATTCAAAAGAAAACACTTATTTTCTTCCCTCTCCTGCTCACATGAGAAGGGACAGAACCCCTCCTTCACCCTCTGGTAGTGAACAGGAGTAGGGTGAACATTTTGGTCCCTTTTCCTTTTCCTTACTCACTGCTCTCTTTGGGAGGAGGAATCTTATTTGATCACTGAGCTCAGTGGAAGCTAGGTTCACTGGTCCATATTTCCAGGGGCCGCCTTGCTGTCTTGTGATGTGGGTGACACTGGCCCATGTTCTCTGCTTCGTGCTCCCTCGTGCTAGGTGACAGCGCCTGCGCTTGGGTGAATAGTCAAGACTGTGCTCATGCCAAGGTCTGCACTTGTGGGGGAAGACAGAAGCCACAATTTAACCTCAGTTCCAAACTGCACTCTCCCCCTCCCACACCCCAAGCCTTAGTCATAACAGAACAAACATATCTTGACTCCTTATTGTTTAGAAACTCCTGCTGGGAAGGGAATGAATGACTTATGTTCCCTACGTTTTAGTAAGGAGGTCAAGGCATTTTGAGGCTAGGATCTGGATAGGTTACCCATCTGAGTGGTGGTGGGTACTGATAACCCAGAGTGATGGCAGGACTTTGGGAGGAAAAAAAAAAACACTTGGAGCCAGATACCAGATTTTCTATAAATGCAGCAGAATTACTAGACATTTGATAAATGGTAGAAATGAGGTGGGGCGAATATGTTGGTTATGAGGGGCAAGACCCTCAAAGGAGCAAAAGTATCTACGAGAATGGGCAGTAAATGACCTTAAGGTGACACTGGGGATGCTAGGGACTCTTCATCCTCAGGAGAGAGGCGGGTTTCAGGGAAGGCCAGAGGGTGTCACTTCTGCAAAGAGTTTCATGATGCAGAAGAGTTTGTTTACCACATTTGTGGTTCCAGAGGGAAGAGTGAAAAATTCAGAATTATAAATTCTTACCATTTTTATATCCTTGAGAGCAGAGGGTATGAATTTTTATTGTATTCCCACTGCTGAATAGAGTACCAGACATATAGTAGGCACTAGTGAATATTTGCAGGATGAATGAATGAATGAGTGAGCCTATGATTGAAGAGCGATAAGGCCATCAGACTACAAATAGAGGAGGTGACTACAGGTTGACACTAAGAAAGGAGACCTGAGACGTGTGACACTAAAGACACTAAGAAATGTGAAGCACGGTCGGGATCAATTTGGCCCAGCGTATTAAGCACAGTTGAGTTAGAACTGTCTTGGTGTGAGTAAGGAGAGGCCCAGGGAAAGGGACTTTCTCTGCAGGTGCTGAGCACAGGCTCAGCCCTGGGGTGGCTGAAGGTTCCAAGCTCCCTTGAAAGTAAGAGGAACCCCAGGGCTCCAGCCTCTGTTCTAGGAGTCACACTGGGGAAGGGCTGGCCAGTAAATAAAGGCCTAAAGCAAAGGTGAATCAGAGACCATATCCCAGACGAAGGGAGGCTGTGTATGTAGCAATGTAGAGCATCAAGCCCAGAGAAGTTGAAACAGGAATTTTAAGTAAAGGAAGGCAAAACTGGAATCAGTGGTTTGAGGAGCCAGGAGAGTTTCCCTTGACCAGTACCCCTTTTTTACAGGTCAAGAGGAAGTGGGACTGCTGGTCTTCAGATCACTGCTTTCCCAGTAGACTGAGTCCTGGTCAGGCATTTCATTGTTAGGGTCCACACCCCCCAGAATACAAGACAGTACTCCCCACTCCACTGACACTACAGTAAGGATGTGTTGCAGGAAAGGAGGAGGGTTACTAAAGTTAGACAAGCCCCCAGATGCGAGAGTCTCATTACCTGAAGAGCCCCCAGGAGTTGCCCAGCTGATGTGAGAGGTGGTATGTCAATGCCTGGAGAAGAGCCAGAAGGCATGTCTAGGTCCAGAGGCCGGTCAGCACGATGCCTGTGCTGTTCCTTTCCAGGTGGGTCGTACGAGGGAAGCCATACTCAGTGGACTGGTGTGAGTGGTGCTAGAGCTTGGGGCTTTTGTTTGAGCAGGAGAGTGGGAGCCAGAGCTGGAAGGGATGGAGCGTTCCAGGTAGAAGGATTGGAGAGCTGTGTCTGAGTTATGATGTGGTAAGAGAGATGGAGAAATGGCAGCACAGGGGCTCTTTAGGTGACCGAGTGGTAAATCCCACTGGATTTGGGGCAAGAGACACTAAGAGACCTTGAAGAGAAGGAAAACGAATGTACGATTAGGAAATAGGTATCCAGGGGCAGAAGGTCTTGTTGGCACATGGTTCAGAAAAGACTGAAGAAGTGGATAAGGAGTAGGTGAAATAGCTCAGTAGGCCAAGCACTCGCCTTGGGAAAGGATTCCACCACTGTTGCTATCAGAAAGAGGCGTGGTTACACAAGGTGAGTGGACTGAAGATAAAACGAGAGTAGCTATTTCACAGGAAGTTGTAGAAAATCCAGGGCAAAAGCTGGTCCCTTGAAATTAATCAAGGGGTTCTAAATTAAAATTTTGCCTTGGAATAATGGAAAACAACATACGGAAGCAAAACTGTTTGAAAAAAATGGGTGTAAAGACAGAAAAGAAGACTGAACGTTATGATCCATCTTCAACCACTTGAATGTTTTTGGTCAATGGTGTTTACGTATGAGGCGGAACCAGGCAGAGGCATGACAAAATGTGTTAGGATTAGAATCCTCTTGCCTCCATAGCGGTATACTTTTTAATGGGCTGAGTTCATTGAAAATATTTCCTTCCTTATTTGAATTCCACCTCTCAACTTAGGCAGTTTTTCCATAGTTGATTCATAGCTAAAAACTTTTTTTTCTTCATTTTCACCAAGAACTTTATTGAACAAGTTGTTTTACCCTTTTGTTCCACTACCTTCTGCCATTTTTTTAGGCAACTTCATAATTCCATCTTCCCAAAACTTTTTACCTTTTTTGAGCAAAGAACTGGTCTAGGTCATAGCTAAAAACTTTTATCTATGATTGTTTCTTCTTTTATTTGGGGTTATCTTCCAAGCACTAAGTTGCCTGATACACAAACAACAATTCCATTCTATTTGGCCACCAAAAATGTTCTGAAAAAGTGGTGAATGTGCGCAACCAGACAGAACCTAATTAAGAATATAAAATGTCTTCTAGCCACTTATCCTATAATATTGTGATGTAATTCAAGCCATTTCTTGTTTTATGAGCTATGGTTATACAACATGTAACAGTCTGCCCCTCCTACGAGAGAAATTCAAGATCACTTCTTTGAGGTCAGCGACTCCTCTTGCTTTTTGGTTCTTAAATTGAAGGCTGAGTAAAGTTCAGAGCTGCCGTCATAAGGGAAGAAAGTAAACCAAGTTCAGAGTTCAGTGACTGAGGAAATAGTCCAGATTCTACCGAGTTCAGATTCCTTTCCACAGCCTTCCAACCTAAAGTGCTGACTTTTGCCCTTGTATGTGAGAAAAAGGCCTGGGCTTGGGAAACCTTCTCCTCTGGAAACATCCCCCCAACACCTTGTGCTAAGTCAGGAATTCATCGAAGGGTAGACATTTCGTAAATGCGAATGCCTTGCCAGTAAGTCTAAACCTGCAGTTACCGCCTCAACGTGAACAAATCAATTAGAAGTATGAGCGTTCTTTCTTCCTAACAACTGCTTGAGATCCATGGGCTCAGGGGGAGGAGACCCAAGCAGAGCAGTAACCATCCTGCGTGGCTGAGAGGAGGCTTCCGTCATGGAGGGCAGCACCCACCCCTGGGGCGGGGGGCGAAGAGGAAGCGACGGGGAAGCAGGACAGGGGTGCAGGATGCTGGGGAGGAGGTGCCGCGCAAATGCTTTCCTGTAATTTGCAATCCTGCTCCGAGGGCCCCGTTGGCCACATGTCATAGTACAGGTGTGACTTAATATGGGAATTTGTCATTTTTCTATTGGCGTAGTCCTACAATTCATTGTTTTTAAAAAAGTGATTTTGGACCTATGTGAGAGCAAAGCTGAATTATCGGGAGCTAAAATCGCATTGAACACTTCGGTGTGCAGTGGCCTCAGAGGCCTGCGTGCCTGCCTTGCGAAGTGTTCTCGGGCCCCCCCCTCCATGAACCCCTGACTTTACATGGGACAAGGCACGCTGCACATCCACCTTCTTCCCGCTGGCAAGAGGACCCTGGGCAAAGATTCAAAATACTGGAATGTTTTCTCAGTACCTCTATACTCCTCATGTTTCCCTCCCTTGCCACTCAGGCAAGCTAGGCAGCTCTTGGTCTGGCAGCTTCTTGCGTCTTGACCCGATTTCAGTGGTTAGCATCTACCTGGGTCGGGGCAGAAACATACCTTGCCTTGGTACCGTGCTGTCCACCCACCCAGAGCTCCGTTCCTTCCATTAGCGGCTTTCTAATTGGCTATTCCCTGAAGTCTGGTGCTTGCTGTTGCCACTCGTGGTAAGGACATGTGGGCTGGATGAGGTAAACTCTCCACTGTAGGTAAGCTACATTTGCAGAGCCTTTTCTGTCAAATATCTCCCTCATTCTTTCATTCACTCATTTTGAAAACTTTAATTGAACACCAGCTTTGTGTCAAGCCTGGGGGATAGAAAGATACACAGACAGTGGTCTCTGCCTTAGAAGGCATCGCAGTCTTCTAGGGGCAAAGGTTGTAGTGACAATACTCCCCATTTGTGTTTGTGAGTGCAGTCTGATGATTCTGGAGGAGGCAGCCGGTATCTCTCCTGATGCTCCAGCACAGATGTTTGGTGGGGACGGTTGCTGGTGCACTGACTGGGGCAAGGAAGTTAGCAGATATTCCGACAGTGTCTTAAACCCCCCTTCCAGGCAGAAACGGTAAGAGGCAGGCATCTGCCTCTGTTGAGGAATGGGGAGTAAACTTGCAGCTTTTAAAAATAATCAGTGATAAAATAATCAGTGATAGAAAATGGAAAAATAGAGGCGCTGGAATGCCATTCTGGCTTGCATAATTCTGGAAAAACAAAATGAAAAGTTTCTAGAACTGTGTTCCGGCATGTTTCCTTAATAACACAGTCTTGTTTATGAAGATTATGTCTAGAACCTAGACCCTAAAGCAAGTAAAAGGAGTGAATAACCATAATTACCTGCATGTCTACTAAAACTAGTTTGTGTGATGCCATTGGCCAAATACGTATCCTAATATTACACCACTGTGTCTATGGGAAAATTTAAGTGTACTTCTATCAATTCAAATACAGGACTTTTTACAGATCTACAAACGTAAGGTGATATACTCAAGCCCAGCGTAGCCTCACTGAGACAGAACTCTGCAAAGGACATGGCTTCCTAGGTTCCAGCCCCTCCAGACACTGAGAGCCTCACCCCAATGCCACTGACAGTGAAAGAACTTAAAGTGGGTGCTCAGTACAGCTCTCCTATTGGTGTCCCTGAAATGGGTGTTGGCTTTGTCCAGCACTTTTCTAGAGGAGAAGGCTAAGCGCGGCTTGGGAAGGAACAGAGAAGAGTGGAGGCCCAGACCTACCTCCCCAGAGGCCGATGGCAGGCCAGTGTTGTTACCTGAGCCCCCCTTGGGTCTCACCCCATGGCCTATCAAAGGATCTCTTCCAACAACATAAGACTGTCCTGAAAGGCTTTTTGCCAGTTTTCCAGTGATGCATTCTTGCTCATTAATGATTTAATGAGCCGAAGGAAGGGCACCACAAGCTACTTAATCCAACACTGATGTGAAAAGTAATTTTCTGTTTGGAGACAAAGCTGAAAGCAGACCCTCTGCTTTCTCAGTGCCTTGGTGAGTCTCAGGTTACACCACTAAACAACATTCTGTCTCTAGTAAAGAGGCACAGAAGTAGCTCTGGGAATTATTCTTTAGTCATGTCATATCCAGATTATCTAAACATTGAATTAAACAGTGAATTTTATGGTGCACTTAACATTTTTCAATATTTTCTCATTTCAAGAAAATGATGCTTTTCACAGAGCAGAATCTCCAAGCACATTTGTGGGTTGATTATTGAATCAAACTCTTCATTCACATTTTGAAAAGAAACATCCAAGAATGAGGTTTGCTACTGCTTTAAAAGATGTAAATCAATGTTTCTATGACTATGGAAAATTATAATAAAGGTACTAGAAAATACACTCTCACCTTTGTGAGATGTACAAGGAAATGCACTTTACACTCAAAATCTCAGAGATCTCCGTGCAAGGTGGGGATGGCATGAGTGAACAGAGCTAAAGAAGGAAAAGCACGGGGGCTATAGGGTCAGCCACACGGGGCCCTGCTCTTGGAGATATGTGGTCTTTAACCACCAAGTGCACATCAGAGTCTGCTGACAAATGAATAAATGAGTTTTTCAGGGAAGTCCTAGTCAGCATTTTTAAGTGCTTACAGAGAACTGAGGAAGAACAAATGGCTTCAAATACAAGAGAAAAGATTTCATTCAAAAAAAGTGATTTGAGAAAAATGCTGGAGCGTGGCCTTCCGGGTTTAGGGTACGTTTGAGAAGAAAATGCACATCCATCTGTGATGGTTTGAAAAAGCTGTCTGCTTGAGGAGAAAATAGGCTGAAGGAGCCCATCTCCTCAGGTTCCTCTGGTATTAAGGTGAGCTTAATCCTTGTTAACTGGCGTTTTATTTCTGCAGCTTTCGGTGGTAACAAACACCTTCCCGCGCTGTGAACAGCACTGACGTGGAAAATATCTTAACCTGCGAAGCGCCAGCCCCAGTTCCCTGAGAGCAGGGACAGTGCATCAGCAGGTGCCCAAGGGGTGGCCTGTGCATACAAACTTAGAGGCTTAGGACGTGGACTTTTCAGAGACCTTGAAACCTGGAAACTGTTTACAAAACGCAGTGCCTTCGTATCCCCTTTTCAGAGGAGGGGATCAGTCTCAAAGATAACTCTGTAGCCACTGCCTTGGGGAATTCTGGCACAAACCCTGTGTTCTAACTATCTGATGGCTCCTAGGACATCACAGCCTCTTAAACCTCTACATCTTTGCTGAGGTTGGGAGGGTCTCCCAGGGCCCCCGGTGCGACTTTCCCAGGACGTGCGCTCCAGCCTGCCGAGCAAACGAGGGACAGTCCCATTCAGGACAAACTCTGGAATCCCCTCTGTCAGGCTCCCTAGTCTACCACTTTGGGGAATTTCCAAAAAAACACAGGCATGGTGTGGGGTTAAATGGCCACTACTTTCAGAGTCACACCGAAGCCAGCCTTGTGTTTTCTGTCTGCTTCTCTCTCTCGATTATGTTGGCACAACTGACTGAACAAATAAAGGGTTTGGGGGGTTTGTGTGAAATGATGCAATAAAGTTCTAACATGAAGCTAGAGGGTAACACTGTGATGCATTCACGTTGACGGGTGTAAGTCAGAAAATGGTGACGCTGCCAATGTTTGCTATTTTATTAGAATGTAGAAACCCATTAAACTGATTGCACTGTAAGCATGGCTTGCTGCGTCTATGTACTTTACTCTGACAGAGAGGGTGTAAACATAAAGTCTGATTCTAAATGGAGACTTGCAATGACATTTACTTTCCTGACCTGCACAGCCAAGTTAAAGTTTATGTAGTCCTCCCTTAAAGCCCAGAGAAATATAGGTTTGAGTCAAAACGGCCTTTATGACTCTCATATGAGGAGCTCTGGCTGAGTTCATAAAGTCGAGGCATGTCCCGGGGGCACTGTTCTTAAATATGGAAAACTATTATCAGCCTTGGTTCTTCCTCTTCTCTTCTTCCCCTTGGTAGCTGCAGCCTCTTTTTTGTCCCGCCCGACCACCGCCAGGGCTGGGTGTGATTCCCTTTCACTCTGATCATGAATTACTTCATGTGCCTGGTGGTGACCGGGATCCTACAGGTAGACTTACTCCTCAGGCGCGAATGGGGGCAAGTGGGTGGATAGTGGTGCGACAGCCAGGGTGATGACCCCAATTGTCATGGAAGCGGAGGACGGTTTCCGTCTCGGGCAGGAAGTCAGAGAGTGCCCGCGGTGGCAGAATGGAGCCCGTGGGGACATTCCAGACGGGGAAACTTTTCCCAGTGGTGTAACACTGGGTGGCCCCTAACATCTCCAACCTTCTCAAAGCTGCAGACGTTGCTCGCTTTTGTGAGACCACGCAGACCCCTCACTGAGCCCAGCTGCAGCACTGTTTCATAGCAACGAATTCCCTCAACGAATCCCCTGGATGAATTCCCAAAGGAGGGGTGGGAGCGGGGACGGGCAAGAGCTTCCTGTGAGCTACACTGATTTCATTAATTTCATCCTCAGTACTTGTATCATCCACTAGAACAAGTAAATCAAGTTATAAGGATGGCTGTCTCGATTCAAGACGTAAGGAAAAAAAGAAGCAAGTGTTCCACGTTACAAATAGAAACAAAGGGGCAAGAATGACGCTTTAGAAGAGGTTGATGATTTTAACACCTCCAGGTCTATACTCATTTACTCAGTACAGCAAACCCTACTCGGTAAAGTAAGACAAAAGAATGTCCTGTTAAAGAAGCACACAAAACATTTGCATTTGAATGAGTACAATCCCCAAACCTCAATGCTGCAAAGCAGCAGCTGGGGTGCAGTGGAAGGAACTTCTGGACCAGGAGCTGAGAGAACTGGGCTCCAGGCCGGCTCTGCCATTCAGCAGCTGCCTGACTGTGCCCAGCTCAGCCGGCCTGAGCTTGGGTTTCCTCTTCGGTAAATGAAATGCTGGACTAAAGGATCTCTACAATCCTGTCGAGTGGCAATCTCTCTTACTGTTGTCTGCAGTAGACACAAATGAATGGCCACTCCTGACCACCTCTGCCCTCCCCACCCAGCTCACAGCCAGGTGAGTCTGGTGGTCCAGGGATTGGCAATGTACGATGGTTTATTTACCTATATTTCCCCCAGTACTTCTCTTAAATAATTGATAGTGGCTGGAGAATGCTTTCAAACTTAGAAGTCACTGGGCAGAGATGAGAGGTTGACCCTTAGACTGATTTTATTTAAAGACCACCAAAATCTGCAAACCTTCTATACTTTCCTTGTTGTGTGTGGCAAACTTGTTTTGCAGAAGCTGAAGTGTCAAACAACATTTTGTACGTGGTCCTGCCCTGTCTAAGGTAAGGGTGACCTGCCTATAATTTCTCTCCATTACAGACACTCCAGGCTCCTTTAGGAATGGCTATCAGCACTCTTCCTTGACAGATAATGTGCATTTCTATAATTATTTCCTTAAGCCATTAGTTAAAGCTATTATTGATATTTTACTTTTCAAGTGCAGAAGTGCTGTGCCTATAAGTATTAATAGCTATGATCTGATGAGAACCTACCACATGCAAGTTTCCAGGATGGAAACTTTATATACAACATTATTTAACTGTCAAAATACCCCTTTGAGCGGAGATATTCCTATCTCCAGTTAACAGATCAGGAAAAGCTAAAATCACGCAAGTATCTCGCCCAGTGTCAAACTGATCGTGGGGCAGAAATCTGACCCCAGGCCACTCCAGCTGCGGTTTCCCAGGGGGTTTCCCATCCCCCTTCTGGATGCCAGGCTCACAGCTTTCATTCCCATGGTTTTTATTCCCCAATTCTTATAAATTCTTTATATTAAGAAATATCTGCTAGCATCATTTGCGTTCATCCCAATATATTCCCTATAATTTTAGCACAATCAACTTAGAGCCTTATTTATAGTGAAGAGGTCATGCTTCATACAAGAGGGCTTGAGTGGACCTGAGGCAAATCCTCAGTAAGAGACCTAAGGATTCAGCACTGCTGCCTCCCAGTGGCTGTGAACCTTGAGTGACTACCGAGCTTTAGAGAGACCTGCGATTATGGTGATTTGGGGTAGAATGAAGATGTAGAGGAAGGAAAAGATAGGAAAGGTTCTAAGGAAATATATACTACGAGGCTTGATGACTGGGTATGGAAAGTGGTGGTAAGTGAGAGAGGTTGGAAAGTAGATGATGTTTATCACAATATTGAAATGAAATCACAAAGGGTTTGGTGGGGGACAGAGGGACTTGGAGGCCAGTGAGAAGACCAGTGGGTTGAATGTGGAGTTTCACTAACGCTTAGGAGGTGATCACAGCAAGAAAACAATCAGTAAATAGTCCGAGAAGGAACAGGAAGAGAGTAGAATAGCAATGGGGAAAGATGATGTTGAGGAGAATTTTAAGGACTAGGCAGCCAAGGGTGTAAAATGTCAGAGTTTATGATTGTATTAAGCTAATTGATAGTTTAAGAGAATTGCTTTAAAATTACTGCAGCAGATTACTTGACTTGTAGAAATACACAGCGAAATAACTTGTGTAATTTCTCCATTATGTGTCATTCTTTAGTCCCTAAGAGCCCTGAAAACAGATATTACACTGGTAGAGGAAAATGACCCCAGAAATGGGTCACAGTAGAGCCTGCAAAAGATTTGTTTTGCCTACTTTATAGATCTTTATCAACATTATGAAAGTAAATCTTATTAATTTTAAGAGTCAATAATATCTACCCCAAGGATTGACATTTATGAAATAAGTAAAACTAGAATGCTGACTTAAACCCCAGGGAACCTTGTTATAATGAGAAATCCTCAAGACCTGAATTTAATCAAGAGCTTGATGAGGATTTTACATTGTGCTATTAGTCATACTCCTCAGGATTTAGCTCATCGTATACTCTTCCTTCATTTAATAATTTTTTTCTAACTTTGCTGATTTAGAAGCAGTCCAGAAACTGATCACGACGCAACAAGCATTACCAACAATGACCCTATTGTAGTGGAAATGACCTCATTATCACTCTTGTTGCCAAAAGCAATCCAGGGCAGATGTGGTCTTGGTTTGAGATGAAGAAAACAGTCTTAGGATGAAACAGAGACACTGGGAAGATGTCTCCCCCCAAATCCCGATCTGTTCCTCTTACAAAAATGATCATGAAACTTTGGTTCCAATACCAATGAATGCACCACTGATTTAAGAGACAGTGCACGTCAAGCTGACGATTAGAATTCTATAAATGAGGTATGGACAGCATGACGTGAGCTTGGCTGTGTATTTAAGAGCA
This sequence comes from Phocoena phocoena, assembly GCF_963924675.1. Classification (NCBI taxonomy): domain Eukaryota; kingdom Metazoa; phylum Chordata; class Mammalia; order Artiodactyla; family Phocoenidae; genus Phocoena; species Phocoena phocoena. Next base: position 6,173,935 of record NC_089227.1, on the reverse strand, counting down.
ATAGCTGGAGTCACAGCAGTGACTGCCCTGCACCTGTGGCTTCTGCTCCCAGTTACAGCACTGCCGTAGATTCAGACATCTCCCCAGCAGGCCTCTGTCACTACCGAGACATAACTTCAAGTAAATATGGCCTTTCCTTCTAACTTTCAGTTCCTTTTTTGGTCATTTACTTCATCATTTCTCATGCTATTATTCTTTTATTCATTCAACAAATTATTTTTTGTTTACCTTTCTATGTGCCTTTCCATGTACTGTTCTAGTGGCAAACAAGACAGACAGCATCCCTGGCTCTATGGGGAGACAGAGCCGATGGGCCCTGCTGCTCAGGCCCTCCCCACTTCTGGTGGCTGAGCAGAGAGCTTGGGAAGGAGACCTGAGCCAGTTTAACAGAAGGACGGGCTAATTACTAGTTTCCATGACCTGGAGCATCCTCCTTTCGATCAAAGCCACTTCCCCAGCCAGGGAACTTACGTGATCTCAGGGATGTTCTCTGACCCTGTCCCTCATCCACAAAGTACTCAACGCAAATGTATGGAACATTGCGGGGGACTGTCCTTCTTCATTGGTACCTTGGCCATGGGACATATCTACACCCGGCCTAAGCTCTGACAAGTAACAAGGGTCAAGGAGATTCTATCTGCTTCTACTACTTCTCTGAAGGTTTTCTCAATAAACTCTATATCTGAACTGGATGGTATTGCAACAAATAAATAGACAGAGATACAATTTCCGATAGTGATAAGTGCTGTGAAGGAAGCAGAACAGTGCAATTGGATCGAGGCTGGGTCAGGACCAACCTAGGCAGGACAGTCAGGAAGGGCTTCTTGGAAGAGATGGTAACAGAGTCAAAGCAGGAGCGATAAAGGGCAGGCAGCCCAGCAGAGAAAGAACATTCAAGCACAGGGAACAGCAAGAACAGTGGCTTGGATGAAAGGATGAGATTGAAATGTCTGTGGGACAGAAAGAAATCGAGCACCACAGTGAATGAGGGAAAGAGTATTAGGGGTGACTTCAGAGAAGCAATCAGGGGACTGGTAAGGAAATGAGGTTTTGTTCTAACCGGAATAAGTTACGGGAAAAAAGAAAAAAAAAGAAGAAGCTATGGGAGAAGTTAAAGTGAAGGATTAATAAAAATTGATAAGCATATTTAATAGTTTAACTCTTGGATCTGGAGGAGAATGGCATGCAGGTGACATGGAGGGAAGCAGGGAACCAGTTAGGAGGCTACCACCGTGGTCCAGGGGAGTGGGGAAAGGTAGAGGGGCAAAGACTGCTTAGTCTAATTACGGGACCTGCAGTGAGTGTTGGTGGGATGGGAGAGGTGGGAACAAGGCGAATCACAGATAATTCCAGAGCAGAGAGGGGCTGTAGCCCTTTTAAAAGCTGGTGCACACGATCACTCAAAGTTCTGTAAAATTAACCACCAAGAAGAAAGTAGGAGGCCACAGGAAATAAAGATGAACAAACACTGGAGGGTGTGGGGTGACAGGAAGCTGGAGACAGGCAGTGGTTCTGAAACATTCCCGGGAAGTGCTAACTCCTGCAGTTCCTTACAGGCAGCTGTCATCTGAGGGCTTCTTTTAGGGGGTCCCGCAAGCTAGCACTCACTGCAAAAATGTGGCAGATTATTCTTCAAACCTGCATTTTAAAAGGGGGATGAGAAGATAGACTAAGCTTGTGAGAAGCTTTTTTCTTTTCTCACGGCCCTTTATAAAAAAAAAAGTTCAGGACGAGTCTCAAGCTGACTGCGAGGTTGGCCACCAGACTTTACCTCAGAAATTGAGAATTAGTCACAAGACTCCCGTAAGCCACAAAAGAGAAGTGGGAAGCAGACAGCACTCACCGAACTGCGATGTGCCAGGCCCCGTACACATCATCCGTTAATCCTCAGAAAGAACCCGTGAGAAAGGCGCGCTTTCCCTCAGGATCTGTAAGAACAAACTGAAGCTCAGGGAGGGTTATGAACAGCTCAAGGTGTCCCCGACGGTGGCAGGGACGAGCCCCGGGCTTCGCCCCCTGGGCCAGGTGTGGGGCTGCTACAGGTGAGGGCACCTCCCCTCACACCATCACCGTGCCCGCCCTGAACTCTGGCCTCTGCTTTCACTATCACGAGGTTCACCCCTGGGACCGGGGTCTGCCCTCAGGGGAAGAGTCATAAAAACGGGAAATTTACCAAGTGACCTCTCTCCTTCCACGTCCACCCCCCTGCAGAATCTGCCTGCTTTTCCTCTCTCTCCTACGTCTTCATGTAGTGTTTAAAATATATTATGTCGAGATTACATTTATCTTCAGGAGAGTTCCTCGACACTCTATTACTGAGAAATCATGTTTTAAACAAAAAAATTCTGAATCAAATAAATGGTTTCTAGAAATGTATTTTCTTTTCACCCTTTACTCTGATAGAATGAATGCTTTTTGGTGCTCACTAATCATCTCATTTTAGTCTCCTTTTGTAGACGATCTAGTTGGTTCCTACGCTAAACCCGGTGCCCATAGAGGAATAACCACATAATTCCACTGGCGTTTTCCACATTGCATTTTGGTATCTTATTTATGTTTCTGTACCGCCCTCTAGTGGCTGACTGTCTGAAATACAAATCAAAGTACAGCAGGCCCTTTGTATCCATGGGGTCTGCGTCCGGGGATTCGACCAACCACGATCCAAAATGTTCAAAAAAACAAATTCCAGAAAGTTCCAAAGAGCAAAACTTGAGTTTTCTGCAAGCTGGCAACTATTTACAAAGCATTTATATTATATTTATAAACAACTATTTACATAACGATAGCATTTACATGGTGCTAGGTACTATAGGTAATCCAGAGATGATTTAAAGTATAGGAGAGTTTGTGTGTAGGTTACATGCAAATACTTTGCCATTTTATATAAGGGACCTGAGCATCCCTAGATTTTGGAGTTTGGTATCCACAGGGGTCCTGGACCCAATCCCCTCAGATACCGAGGGATGACTGTATTATTTTCGAAATGCAGGCACTTTTTCTAGAGGTAAGACAAATCTCAGACAGTTCAATTGGTTAGTAACAACTTCTAGCAGACATAAATCTTCCTAACAACAATCTTATTGATTGTGAACTATTTCAATTTTGGCTTTGACAACAATAGAAAAATTTTTAATGCTTAGAAGAACTTTAAAAGTTCTGGAGATATTTAAAGAATCTGTTGGCATAGTTGGAATGTAGACAATAATTAAGTATATTGGAAAAGACCCCTGAAAACCCCTGGAGAAGAAAGTGCTGGGCCTAGAACCTGATTTGAGAGGAGGCTGGGGGAGTATATGCTTTCTTGGAGTAACATCGCCATCTTGCGTCTTTCTTAGATACTGCTGATAAAAATAAGCAAACCCTTACTTCTTTTAGCACTCCTAAATGTTCTCTAATTAAAGAAATTTGAACATTTGTTTCAAGGTTCAAACAGAAGTTTTATTTATTTAAAGAAGAGTTTTTTAAAAGACTGTATTGAGGTATGATTTACACTCAATAAAATGCACCCTTTAAAGTGCACCAGTTTTCAATGAGTTTCAAAAATGTAAACTCCCAGGCAGCCACCAGAACAATCAAGTTGCATAACATTTCCATCATCTCCCAGAGGTACCCTAGTGCCTATTTACAGATAACCCCATGCCCAGCTGTTGCCCCGGGCAACCACTCATCTGCTCTCTATCATTAGAGATCAGTTTTGATGTTTAGAATTTCATATAAACGAAATCATACAGTATGTACTCTTTTGTGCCTGTATTTAAGTATGTGCTTTTTTCCTTCATCATAACATTGTTAAAATCTGTTCATGCTTTTGCATCTATCAGTAGCTCATTCATTTTTGCTCCTGAGTACTATTCCTTCGTGTGACTACTCCTCTATTTACCATTCTCCTGTTGATGGCCACAGCTTGTTTCCAGTTTTTAATTATTTTGAGTGAGGCTGCTCCGAAAGTATGTGTATAAGAAGTGTGTACAAATGTTCTCATTTCTCTTGGTAAATACTTAGAAGTAGATGGCTGGGTTTCAGGGTAAATAGATGTTTAACTTTATATAAAGCAGACAAAGTATTTTCTAGAATGGCCTTACCATTTTCTTTTCCCAGAGCAATCAATGAGAGTTCCAGCTGAGTCATATCTTTCATATTTGGTGTTGTCATTCATGTCATCCATTATGATGATTTTAATTTGCATTTTCCTGTTCACTAATACTGTTAAGCATATTTTCATATGCTTACTGGTCATTCATATATATTGTTAAATGTTTAATTAATTTGCTTCCCTCTTTTTATAAAGTTGGGTTGTCTTCAATTATTGAGTTATAAAGTTCTTTGTACACGCTCTGTATGTCTTTTGCCAAATACATGCATTGTTAGTATATTTTCTGAGTCTGTGACTTGCCTTTTTGTATTCTTAAGTGTCCTTCGAAGAGCAAACATTTAAAATTTTGATGAAGTCTAATTCATCAATGATTTTTTATAGGTATAGCTTTTTGGTACCTATCTAAAATTTCTGCCTATACTGAGATCACAAAAATTTTCCCCTATGTTTTTTTCTAGAAACCTTATAGTTTTAATATTTATATTTTGGCCTATGATCCTTTTCATGTTAATTTTTGTATATGATAAGAGGGAAGTACTGAGGTTTCTTTTTTCCTAGATAGATACCTAAATGCACCAGCACCTTTCCTTAAAAAGACGATCCGTTCCCCTTGGCCCCTTTCTTGAACATCAATTGACCATATTTGTGTGGGCATATTTCTGGACCCCTTATTTTATTCCTTTTATCTGCTTATCAAAACTTAGACTTGTCCTGATTACTCTCATTCTATAAATCTTGAGATCCTCCAAATGTGTTCTTGTTTTAAAATTATTTTGGCTACAGTATGTCCTCTGCATTTCCTTATATTGGGTTGGCCGAAAAGTTTGTTTGGTTTTTTGCCCTTAGTTGTCTTTAACTTCATTTGAAACAATTTTGTTAGATTGTATTGTGATAGCTGTCATATAAACGTGCATTTAAAAAAAAACATCCAAATTGGTGAATTTTTGTGTAGCCATTTTAATATCGAATATGGAAAAAAAGCAGCATTTTCCGCATATTATGCTTTATTTATTTCAAGAAAGATAAGAACACAACTGAAACGCAAAAGAAAAAAGATTTGTGCCACGTACGGAGAATGTGCTGTGACTGACTGAACGTGTCAAAAGTGGTTTGCGAAGTTTTGTGCTGGAGATTTCTCACTGGACAGTGCTCCACGGTCGGGTAGACCAGTTGAAGTTGATAGTGATCAAATAGAGTAATTGAGAACAATCAACGTTATACCACACGGGAGATAGTCGACATATTCAAAGTACCCAAACCAAGCATTGGAAATCATTCGTACTAGCTTGGTCATGTTTATCACTTTGATGTTTGGGTTCCACGTAAGTTAAGCGAAAAAAACCTGCTTGACCGTATTTCCGCATGTTATTCTCTACTTCAACGTAATGAAAACGTTCCATTTTTAAAACAAATTGTGACAGGAGATGAAAAGTGGATACTGTACAATAACGTGGAACGGAAGAGATCGTGGGGGAAGTTGAACCACCACCAACCACACCAAAGTCCAGTCTTCATCCAAAGAAGGTGATGTTGTGTACGTGGTGGGATTGGAAGGGAGTCCTCTATTATGAGCTCCTTCCAGAAAACCAAACGATGAATTCCAACAGCTACTGCTCCCAATTAGACCAAGTGAAAGCAGCACTCGACAAAAAGCATCCAGAATTAGTCAACAGAAAACGTAATCTTCCATCAGGATAACACAAGACTGCATGTTACTTTGATGACCAGGCAAAAACTGTTCCTGCTTGGCTGGGAAGTTCCGATTCATCCACCGTATTCACCAGACATTGCACCTCTGGATTTCCTTTTATTTTGTATTTACAAAATTCTCTTAATGGAAAAAATTTCAATTCCCTGGAAAAGGCACCTGGAACGGTTCTTTGCTCAAAAAGATGAAAAGTTTTGGGAAGGTGGAATTATGAAGTTGCCTGAAAAATGGCAGAAGGTAGTGGAACAAAATGGTGACTACGTGGTTCAATAAAGTTCTTGGTGAAAATGAAAAATGTGTCTTTTATTTTTACTTAAAAACCAAAAGAACTTTTTGGCCAGCCCAATACATTTTAGGATCTGCGTGTCAAGTTCTACAAAATAGCTAGCTGGGATTTTGATTGGGATTGGCATTGCATCTATTAATTTGGGGAGAACTAACAACTTAACAATATTGAGTCTTTCAATCCATGAACACGATATTTTTCTTTACATCTTTAATTTCTCTCACCAATTTTTTTATAGTATTCAGTGAATAGGTTTTGCAAATATTTTGTTAAATTTATCCTTAAATATTTCATGATTTCGATGACAGTATATAAATATAATGGTATTTAAAATTTTCATTTTCTAATTTTTCAGTATGTAGGAATACAAGTGGTGTTGTATACTGACCTTGCATCCTGTGGCCTTCTTAATTCACTCATTAGCTCTAACGTAAGTTCTGGAGATTCCTTAGGAATTTCTACACACAATCATGTCATCTGCAAATAAAACAAATGAACATTTTTGTTTCCAAGACAAAAAAAAGCCTTTTATTGTTGTCTTGCTTTCTTTGTACTGCCTAGCCTGGCAAGGACTTCTTGTGCAAGGCTGAATAAAAGTGATGGGGATGGAGCCTGATCTTAGGGAATATGGATTCAATCTTTTCTGTTGACTGTGATGTTAGCCGTACATATTTTGTAGAAAAATGTCTTTTATCAGTTGCCTTTGATTCCTATTTTGGTGCAAGTTTTTGTAATAATTGCAGACTAAATTTTGTCAAATTCACCTTTTCTTCTCCTCCCGAAGCAGGAAAACTTATTTTCCCCTTCTTTATTCTGTTAAGGTTGAGTTACATTAATTTTTCATATGTTAAGTCAACCTGGCACTCCCAAGAAAAATTCCACTTGGTCATAATATATTATGCTTATTACACATAGTTAGATTCAGTTTGTTAATAGTTTATTAATGATTTTTGCATCTAGGTTCCTGAGAGATATTGGTGTGCAGGCTTTTTTTCTTTGATGTATTTGTCTGGTTTTGGTATAAGAGTGATGTTAACTTCAAAAATTGAGTTGGAAAGGGTTCCTTCTTCTTTATTTTCTGAAAGAGTTTGTGAGTATTATTTTTTTCTTCTTAAAATGTTTGGTAGGGCTTCCCTGGTGGCGCAGTGGTTAAGAATCCGCCTACCGATGCAGGGGGGTTCAGGGAGATCTCACATGCCGTGGAGCAACTAAGTCTGTGTGCCAGAACTACTGGGCTTGCGCTCTAGAGCCCATGAGCCCCAACTACTGAAGCCCGCGCGCATAGAGACCGTGCTCAGCAACAAGAGAAGCCACCGCAATGAGAAGCCCGTGCACTGCAATGAAGAGTAGCCCCCAATCACCACAACTAGAGAAAGCCCGCACGCAGCAACAAAGACCAAATGCAGCCAAAAATAAATGAATAAAATAAATAAATTAAAAAAAAAATGTTTGGTAAAATCCACCAGTGAAGACATTTGGGCTGGGAGTTTTCCTTGTAGAAAGATTTTTAATTATGAATTCAGCTTACTATATACATGACTATTCAGATTTCCTATCAATTTTTATATTACAAAGAATTTGTCCATTGCTTCTAAGTTACCAAATTTAACAGCATAAATTTATTTGTACTATTCTCTTTTTATCCTTTTAATGTCTGTAGGATTGATAGTGATGTCTTCTCTTTCATTCTTGGTATTAGAAATTTGTATTTTTTTCTTTTTTTTATCATCTTAGGTATAGATTTACCAATTTTATTGATTTTCCAAAGAATCCTTTGGTTTCATTGATTTATCTCTATTTTCTACTTAAAAAGGTGGTAAATGTTTTCTGTTCGTGGCCAAATAAATATTTTAGGTTTTTCGGCCATATGATCTCTAAGGCAGCACTAGACAACAAGTAAATGAATGAGTGGAACTATGTTCAAATAAAACTTTATTTACAAAAACAAGTGGTGAGCCAGATTTTGCCTGCGAGCTGTGGTTTGCCGACCCTTGGTTTATTAATTTTAACTCTTTATTTTTTCTTCCTTGTACTTTGGAGTTGATATTCTCTCATTTTCTAGCTTTGTAAGGTAGAAATCTTAATCCTTCAGTTCTGAAGGACATTTCCAATGAGTTTAGAATTCTAGGTTCACTCCCCCAACCAGCACCAGTAGTTTAAAGATGTGATCGGTTTTAGATGAAATGCTTGCTCTTGGTCTTTGTTTCTGTGTATTGCTTCCTTTGGCTACTTTTAAGATGATCTTTTTAATCACGATTTTCAAAAATTTGATTATGATAATGATACACTTTGCTGTGTTTTTCTGTTTCTTCAGCTTGGTTATTTGTTTGTTTCTTTGTTTAGCTTATTGGATGTGTGTGTTGGTTTATAATTAATCAAATTTGGAAAATTTTGTGTTCAGTGATGTCACATTGGTACCTTGAAATCAACAATAGTGTGAGTATTTACATCATAAAAATTGGCCTATGCTATATAAATCAAGTCTTTTTTCCCCCATGGAGCTAGTTGTTAAAATTTACTGCCTACAGGTCACTAAAATTTGGTTCTTTTGAATTTTTTTTCTTTATGTTTTTCTATTATGGTAGTTTCTGTTGCTATGTGCTCACATTTACTGATATTCTTAAGTTTTCATTGGATGCTATCCTTATACTGTAAATTTATTATTTAAGATACTGTATTTTTCAGCTGTAAAGTTCTGTTTGGATCTTGTTATAATACCTTCCACTGATCTTTTCATGATGTTTTTCTTTGAATCCTTGACTATATATATATATATATATATATATATATATATATATATATATATTTGCTGCGTTGTGCCTTTGTTGCTGTGTGCGGGCTTTCTCTAGTTGCAGCGAGTGAGGGCTACTCTTCATTGCAGTGTGCTACCTTCTCATGGCAGTGGCTTCTCTTGTTGCAGAGCATAGGCTCTAGGTGCACGGGTTTCAGTAGCTGCTGCACGTGGGCTCAGTAGTCATGGCTCGAAGGCTTCAGTAGTTGTGGCACGAGGGCTCAGTAGTTGTGACTCGCGGGCTCCAGAGCACAGGCTCAGTAGTTGTGGCCCACTGGCTTAGTTGCTCGCGGCATGTGGGATCTTTCCAGACCAGGGATCAAACCCAAGTCCCCTGCACCAGCAGGTGGAATTCGTAACCACTGCACCACCAGGGAAGTCCCTTGACCATATTTTTATTTTTTTATAAATTTATTTATTTTTGGCTGTGTTGGGTCTTCGTTTCTGTGTGAGGGCTTTCTCTAGTTGCAGCGAGCGGGGGCCACTCTTCATCGCGGTGTGTGGGCCTCTCACTGTCGCGGCCTTCTCTTGTTGCGGAGCGCAGGCTCCAGTCGCACAGGCTCAGTAGCTGTGGCACACGGGCTTAGTTGCTCCGCGGCATGTGGGATCTTCCCAGACCACGGCTCGAACCCGTGTCCCCTGCATTGGCAGGCAGACTCCCAACCACTGCGCCACCAGGGAAGCCCCGTATTTTTAATAATTGTTTCAAAGTAACTCATTGTTAACTCCCTGTTATTGCTGACAGGAACACTGTCAACTCCTGTCTGGCTTCGACTGCTTCTTCCTTCCCTCTCTTCCTCTCTGTGTTTACTCTATGGCTCATTTAGTACTATTACTAAGGTATCACCCTTCTGAGATTTCTATTAAATGTTCCATAGACAAAGATTCCCCATTTGGCTGGTCAGAACTTGCATGTTTCCTAGATCTTGTGTCCTCTGGGAATGATTCATCTGAGGGCACCTGGTCATTGTTAGCCCAGCCTGGTGGAGTTTTACCTTATGTCAGCATAGCTTAGTTTTTATCAACAGACTCACAGAGAACCCTGAAGATTTCTACAGCTCTTTCTCCATTTAGCTCCCTCCTCTATGCTGCTCTGCCCCAGAAATTCCAGCATCTCAGACTTCTTGATCCCTAATAATTATCTCCTGAACTCAAGACCACTGCAAGGGATCCTCCCCTCAACCCTGAAGCTTTGCTTTAGACAGTGCCCTTCAGGCAGAAGGCTGGCGTGATTTTAAGACTCAGTGTTTGAAAGTGGTTATTTTGTCCAGTTTCTTTTTTTTTAAACAATGGGAGGACATGTCTTTTTCCAGTTTCTCCATCATGGCTGGAAGCTGAAGTTCTTATACATGCTTGACCAAACCAGTAATCTTTCTTCATCTGGTATATTCAACCCCTTTGACAGAGGTCTTAATAGCACTATCAGTCTTAAGTGGTATGCATTATGAATAATAGAAAGGGAGGAGATATTATAATCCACTGAGTCAACACCAGCTGTAATGGAGGGAGCCGGATGTTGTGGGTAAATAGAGGTCCTCTTGTGCAGTGAATAAATTATGTCCTTCCTTGGTACTTAATCCTTAGGTTGGGTTGAACTAACCTAAGGGCGAAGTGTTAAATTTCTCATTTCTTAAAACAGCTAGAAAGTAACAATCTGAGGATTCACTATGGGGCAGTAGAGAGAGATAAAATGCAAAAATAATTCTTTCCTGGGAGTTAGGAAGCTTGGCTCAAAGGCCAGGACTCTGCATTTATAATCCTCCACACTTCCTTCCATTTCTATCTGTAAACATGGGCAATTGAACTCTTTGTCCTTTAACAATCCTTCTGGCTTGGCGATTTTTACTACTGCTCTGTTTTCTCACCATTATTCCTAGTATTATCCCATGTTAATTGGTGTAATATCATAGGCTAGAACAGTTACCTTCTTAAGGGTTTAATTATTTCTATTGCATCAATTAGTAAAGGTAACAATAATTATTAGCACAGCGAAAATTTCAAGAGCAAGAACCAAACAAGGAAAAGCATACAACTTCATGCCATAGACTTCAATAAGTAGTGAAAAAAGAAAAAAATATATTCTGGCATGGCTTGGCGTAGCTTCCTAGCCTTAACCCTAAGCTCCAGAAAGAGAGGGAATGAAATGTTGAGAATTTCCACAATTATTTCTTACTTTGGAGAAAAGTAGTTGGAGGGTTGAATAGGAAGCTCAGGTAAAATTCAAAAAGAAATTGTAATAGGGAAGAACAAACCTGATTCCATATTGGATGTATTTCTTTTACTTTAACCTTTGTTAAACATGCATAACAGCCCATCTCCGGGAACGCCACCTCCTATGCCTGAACATTAAGCTAAAATCCCTTTTTTCAGCTCACAGGAAGCATCCTGACCAGTCCCACCTGTGAATGGTTGCAGGAAAGAAGAAATTGACTCACCCCCTTGGAGTCTGGCGGAAACCAGGAAATATTTGCAACAACTTATCTTTTTAATTTTACCTCCTCACCTCCCACCTCTCTGTTCCATAAAAGAAACTAGCACCCAAACCTGGGCAAGATGGGTCTTTTGGACACTAGTCCACCATCTTCTTAGTCTGCTGGCCTTCTGAATAAAGTCATTATTTCTTAACCCAACAACTCATCTCTCAATTTATTGGCCTGTCATGTGGTGAGCAGTATGAGCTTGGGCTCGGTAACAAAATCTTCAGGAGTAAAAGCATCTACAGCAAGACGCCCTGGAGGGGCAGAAGAGCTATAAGACCTGTGTGGGTTGGAAGAACAGTCTGAGAGCAAGGGATCACCCACACAATAACTGGGTGCACTTTGGGCCAAGCGAATATTAAGATAGGGCACTGGGTCAGAGGAGAAAACAGAATCCATATCCTTAAGCAAAGGAAACATAGCTGGAGCCAGGCCTATGCCATTTCCCTGCATCCTCAGGCTACAGAGAAGGCAACAGGAGCGATCCTCATCTTCCGAGCTGCAGTTCTAAGGAAACAATCAGGACTCTGAGTATGAAGGACACTGAGGAAAACTAGGCCGCACTATAGAGAACAAAGGGCAAGTCAAGCAGAGTAGCCTATGTTCTGCATACGCAAGATGAAAAGAAAGGACATAATTATACCATTCCCTGTATTTTTGTGGCTTTAAATTTTTTATAGTAAATGTTTTTAAAGGATTGTTTAAATTTAAATTATACAAGCATACTACTGAAAGGTAAATACAAGGAGATATGAAGATAGCATAAGAAGACATCTTAAGATGTCTCAAAGAAACAGAAGGAAACTCTCTACAACTTTTTGTGACAAAAGAACCTTAATAAGGACATGAACTCCAGAAAATAATTACTCGTCGTAAAATTTTAAAAACAGAATAAAAAAGACAAAACTGTACTACTAAAGAAAAAAATTGAGAACAAAATAATATCAGGGAATGAATTAGAAACAGCAAGAAACAGAATAAAGAGTTAAAAACTGAAATAATAAAGTACAAAAAGGCTTGAGCTAATCACAGTGAACAGAGGAACAAGCAAGGTAAAACAATTAAGAAAATATGATATATAAAGAAAGAAGAAAAGCTAACAAAAGGTCATTTCCTTAAACAGATACCCCAGCAGACCAAGCAGAAAACTTACTACAAAATTTCCCTGAAGAATCAAATAGTCTATGTAAAAAATTATACAGAATATCAGTTTTTATTGAGAGTTGTTTGCCATTGAATTTCAGGAATAGAGAAAGAATTCTTTAATTGCACAGAGGGGACAAAGTAAGATGGGAATATTTCAAGCCAGTGTCAAATTTCTCCTTAGTAACACTTAGTGCTAGGATATAATGGAGCAATTAATTTCAGCCAAATTTTTAAAAATAATAAAGTGACAATTTTATACCCACCCATTTCACTAAAATATAAAGACAGATATATTCAAACATGTGTGAACTCAGGAAATGTACTGTCTATAAGAACCTTTAAAAAAAATAAAACTACTTGACAAGGAAATTTAACTGATCAAGAAATAATTTTGAAAACATAGTTTAAAATCTGCAATCTTTCTCAATATAAATTTTCACAAAGCTCTATAAACATCTTCCTAAAAGGTTAATTCTACAGTGCAACAATAGTAAACAACACTTAATGGTTTTTATATTCTTGCGATGTTACTGTGTCCAAAAATTATACTTGCTTGTATATTTCTTTTAGAAAACAGGAAGAAAAAAAAGGCAATAAAAACTTGCCCCAATTTGCTAGAGCTGCCATAACAAAGCACCACAGACTGGATGGCTTAAACAGAAATTTATTTTCTCACAATTCTGGAGGCCGGAATTCTGAGATCAAGATGTCAGCAGGGAAGGGTTCTTGTGAGACTGCTCTCTTTAACTTCAGATGGCTGTCTTCTCACTGTATCTTCATACCACCTTCCCTCTGCACCTGGGTCCAAACTTCCTTTTCTTACAAGAACATCAGGCACACTGGAATAGGGCCCACAATAATTACCTCATTTTAACTTAATTACCTCTTTAAAGGCCCCATCCCCAAATACAATCACATTCTAAGTCCTGGGGCTTAAGACTTCTACATGTAAGTTTTGGGGAGACACAATTCAGCCCCTAACACCCTCCATGGCTCGATGTAAAGAAAGTGCAATTGAATGTCATCATGCTCCATCATTTAAGCCCCAGGGAATGCAATGAAAAGGTCAGAACCCCTTGCCTTCTTGAAATAAGTCAACTGGTTATAGCTAGGTTTGGGATCAAAGTCATCTCATCCACTTTGTCTTGGGAGAGGTGCCGGACTTCTTATCATCTTGGGGGAAGAAAAGACTGACCGGTAGTAGAGGGAAAGAGCACAGGACACTCAGTGTTGTTTAACAGTGGTTTTGATAAAGCATAAAGAAAACAGCAGAATGACTAGTTTCTTCCCATTTCCTAGTCTTATTTTTTATTTTCACTCACTTTACTGTTTAAGGTTTACAGAAAACATTGAATATAAAGTACAGAAAACGACTACACCCTCCCCCTCCCACTCCCTCTGCAGTTTCCCCTATTGTTCACAACTTGTACATCTGTTACTATTGATGAATACATTATTAACCAAAGTCCATCACTTACACGAGGTATCACTCTTTGTGTTGTACAGTTCTATGAGTCTTGACAAATGTATACCATCATGTAGCCACCATTGTGGTTCATTCACAATCGTTTGCAGGCACTCAAAATCCCATGCTACACCTAGACATTCCTTCTTCCCTGTCCCCATACCCCAGGTAACTACTAACTTTTTCCTGTCTTTACAGTCTTGCCTTTTCCAGAATGTCATAGCTGGAAGCATACAGCGTGCAGCCTTTTCAGATTGTCTTTTTTCACCGAGAAATACGCATTTAAGGTTCCTTCACGTCTTTTCACGGCTTGATAGCTCTTTTTTTTTTTAAAAAAAAACACTGGACAACATTCTATTCTATGGATGTATCACAGATTTGTTTATCTGTTCATCTACTGAAAGGCACCTTGGTTGCCTCCACATCTCACAATGATGAATAAAGCTGTTATAAAAATCCCTGTGTACGTTTTCAACTCATTTGGGTTAAACACCAGGGAGCGTGACTGCTGGATATTATAGTCAGATTATGTTTAGCTTTGTAAAAAATGCCCAGGTGTCTTCCAAAGTGACTGCACCATTTTGCACACCGACCAGCAATGCATGAGAGCTCCCGTGGCTCCACATCCTCATTAGCACTTGCTGTTGTCAGTATTTTGGATTTTAGCGATTCTAATAGGCACATCTCATTGTTTTAATTTGCAATTGCCTGATGACGTGATATTGAGCACTTTTTCGTATTTGCCATCTGTATACCTTTTTTGGTGAGGTATCTTGTGCAGATCTTTTGCCTCTTTTTGAATTTTTTTAGTTGCTGACTTTCAAGAGTTCTTTGTATATTCTGAATACAAGTCTTTTATCAGACATGCATTTTGCACATATTTTCTCCCAGTGACTTGGCTTTTCATTCTCTCAACAGTGTCTTTATGTAGAGCAGAAGTTTTCGATCTTGATGAAGTCACACTTATCTTTTTCTTTCATGGATCATGCCTTTGGTGTTGTATCTAAATACATCACCAAACCTAAGGTCACCTCTGTTTCTCTTATGTTATCTTCTAGACATTTTAGAGTTCTGCATTTTACATTTAGGTCTATGATCCATTTTAATTTTTGTAAAAGGTCTAAGTTCTGTGACTGGATATCCAGTTATTCCAGTACCTTTTGTGGAAAAGGTTATCTATACTCTTTTGAATTGCCTTGCAGGGCAATTGCAGGGAACACGGTCTATTTCTGGATTTTCTACTGTTCAATTGATCTATTTATCTCTTCTTTCACCAATACCATATTGTCTTGATTACTACAGATATACAGTGTCTTGAAGCCTAGTAGTGACAGTTCTCCAACTTTATTCTTCAATATTGTGTTGGCTACTCTTTTGTCTTTCTATAAACTTTAGAACCAGTTTGTTGATACCCAAAATAATTTGCTGGGATTTTGATAGGAATTGTGTTGAATACCAAATTGGGAAATACTGACATCTTTAAAATATTGAGTCTTCCAATCTGTGAACATGGAATATCTCTCCATTTATTTACATTTGTATTTCTTTCAACAATTTTGTAGTTTTCTTAGTATAGATCTTGCACATATTTTGTTAAATTTATACCTATGTCTGCCTGCCTCCTTCCTCTCTTTTTTTTTTTTTTTGGTGCTAATAAAAATGATGTATTTTTTATTTCAAATTTATGCCTATGTCTGCCTGCCTCCTTCCTCTCTTTTTTTTTTTTGGTGCTAATAAAAATGATGTATTTTTTATTTCAAACTTATACCTATGTCTGCCTGCCTCCTTCCTCTCTTTTTTATTTTGGTGCTAATAAAAATGATGTATTTTTTATTTCAAATTTATACCTATGTCTGCCTGCCTCCTTCCTCTCTTTTTTTTTTTTTTTGGTGCTAATAAAAATGATGTATTTTTTATTTCAAATTCCAATTTGAAAGCAATTGACTTTTGTATATTAACTTGGTATCCTGTAATCTGGCTATAATTGTTCATTAGTTCCAGGATATTTTTTTGTTGAGTTTTTGGGATTTTCTACATAGACTATCATGTCATCTGTGAAAAAAGACAAGTTTTTTTTATTCTCCATCTATATATGCCTTCCCCTCCTCCCCTTTTCTATGTCATGAGTAAGGACATCTAGTATGATGGTTAATAGGATTGTGAGGGTCTTACAATTTTTACTTTTCTTATAATTTTTACTTTATTGTTTTAAAAGAATTAAAGTGGGCTTCACCAAGAGATTAATTCCTTGAGTAGGGACTATTCCAATACACTAACAGAAGTTGGAGGGGAGAGGAATAAGGAGGGAGGAAGTGTGTTAAATTTCTCATCATAGCATGGCACCAATTTTACGAAAATTAAAACATTTCAAGAATATATACCTTATAATAACTCCAACCTAATGTTTTCTCTTAATCTAAGAGTTATAATTAAGGAGCAATATAGCATGTGGTAAAGAAATGTTTATCATCTTACATTCAGAAATTTGGAAATTATTTCATTTTCATTTCAGTTCATTTGTCTTCTGTTAAACTCAGATAAAGTAAACTTAATATTTTAAATATAATTTTAATATGATCATATTTTTATTATATATCTGTATACTTTTTCTAGCTATTTACCTAGATATCTTTCAACCTGTATGTTTGCAGAGAGAGAACTGGAGTGGGGTTCATCTGTTAACAAAGCATTTTACTGAATAAAGGATAGGGGTTGATTTTTAACATTTTCTTTGTACTTGTCTGTACTGTCTGAATTTAAAAAATAATTAGCATGTATTATTTTTGATAAAAATGTTATTTCAGGGGCTTCCCTAGTGGCGCAGTGGTTGGGAGTCCGCCTGCCGATGCAGGGAACACGGGTTCGTGTCCCGGTCCGGGAAGATCCCACATGCCGCAGAGCGGCTGGGCCCGTGAGCCATGGCCGCTGGGCCTGCGCATCCAGAGCCTGTGCTCCGCAACGGGAGAGGCCACAGCAGTGGGAGGCCCATATACCGCAAAAAAAAAAAAAAAAAAAAAAAAAAATGTTATTTCAAAAATATAATCACAACTGCTTAAAAAAGATGTACTCAACAACCAAAAAAATTAAGATAACAGCTATATGTCCAAATATGGATGGAATTTGCTCTAAATACATACTATAGTGTTAGATTTTGACATCATGTTTACACAGGTTCTACCCTCTGAAGCAGTACCACATAACTTAGGGGGTTAGGTAGCAATCACTGTCTTAACCTTTCCCATCTGCCTCTACATGAGGGATTAAAATGCTACATCAACCAAAAACTGCACAACCACAGACTTAATTATTATGCAGAATCTACTTTATGAAACAACTAAATTGGTGGACTATCCTCTCCACTCCCCAATTAGCAAGTCTTATTTCACATACCTTAAAGCTTAGGACAATAACAGTATCATTCCTAAATTGTTAACAATAATTTTTAATATTATAATTAGTGTATGTATAAAATAGCAGCTTGTTTATTGAATCAAGATAAATATAAGCTGTCATAAGTTAATATGCTTTTTAGATATATTTGACTCATAGATTCTTTTACTCTTGCAATTATTTTAGAAAACTAAGTCATCTGTGGAGTTTTACTATCTCTTGTTTTATCAAATATCTTATTACCTTAAAAAACAGGACTTAAAAATTTTTTAAAAATTTAAACTAGTAAAAATTGTCAATGGAAAAAAATTTAAACAGTATCAAACCTAAAGTAGCAAACGTCATCAAATCTATATCAGATCTATATCTTTAAAGGCTTTCCCTTAGACATATATAAATACATAGATGTTGTGATATTTACTATAATGTAACCCAATGTGGTACATATTTACTATTTTGTAACCCAATATAGAACTAGCTCAATTACTGCAAGGAGAATATAATTACTAAGAGAATTACGTTTTAAAGCAGGCATACCTCATATTATTGCACTTCACTTTACTGTGCTTCGCAGATACCGCACTTCTACAGATTGAAGATCTGTGGCACCCGTGTGTTGGGCAAGTCTACTGGCACCATTTTTCCAACAGCATTTGCTCACTTCCTGTCTCTGTAACACAGTTTGATAATTCTCATGACATTTCAAACTTTTTCATTCTTTTTATATTTGTTATGAGGATCTGTGACCAGTGATCTTTGATGTTACTATTGTAATTGCTTTGGGGCACCACAAACCACACTCATGTAAGACAGAGAACTTTATAAATGTTGTGTGTGTCCTGACTGCTCCACTGACCAGCTGTTCCCCCATCTCTCTCCCTCTCCTCAGGCCTCTCTATTCCCTGAGACACAACAATATTGAAATTGGGCTAATTAACAGCCTCTAAGTATTCAGGTGAAAGGAAGAGTCAACTCATGTGCCAAACTTAATTGCTGTCTTTACGGAGAAATGGCCACGGCCACCCCAGCTTTCAGCATCCACCACCCTGATCAGTCAGCAGCCACCAACATCCAGGCAAGACCCTCCACCAGCACAAACATGACCACTCACTGAAAGCTCAGATGATGATTAGCGCTTTTTAGCAATAAAATATTTTTTAAGTAATGTACACTTTTTAGGCATAATGTTACTGCACACAACAGACTACACTATAGTATGAACATAACTTTTATATGCACTGGGAAACCAAAAAATTCATGTGACTTGCTTTATTGTGATATTTGCTTATAGCACTGGTCTGGAATTGAACCCACAATATCTCCGAGGTACACCTGTACCCATTTTGAAAACCTATAGAAAGAAGATATAGAGGTACAATTTTTTTTTTTTTTTTTTTTGCGGTACGCGGGCCTCTCACTGTTGTGGCCTCTCCTGTTGCGGAGCACAGGCTCTGGACGCGCAGGCTCAGCGGCCATGGCTCACGGGCCCAGCCGCTCCGCGGCATGTGGGATCCTCCCGGACCGGGGCACGAACCCGCGTCCCCTGCATCGGCAGGCAGAGCGCCACCAGGGAAGCCCTAGAGGGTACAATTTTTAACTCTCTTTCAGAGAAGCACAGAGATCTTGCTTGTTAGTAAAATAAATGTAAAAAAAAAAATCATATATCCCATTTTCAATTAAAGATTATATTTTTCTACTTTAAGGAACAAAAGACTAGAACTCTGGGTAAAATATTACTTAACCTACTTGGAGGGTGTATTATTTAAACTTGGCGTTTTTTAAAAAAATCCTATATCTATACAAGGGTTTTTAAACTTTCTTACTTTAAGCAGAGATTCAGGAATCTAAATGGAGCATTAATTCAGCTTATCTCAAATAACACTATCAATATTTCACTGACATTTTTAAATTGAGGGGCAATTTAAAATTTCTACTATGTATACTTACAATTTATAGTCGACATTATTTATGTCAAAACAAAATTTTAAAAACTTGATTTAGTGATGTGCGTATAGATCTTTTCCACATTATGAAAAAATTCAAACATACATAAAAGTTGAATTGTTCAGTGAATACCCATACTACTACACCTAAGAATCTTTCAATGACTGTATACTTGTACCTGTACACTTCACTCCTGTCAGCGGTTATTATCATTTAACTAGAGCGAGAGTTCAGTGTTTGTGTACGGTGTTTTATTTTTTGAGGTAAACTTCACATGAAGAATACAAACCTTATGAGTACCATTGGATGTCGTGTGAGAAATGCACACACCTGCTGCCATGACTGAATGTCTGTACGCCCCACATTCATTTGCTGAAGTGCTAATGTGATGGTGCTTGGAGGTGGGGACTGTGGGAAGTACTCAGGTGACGAGGCTGGAGCCCCCATGGTGGAATTAGCATCCATGTGCAGATGCCATGAAGACAGCCGTCTGTAAACTGGGACCACACTCTCTACTAAGAACCCAACCACGCTGGCACCCTGATCTGGAAGTTCTATCTTCCAGAACTGTGAGAAATAATTGTTTACTGTTTAAGCCATCCAGTTGATGGTATTTTATTACAGCAGTCTGAACTAAGACTCCTGTGTAACCCTAATCCTTGTCAAGTTACATTATTTTCACGCCTGAGTTCTCTCATCCTCCGTCTTAATCCCTATGCCCAAACACTGTTTTCAACATATATTAATTTTGCCTTGTCTGGAACTTCTTACAAATATTATTTACAGTATGCGGTCTTTTGCATAGACTTCTTTCACTCACCACAATGTTTCTGATATTAATCAATGGTGTTACATAAATATATATATATACATATATATTTTCCCTTAATTGTGGAATAGTATTTCATTGTGGAAATACATCTTTTTGTTCATTCATTCTTTGTTGATGGACCCGACTCACTTTTAGTTTTTTGGCTATATCTTTGTACAAGTCTTTTGGTGAATATATTTTCATCTCTTCAGTAAATACCTAAAATTGAAATTGAGGGATTATAGAGTGGTATACACCTAATTTTATAAAACTGCTGGGTACCATTTTACACTCCTGTTGACAATGATAACAGTTCTGACTGATCTAATATTTATACCCAGATTTGATGTTGTCAACCTTTTTAAGCATTCTCAGGGTGTATAGTGATATATTGCAGTTTGATATACTACATTCTCATTATCATTCGGTTCAAATAATTTTCCAATTTCCCTCTTGATTTCTGCTTTAACCCTTTGAATTATTTATTTAGAAGCATGTTATTTAATTTCCAAATACCTGGAGATTTTTCTAAGTATCTGGTTGTTATAGATTTCTAATTTAATTCCACAATGGTCAGAAAAAAATGTATGATTTGAAACTTTTTTAATATAAGACTTGTTTTATGACCCAGTATATGTTCTATCTTGGTAAAGTTACCATGTGCACTTGAAAACGATGTGTATTTGCAGTTTTGGGGGGTAGTGCTCCACTTGTAGACTAATCAGGTCAGGGTAGTTGACAATGTTGTTCAGATCTTCTATTTCTTTGTTGATTTACTTTTTTGTCTAATGCTGTAAGTTG
The DNA here is from genome assembly GCF_963924675.1 of Phocoena phocoena. NCBI lineage: Eukaryota > Metazoa > Chordata > Mammalia > Artiodactyla > Phocoenidae > Phocoena > Phocoena phocoena. The sequence goes on along the minus strand of NC_089227.1, from coordinate 6,153,023 downwards.
CGGAATGAAGACATAAAATCCCCTACTTGTTTGTACAGTGGTCTTTTTGTTAATTTTTGTTTCCTGTATTTTTAACCTCAGTTACTAGGTGAACACAAATTTGATTGATATACCTTCCTGATGAAGATATTATGATTGATATACCTTTTATCATTATGAAAATGCTTCCTTTTTATCTCCAGTAATTCCTATGTTAAAGTCTATACTATCTAATATTATCTGATATAAACAAACCCCAGTACCAAATTCTGACGTCTTCTTATTGTTTGCATTTCCATCTATTTACTTGCAACCTATGTCTTTATACTTAAAGTGTACTTATATAATCAGCATATAGCTAAATCTTTGTTTTTTTTCAATCACTTTGACATCTGCTTTTTAAGGGGAGTTTTTAAACATAAAAATTACATTTGGATGTAATGAAATTACAGATGTGGTTATATTTAGTTCTCCTGTTTTGTTTGTTTGTTTTTCTCCCTTCCTCCTTTTGGGTTTTGGGTTAATTGCGTATTTCTCTGAATGCCATTTTAATACGTGATTGTTTTTTCAGCTATATAGCTTTGCAGTTTTTAATTTTTTTCTTTAGTGGTTGCATTCTTAACATAGTCTTAATACTATACCACTTCATGAAAAATATAAGAATGTTGCAATAGTATAGTTCCATGCACCCCTTCCATGGTAAAAGGCTGTACTCTGCTTGTAAGACATTTGGCATTTCCATATCTATGTCCATAAGTTCAGAACTCAAGGAGAAACTCTATAATTACTCAAGTGTGGATATACAAATATAGTCTCACCTAAATATCAAGGACATAATGGTTCAATGTGGCGTCCACAGAGCTCAGCGGTCTGCTGTAATATATATATTGTCAGGGTGATGGACATCACTTGTTTTCTAGGTAAGAACCTAGGTTTTCCAAATATGTGATGATACGATTATGGGTTTTTGTCTCATGTTAAGGCAAAATACTGGAGCCTGTTAATAGTTATTGCACAGAATATTTGACTACAGGATGTGTTGGGAATGAAGCAGAGTAAAAACTTTTCCAAAGCCCAGAGGTCTGTAAAACATACTTCTTCTCTCTAACAATGGAGCATGACAAGGGTACCAGAGGAATAAATGTAACTCAGGAGCAGCTGATAGAGCTGAGTTCAGAGACAGGTTAGAACCCTCAGTGTTGTGATCTTCAGTACCTAAACACTCCTGCTAAGTTTAAAAAAAATGTGGGTTTCTAATCCCTAAATGACTAAATATTCTGATTCAGTGGGTTAGAGGTCAGGAATTTACGTTTTTAACAGTTTTCATACACTGTACTGCAGGTGGTCCATACGTATTGTAAAGTTCACATGGGTACTTGGCCTTAGTTTTAAGAATTTTAAAATTCTGGACAGATTGGGGTGTTTAAATAAGTCTTCACCCCTAGGCCTTTAGCTCAGGTGACGTGGCCTTAGAGTCCTACAGTGATCATCCAAAGGAATGCTGTCTTTATCCCACCGTCCTTTATTTTTTTCTCTCTTCACAACACACTTTTTATTTGCCATATAGTATTTTTACTAACGTATATTTTGCTTTCTTGTCTGTTCCCTTTCCTACCCTGTAAATTCCCTTACTAGACCATAATAAGAGGGTATGACATATCTGGCTCATTCATAGCACCTAGTAAAGCGTTATACACCTTAGGTGCTTGATAAATAATCGAGGACACACTGATTCATTCCAAAAACGTAACATCACAGCACCATTTAGCACCAAATGTCTGGGTTCATAATAGTCTCAGCAAAACCCATAGTCGGATAAAACGTATACACTGTACCATGTCCCCACGGCAAACCCAGATCATGGCCTCAATTCCTGGGGAATTCCAAAGATGGACACTGAGGAAGGCCAGGTTTTGCGGGTGGGAGACCGTTTCGAGGGAGGTCGGTCACAAAACACTATGCTGCTTATAAGGTTCATTGCTGACGACTACAATTAAATACGTACAAAGGGACGGGCAGTCAAGAGGTCACCGCTCAAGACGAAGCCTATCAGAGCCTGTCGTCCGGACCGGTCCAGCAGAGTTGACCCAGCTAGGGAGCTCGGGTGAAGAGCGCGGCGGGGAAAACGCCCCGCCCACGCCGCGGAGGGGCCCACGCCGCGCAGCCCCGCCCACGCTGCGCAGGCGCCCACGCCACTCCCCACGCTCTTCACGGAACTACCCAAGCCGCCGCCGACACCATAGACTTGCACTCCGCGAGCCCGTTCCGGAAGCGGGGCCGAGACGCACGTCGGACTGCGCCTGCGCGCCGACGTCTTCCCGAAGGACCAATGAACGGAGGGGTGGGCGGGCAGTAGGCGGTTTCCGGTTCCGGTCGGCGCCTGTGTGTTGGCTGTTGTGCTACGTGTCTTGGACTTGGACAGTGGACGGCGGGCAGGTGAGGCTGCGTCTGGTGTGGGCTCCGGGCTACCGTTTGGTCACTCGCGGAGGTGGCGGACGTGGGCGAGTCCGCCGGCCGTCCGCCGGCTGCCCGCACGGCGTCGGGGGAAGCAGACCCGGGGCCGCGGCCCGTGTACCCGATGGAGAAGGGCTTCCAGGGCCTCTGTCCTTCGGGGCCGGCTTTGCGGCCGCGCGGGCTCGGCCACCTTGCTGGGAACGCTTCCGCCGTCTCGGTGCTGTGGTCATGGAGGGTCTCTTCGGTGTTGGCTTTGGGGCCGTGTGTGTGGAGCGTGTCTCGGGGAGCTCCTCCCTGTGCTGTGAGGGTGAAAGGGTTAATCTAGAGTCTGGATCAGGAGGCCATAGTGGGTTATTGGATCCCTTCCCCTGACGTTCAGTGCAGTGTTTCGGGTGTTGCACGGGTTTTTTTGTGTATTTCTTTTTTTTTTTCCTGAAAGGACCCTTCGCATTTATCACAACATCTGTAAAGTTTAGGCTCAGTGGATTTGCAGAACAGAGTTAAGTGCAAGACTAAGGAAACAGGCGTTACTACCTGTGTGTTGCAGGGGCCTAGCACACCTGGCCTGGGACGTTTATACAATTCCGGACGTCCTTTCAGTGTTCCTGGGTGAGGAACCCGGGGCTTAGAGAGGCTGCATTTCATACAAAGGGATTTGCACCACCACCTCTTGTGGTGGGCATTAGCTCAACAAAAGCTTATCGAGTATCTGGGTGCCTGGCCACGGTTGTAAGCACCTGAAATACAGTAAAGTCCAAGTAGCGAATCGGCTTCATTGGCTGTTGTACCAGTGACTGTCAGAGCCAAGGTTGGATGACATTTCTACTGTGTGACGGGTTCCACAAGAGAGCCCATCGGTAACATACATATAGCCCTTTTCCTTAAAAGGTGTGTCCAGACCTAAAGGTTCAGACTTCAGCAGATAGCTTCTGAGAGTCAGGGTCTTGGTTTAGCCAGTTTTTGTGGTTTTGAAAATTGTACAGATGATCTGCCCCATGCAGAGAAACTCTTTTCTTAAAATGTTGTGTGGCCATGGTTTGGAACAGTCAGATGGAAGTCCACATTTACCTCTACTCTAGGCCCTTGAAGCATCACAGTTGGCATTCACTGCACGGGACACTGGGGTCTGGGGAGTTTAAAATAAAATATAGCAAATATTTGTTGGGTCCCAACCCTGTTGATTCCTCAGCAGGAGCAACGGGAGGACTGCAGGGTGGGTGAGGAGCGGATCTGTTGTCAAGTGCTTATTAGACTTTTCGTAGTGAGAGCCCTTTTATATTAAGAGCTTGCGTCCTTTGTCAGTGATAAGAACACGGGAAAACCTGCGGTTTTCTTATTGCCTTTGTTTTGATGATTGGCTGGAGATTGCAAAAAATAATGTCAATTTACTCTTGGAGTCTGTGTTTTTTTTTTTGTGAGATGATATCGACCCACCCATATCAGGCTGGTCTCATTCACATTTTGGTATAACTCAGCAAGTCCTTGCTCTATAATAAATAACATCAGTGAGTATCTTTTTTGTTTTTTAAATAGGCATCATGGATCAGGTAATGCAGTTCGTTGAGCCAAGTCGGCAGTTTGTGAAGGACTCAATTCGGCTGGTTAAAAGATGCACCAAACCGGATAGAAAAGGTAATAAATAGCTTTGGAATGAGAGAAAAAAATTAAATCTTTGCATTCTCTAAGCCCTTTATTTGATTAATGTCTTCCTGTTTAATAATTGCTGCAATTCTTTCATCAACATTTTTATTGATTTATTTTACTTTATTGTTTTTTAACATTGTTTTTTCTAAATTTTGTATACTTTTTACACACCTCGTAAGTTTTTCTCTTATATGTATTTTCACATCATATAAGGTTATTCGTTACAGCCTTATTTTCCATGTTGCTTTTGCCTTAGTCGTATTTAATGACTTTAGAGTTTTTAGTATCTTTCACATTTCTACTCTGGAAAATCTTTTGGAGCTCTTCCTGCGGTGCCACTCCCTCCCCAAGCGTCCCCCAAGCAAAAAAGGCCTTAACGTGAAATCAACAGCATAGTTGGTGCCAACCTAGGAAGTTTAACTTCTTATTTATCACAATTCATGTGTTAAAAGGTGTACCACAATTTGTCTGCTTCTGTTCATTTATTGACTGCTGCCTGAGTTAGGAGGTGGGAATATAATACAGACTATAATATGATGCATTATAATACATATATAGCATAATATATAAAAATATACAATAGGGAGCAGTCCTTGCTTTTATGGACCTTAGATTCTTTGAGAGAAGATAGTCATAAATAATGACAATTACAATTTTTAATTACTGTTGTGGTAAGTATTATGGAAGGTAAATAGAGGAATATTTGACAACATGTAATAGGAGGACTGACCAAGTCAGGAGGTCAGGGAAAGCTTCCCTGAAGAAATAACATTAAATGGAAAAATTACCAGGGTCTGGGACCTTTACATAAAACTGTGCTCAACCCAGTTCGGTTTTTCAAGCCTTATTTTTGGCTTCATTATAATATCAAAGACAGGTGACCTATTATAAAAAGTTATGTTCTGTGCTTTTACAATTAATACTTTTAGCAATGTTACAAAGTTTTTAAGACAGATACTGTGTATTCTGTCCATGTTTCATTTCTTTTTGGTATTCTGGTCATTTGCTAGGAAGATACATATGTCACTGTTGGTTGATGGAATCACTAGCCTGAACATGCAGTTTATTTTTATATATCATTAAATATCGATAAAATATGACAGTTAAAAAATCTGTCAAATACCTTATTTACTATTAATACTGTCATGTTTTATGTAAAATTATATACTTATTATCAGGAGAAATGTACATCAGTAAGTTTATGTCAGTGCTAATTTTTTTCCCCCTATACTTGCAGTGACAGTGCAAAAAATAATGTAAATTTTGTGTTTTTAAATCCAGAATTCCAGAAGATTGCCATGGCAACTGCAATAGGATTTGCTATAATGGGATTCATTGGCTTTTTTGTGAAATTGATCCATATTCCTATTAATAACATCATTGTGTAAGTAAACTTTATGAAATCGACAATATCTAGGATAGAATGAAAATGCAAACCATTTGAGTTAACAGCCTGCTATTTCGTTAATACACAGGTATGTTTCTTGACTTTTTAATGTAGGTACAGTCTACTGCTGTTTACTGAGTACCAGATAATTCAAAGTGACTAAATCTTATATAATTTTTATAGCTACTCTGTGAGATAGGCACTAATTTTTTAATAAGTAAAATTTTAAAGGATCAAGGAAGTGAGTTAAAGGCACTCAGTATGAGACAAAACAAGTATTCAGTGACAGGACCAATATTCAAATCCAAGTCCTCTTTCTGCAATATATTAACTTGTCTACAAGATTTTTAAGGTGCAGAGAAAATGCTCCCCATCTGAAAATCACTACAGCGATAGAGTTCAAACCCTGGACCAGGTTGCTTAGGTTTAGATTCTCTTTCTTGTTACTTAATAGTTGTCATGACCTTGGACAGCTTGCTTAGCTCCTCTGTGCCCAGTTTATTCAATAAGGATAATAGTTCTTAACTAGGGCTATGGAAAGATTAATGACTTAGGTCATGTAAAACCCTAAAAAATAATTTGGGTAAGAACCTAAATGGAAGTTGTGGTTATTGTAATGAGCCATTGATACTAATATACTTTTAGGTATATTAGGAGGAGAAAAGACAGAGGAACACTGGGATTACTTTATTCTATTTTAAATGCTTTTGCTTTTTAGATTCATTACAAGATTCATTACAAGTTGTTGGGAACACCTTATGGCAGTGTGCAATTAGAGCAGTCAGTTTTAGGCCATTTTGTTTGGTGTAAAGAGTTAGTATGAGTTGCAGTACTTCTTTGCTCTGTGATTTTGTATTCACCTAATCTCTGAGCCTTACCTGCCAGTGAGATAATCATGAGAGAAGCCTTTTAGACTTATTTTATGGGGTGGGGATGCTTTGTAAACTATAAGTCTCTGTAAGTACTAGATATTTTATTATAGATGCTGGTGGAAGTTGTCTTTTAAATGACGAGACTGGATGAGTATTGTCAGGTGGCTTTCTTAAGTAGGTTTTCATAGCTATTATGCAGACATGCCTCAAAGGGGTATTTTAGGATCACAGAAAGTTAGACCTGGAAAGGACCAAGTCTCTCAAACCTCCTCCATCAGTTCAGAAATCTCTATTATATTCCTAGTGAGGAATGCCATTTCTGGAATAGTGGAATCACAGAGCGAATCCTGAAGTAGAATTAGGAAACCTGAGCTCAGTGTCTCTGGGCTACAGCCCCTACCTAGTTAGTAAACGGAGGAGGTAGGGTGGAGTCTGTGACATAAGCTCAGTGCTTCTGCTCTCCTGCTCCCCAGTCCATTGTCAGACAGGTATAACTGACAGTTATTTCTTTAAATTGTTATGAAGTTTAATTAATTGGTAAGGTAATATTAATATGTAACTATATATATATATATATATTCTGTAGTTTGTGTGTGTGTATACACTACAGAACCTAGTCCAGTGTATTCTTGTACACATTGAAAACACTTGAGTATGTGTTGAATTAAGTGAACAACGGCAGGTTCTTAACCTTTTTCTAAGGATCATGATGGTAATAATAATTGCTAACATTTATTGAGCACTTGCTGTGTGCCGAGGACACACAGCTTAATGTGAGCTGACTCTTTTAACCCTCATGACAATTGTGTGAGGTAGTAGTATTATTATTTCCATTTTATAGATGAAGAAACTGAGGCATGGAGAGTAAGGAAGTACGTCGCATGCCTATAAGTGGTAAAGCAGCATGTGAAACCCAGGCTTGGGAGCCTGTGTTCTTAACCGTTGTATAGGCCATCTCTCATTCCGGCTCAGTTTCAGACCACTACTCATCCTGAGTCAGGCGCCTCACTTCAGGCTCCAGTTTGCATTTTATTAAGCCCTCTTAAAATCCAGTGTTTAGAATCCAGTGCTTACTGTGGGTGTTTTCTTGCTAAAGGCTAAAATCTTCAGTTTCTCACAGATAACGGCTACAATAAACTTCCTTTATCCTGGGTTTACATAGTTGGTGTGCTTTGTTTTTAGCCTAAGAATGGAACATTACCCCTTGTTAAGTTCCTTTTTGCTAGATTCCGTTATGGAAGGCTTTTGCATTTTTAATCTGTTCATCATTGTTATTTATCCTAGTTTTGTGTTCAGACATCTTTTATGTCATTATCTGAGTTGTGACCTAAAGTACCTTTTAGGACAGTGTACTCTTAGCACACCCTTTCAGGATTGAGATTCATTAGTCCAGTTGTTCCCAACAGGTCTTTGAAACAAGTGTTAAAGATTGTTTTCTTCCTTCCCACTAGCTATCTATTTTAGGGAGATCAGCTTGGTGCTTTGTGACCACCTGGATGGGTGGGATAGGGAGGGTGGGAGGGAGGTAGATGCAAAAGGGAGGGGATATGGGAACATATGTATATGTATAACTGATTCACTTCGTTATAAAGGGGAAACTAACACACCATTGTAAAGCAATTATACGCCAATAAAGATGTTAAAAAAAAAAGGCAAGGGAGTTAACAAACGTTCAGTAATAATTTGAATTGTTGAGAAAAAAGGATCCATTTATTCACCGGCCAAGGCTATTTCTGTTAGGTTGATTCCATCCAGTAAAATGTAAATATTATTTGTCACTGGATAATTAATCAGCATGTGGTATTAGTGTGCTTAGATCCAAGGATTAATTATTATTTAGTATAAAAAATCCTTTGAATGAAGTTGTCTTTTACATGGAAAATGCACGTTATCAGTGGTCTTTTGCCTTGGTCTCACTAGACTATACAGGTGCTATGCTCTGTATGTTTCCTGACTGAGATGAATTGTAATTTTTGCCAGAATGAAGGGCGCAGGGAAACTTACAGATAGCAAGTCAGAGAAGAAAAACAATATGTCCTTACTTTTATGCTTGCTCTTTGCTTTTTTTTTCCTCTTAGAAACCTTGGCTTGCATTCAAACTCTGACCAACTAATTAAAAAAAAGAAAATTAAAAAAAATTTGCTTTCTCTTTATTCTTATTTCTGCAGCAGGCACAATATTTTTGTCAACCTTGCCAACCTTGCTAGTCAGAGATTGTTGAACTATGACCTTTTGGAAGCTAGTTGCTTAGAAAACTTTTCTTCTAGTAACACAATTGTTTTCAGTGTTTAAAGAGTTAAAAAAATATGTCTCTAGATAGTTTTTACATTAAAATGAAGCCCAAATAAAACATTTTGTGAGAAAAGCTATCAGAAAACTTTAAGTTTCTTCATGATATGCCATGACAGCTGTAAAACTAAAAGAAATCTTTTTTTCCTACTTGAAAGAGCATAAATCACTGTTTAAATCATTTTGAGGCAGTAGCAAGTGAAGTATAAACACAAGCTTCTCTTTCACTAGGCTGAATTATCACATGTTTTTCCTTATGATGAAATTTTTTCTTCTATACAATTACAGTAGTCAAAATTAATATCCACAGGGTTATAATTTAAAGGAGTTTTATAGTTGTGGGTATTTTAGTTGCAGCAATACAGTTTAATGATAAAAGCACTTAAAGCACTTCACGTTAAAGTATAGATGCAGGAGTGTTTCTTTTAGGAGTATAACTTTCATCTAGTACTGGAATTATTCTCTTTCTTTAACATCACAGTTTTAAAATGTATATCTCAGTATACAGTTTTAATGTTTATGCTTTTGAAACTTGGAAGGTCTTCTGTAGAAAAGGTGATTTTTATTTTCATTATGAATCCAGGTTTTTGAGTGATTATGGGAAGATATAGTGGTTGAGAACCAGCATACTGCTCTGCACTCTTGATTTTCAAATGGCTGATTGTACATCAAATTGAAAAAGTTGTCAACTAACCGCCCTGTTACATAATTCATATTTTTCGTCTTGTTGAGAAAGATATTATGCTAGACTGTTAAGCATGTTTTCCAAATGAGGATTCTTTTTTTTTTTTTAATTAATTTATTTATTTTTGGCTGCGTTGTGTCCTCATTGCTGCGAACTGGCTCTCTCTAGTTGTGGCAAGCGGGGACTACTCTTTGTTGCGGTGCACGGGCTTCTCATTGCGGTGGCTTCCCTTGTGTGGAGCATGGGCTCTAGGCACGTGGGCTCAGCAGTTGTGGCTCGCGGGCCCCAGAGCGCAGGCTCAGCAGTTGTGGTGCAGGCCTAGTTGCTCTGCGGCATGTGGGATCCTCCCGGACCAGGGATCGAACCCGCGTCCCCTGCATTGGCAGGCGGACTCTCAACCACTGCACCACCAGGGAAGCCCCCAAATGAGGATTCTGAGGTTTAAAAGATTAAGCCTGTTCCAGCAGCCACGTCCTCTGTAAGGACCTTTTCAGTTCCAAGATTTTAAAGTTCAGTTTCTTCCCTTTTGTGCTATTTTGGAGTAACGTAGGCGTGGTTCTCAAATAACTGGTTTTGGTTCCGTAAAATTACAGCATATTGCATTTCAAACTTTTCTTCTTATTAAAATCTTATGTACACTCAAAATTGACCATCTTTTTTTCTTTTACAGTGGTGGCTGAATACCTTTTTAGAAAAGTGTTTTTCATCTTGGGGATTGGTGAACAAGTGAGGATTTGAGACGCTCATGGACTAAAAATTTGCCTATATGTTTTGTGTTTTTCTTTCATTTTTTTCTTCCAAGATGTTTTCTAATTGTAAATTAAAATAATTTCAAAATAGACAAATTTCTCTTTTTTCCATCACAGATATTTGTCAGATTTTAGTGGTAAAAAATAATGGGTTCTTTTCCCTTCTTCCCTTCCTTCAATCCTTTATATTTTGGTTTACAGGAGAAATTAAAGGGCACAGTGGAATATTGCACTTTCTGAGTACTCCTCTATCAGATCAGTGTTTTGCCATCATGGAGGAAGAAACAGCAAGTAAAGGATGGTAGAGATAGTGAGAGAGAGCTTGAAGTTGGGGTAGGAGTTTTGGCCCTAAACACTGAAGGTGTAAGTAGGTAATCAGACCTATATACAAGTTTATGTGCTACTTGAAATAGCTTCCTGAAAATCATGGTTAAAAACTTTAAAGTGAGAGCTCCTCTTCAGGTAAACTATAATTTGTTATACTGTCATAAACATTGGAGTTCTAAATATTTTAAAGAATTTTTTTGATAATTAAATGTGAGACGAAAAGGTGCCTTGTCTTCTTTCCCTTTTAAAAAAAATACTGGTATAAAATTGAGACAGTCTATTCTCAGTTTTATTTATAAAACTATTAATCTGTTCATTCAGTGTTTAGTTATTGAACTTTATTTCTCAAGTTGTAATTAAAAAAAAATTGTATAGCAGCACACATTTGGTAGGTGTCCTCTGATTCTTAGCAAGTAAGGTAGACAGGTGTCTAACTGGTATTGTTTGGCAGTATTCCTCAGTTTTGGGATCCATGGTTCAGAGAGCAAAGTCTGTGGTTCAGAGAGCAAAGTCTGTTTTCATAGTGATGATAACAGATTTTCTGCCTATATTTGAAATACTGATAACTGTTTTCAGTCTTGAATGAATTGATGTCTTCAAGGAAATAAAGCCTTGGCCATCTCTGCTCTTAAGAAGACCATATAGCTATGTTTGATAGTTATGTAGCTCCTTAAAGGCCAGAAGTGTGTGTGTTTACGTGCATGTGTGCATATGTATGTTTGTCTCTATGTTTACACAAGCACTCATATATAGTGTGCCTATACACATATACACACATTTACATATATACACATATGTATTGAGTACTTATGGTAGAAATCTAAAATGTACACTTGCTAAAATGTCAGACTTGCTTCTGGCAAATGTGTATTTTCTTGTAGGATAAAATCTGTACATAAATATTGACTTGATGTAAGATAATTATGAATCTCTATAGCCTACATTTATGCAGCTCATTTTTTATTTTTCTGACTTACTGTTTCCTGACACATGGGTACGTAAGGCATGACATAAATATTTTGTCTTTATAAATGTGAAGTGAGGGCTGACCAAGGATTGTGGTGATAAAACAGAATAACCTTCACACTCAACAATTGAATTCTTAAATAGGAAAGAATAAATAACTAGATTTTTCTTACTAACCATACCCCTAGTATATCTAAGATATGCTCATGTGTTTGTTTTGTAAAACAGTACTTCTTAAACGTCAGCAAGTTTAAGAATCACCTGAGGGAGTTTCTTCCCAGCCTGAAGAGTGTTGAGTGAGCAGGTCTGGGTGGGCCTGAGAGTCTGCATTTCTGTCTCCCTGCTGATGCTTCTGGTACACAGAACACACTTTCAGTGGCAAGGTTTTAAAGCTCTTGATAATTTTCTGGTGTCTTAATACCTGCAGCAAAACATACTAATGCCCTTGTGGCAGTTCTGGCATTTCCATGAACCCCTACACCTTACAACCAAGTGCTTGGCCACCTAGACTAAAACCTGCTGTTAACAACAGAAACACACGTCGAAGAGGGAGGCAGTTAATGGTCCAGACAGGATGGCAGAGTCTTGATAGGAGAGGGTAGGAAGTAAAGCCCTGTTTCTATTTCAGTGTCTCTCTTACTGCTGGAAAGCAGTGCTTTGCTCCAGACTCTGTCCCTCTTGGGGCATCTGTCTCCCATTTATCTGCCTGGAAGGAAGGGTACTTAGTTTCACCTGAGTGCGGGAGGCACCATGGTGCTTCATGTTTAAAGGGTGCACCTCACATTGGAAAGCTCCTGCTTAACAGCAGCTGCGATCTACTGCAAGTTACACGTGTCATAGTGTGCTCTAGAAGTTTTGTGGCAGATTTTCTAGATTCTGTGGATGCAGTTTTGTAAGGCTTATTGTACCTGTAGCATCTCTCACTCCCTAACCACTATTATAGTAATGTATATGCCTATCTCATGATCTTGAGGTCCTAATAGAGCTTGCTATTTTTTTAAATCAGCCTTGCTTGTAGCTTTTCTGTAGGCTTTTTAGACGACACCTAGAAGAGGCTCCTGAGATAGCTTGGTTCTAATTTAGTAAAGTTCATTAAAACAGAACGTCAGACACTTCACTAACTACAGTTTAATCAAAATGGATTTGCATTCTCTTCCCACCAAATACTTAATGAATTTCTAAGTGAACAGTATCACAAGTGTTGACTCAGTAGTAGAGATTGGAACATATACTTTATCGGTTTAATGAAATTTATGTAAGATTTTATTGTTTTCAAACTAATGTTCCTTCTCACTTGATCCTCTCAATAACCCTGTGTAATAAGTAACGTAGGGATTGTATTCTTCAAATTATATCTACAATTTACTACTTAGCCCTCCACCCTTCCCACTGCCACCACCACTACCATCCCACCTGCATATTTTTTTTTCTTCCAGTTTTATTGAGATATCACTGACATACAGCACTGGGTAAGTTTAAGGTGTACAGCACAGTGATTTGACTTACATGCATCATGAAATGATTATCACAATAGTTTTGGTGAACATTCAACATCTCATATAGATACAAACTTAAAGAAATAGAATATTTTAGTTTGTAATGAGAACTCAGCAATTTTTATACATAATGTCCAGCAGTGTTAATTATATTAACCGTGTTGTACATTACATCCCTGGTATTACTTATAACTGGAAGTAGGTATCTTTTGACTGCTTTTTTTTTACCCCTCCCCCTTACCCCTGGTAACCACAAATCTGATCTCTTTTTCTATGAGTTTGTTTTTGAAGTGTAAATGACCTACAACACTATTAGTTCCTGTTACACAACATAGTGATTTGGTATTTGTATGCATTTCAAAGCGATATTTTACTTCTTTATTGTCCGCCCCACTAGAATACAAGTGCAGGGAAAGGCAGACATTTTTGTCTGTCTTATTTGCTGCTGTATCCCAAGAGCCTAGGGCAGTGTTTGCATGTATTCGCCACTGTTATGTTGACTGAGACTGAAGTGCCCGTTGCTGGTTTTTAAGTACAACACAGAACATGATAACTTAAAACACTGGCTTAGTAGACTACACTAAGCAAATTCTCAACTTTTTTGGTGCTAGTAAGCTAGTATCAGAACACTAATATTGTGTGTGTGTGTGTCTTGGCTTTTACTTGCACTCTTGGGACAGTAGCAGTTCTGGACTTGTAACTTGCTGTGCCTTACCCGCCTCCCTCTCACTGGCCTCCATAGAAAAGTATTTCCTCCTTCAGTGGTGTTATAGGGTTCCCTCTTGTGTCTCTGTAGGGCAAAGTAATTTTAAGTCTTTTCATCAATATAATTTACAAGGCTCTTTCCCTGCGTTAAGGGCTGCACGTGATGTTCCAGGGGCCACCTGTTTAGGTGGCTCAGGACGGACTAACCTTGAAAGAAAGCGTTTACACTTGGAAAAGATGATTCTGAAACTAGCTAGGGTAGCACTGCCTTTTCTTGAATGTCTTCGAGGCTTTGTGAAAAAATAAGATGAAAGAAATAACACCCCTCCCCCACCCCCTAAAACCTAGATTGGAGGAGCAGAAAAACCAGCAACCCTTCTGGCATTATTCTCTCAGGTGTAATGGGAGTAAAAGGCCCTGCCCTACCTAGTAGAGAGTGTTACCCTCATGGATGTAAGATGGCTTTGGAAGCTAAAATTGTGCAGACATGAAACAGACTTGTTTCTGCCATGTATTTTGGGAAGGTCAAGGGGACAGAACCAAGTGAAAATATGTCAGGACGTTTGTCACAGCAACCGAGGCAGTAACAAAGCCAGCTGATTTTTCTCTCAGGGAAGAGCAGCAGTTGTTGCACAAACGGGTAGCGTGTTATGTGACGTGTGGCTGTGGATGGAGAAAACGCACGATGCGACAGCTGTGAGTTAAGTTTTATTTGGGCCTCACTGAGCACTAGCCCAGGAGGCAGGCTCTCAGGTAGCTCTGAGGAACTGCTCTAAGAGGTAGGGGAGAAGCCAGCATATATTCCAATGTTTTTGGCTGGGAAATACATGTAGTCAAGCATAAAAAATCTCACTGCTAATCACAGAGAACAGACATCTCAAGTTAATGATTTTAGTGATGTTTTTTTTTTTTTCCTATGTATGTATAGGAAGTTGCAGGAATCTGGGGTTATTGAAATTCTTCCTTACGCATGCATCTTAACTATCTGGGGGCCATATAGCCAAAGCACCGAGTGCTTCCTGCTTTTTCTAACCTGAATTCCCCCCCGAGGTGCACTGTCGGTGGGCAACTGCAGTGGATTGCAACTTAATCCTTCATCCCACCATTCCTAGAAGTGGAATGGTGGGCGACATTCTTTGTTTACGTGGCCTTAGGTTAAGCTTCCTTAACCCATGTGAATTTCGGTCTCCTCATCTTCAAAATAGAGATATTAATGCTCAGTTTTCAGTGTTGCTGAATTACCTTAGGTCTGAAAGTATGTGTGCATGAAGCTGGCCCAGAGCCTGGAACATAGATATTTTAGTGTTAGATCTTATTTTTCCCTGACCCTTTCACCTCAGCAGCAGGGTTCCCTGGCACAGGTGGAGCTCTGATTATCTTCATATGGCATTGTCCCTTGTCCCTGCAGCTTGTCCACAGTCCTGTTAAAACTTCTCATATCATCAGTTTCCAAACCTAAAGATGGCTTTCAGGGAAGGGCTTTCAAAGGCAACATTAGGGGTGAGAGTTGCAGGGTGTGTGATCCGCTTGTGGACTTTCTTCTGATTGGTTTGTGGTGAGGTGACAGGAATCTTAATCATCAGCCTTCTGGTTCCAGCCTGCCTGGGATCTACGTGCTTGTGGTCAGCATGTAGTCACCATCCTCTACCCGGGCGGGGGTCTTCTTAGTTTCTGCAGAACAACTCAAAGATACGCGTCAGGTTGTTACGTTTATCTCTTGAGGAAGAACTAGGACTCTGTCTTATTGATGAACTAGTGTTTAAGCTACCATTACTTTTCTTGGTGGATTGCTTTTCCTTTGTTTCTACATTCCCTCACTTTCCTAATTGGTAACTGCTAGAGTCTCCTCTTTGGAACTTAGGGAAGGCCTAGAAGACTAAAGCCTTTTTTCCACAAACAAGAAACAGGAGACACAGCGGGGGCTTTTGTACCTGAGAAGGCCTCACAGAGTCCTGCTCTGTTTTGGTGGTAGCAGGAAGGTAACTAAGGTATGCCTTCTTTTTTTTTTTTTTTGCGATACGCGGGCCTCTCACTGTTGTGGCCTCTCCCCGTTGCGGAGCACAGGCTCAGCAGCCATGGCTCACGGGCCCAGCCGCTCTGCGGCATGTGGGATCTTCCTGGACCGGGTCACGAACCCGTGTCCCCTGCATCAGCAGGCGGACTCTCAACCGCTGCGCCACCAGGGAAGCCCAGGTATGCCTTCTTAAGAAGCGAGAAGAATGTGTCTAACCTCCCAAGTGTGACTGTATAAAGAGGGTGCAGAAAGTCCTATTGGTAGCAGTTTATTCTGACCACTTCCCTAATCAGCCTGGGGTAGAAAGAATTACATCCACTGTAGGCTATAGAAAACGCATGATTAGTCGTTTTAGGAAGCTGCAAAATAGTCGCCTCAAGACATCTAAAAATTGTGCACGACTCACTACCTGTTTAGTCTCTGTGAAGAAATTAGAGGCGATTTCTCAGGTGTCTCTTAGTGTTGCTTTTCTGTGATCTGGCGTATTCAGAGGAGACTAGGTTATCTGAAAGTGTCCCCACCCCACCAAAGCTGGCCTTGAGTTCAGGGGCACTCCCTGGATCTGTAATGGTTTTCTTTTAACACCAAGTATGTGTCACTTTTCCACCCCAGTTCTCCAGTTCTCCGACCAACTGAGTGTCCAGCAGTTGAACTCAATCCTAACACTGTCTCGAGTAGCCTCAGATCCCACCTGGTAAAGGCCTCAGTCCCATGTGACTGCCTCACTTCAGACGCCAACTGCAAGTGGGGTCCCCAGACGACCCCTACTTATGACAGTTGGCTACAAATCGGGGGGTTTCTGCAACTGTCCTCAGGTTCAGTAACTCACTAGAATGAATTACAACCCAGGTTAGTTAACGATTACAGTTATATATGTGTGTGTGTCTATATATATATATATATATATATATACACATAAATAATACGTGTGTATTTATATGCTATATGTTTAAAGAAATACGTGTTGACTATTTTCAATATTACATATTGGTCTTTCCCCATTCCATTGTTGTTCAGTAATAACATGTTTCATTTAAAAGATTTTACAGATAACCTTAAAAGCACATAAAGTTAGAAGGAAAAATGGTAGAGGTTGAAAAGCACAGGAGATCCTCAAGTCCTTCTCCTTTTATAGAAGTGGACACTCCCCTACTCCTGGCCCTTAGAATTCTACTCTGAGCAAGAGTCCTGCCTTATTCAATTTTCTATTTACTTGCTTTACTTGGACTCATTGATTCATATTTTTCAATGGTTTATGATTCATTATTGTCTTTAAATTTGCCATTATTAAAAATTGTACTAAAAGCAAAAGTAATAAATCCTGAAAACTCATCTCTTGCTAAATACTTCTTTTTTGGCCTTCTGCACGTGTTGCCTTTACCTGACCTGGATTGTCCTGATTAGTTTCAGCACAGTTAGGGTACCTAGGAGGCTTGGCTTCTTTCTCTCATCTATGTTTTATCTGTCGATATTATAGGTCTTAATGTTGAGGTGACCTGAACTAGATTAAGCCTTTGTTGGAACCAGCAGTCGCAAAACTACGCTTGTAAGCTAGGCTGTTATCTGAATGCTCTGTAACGAGACAAGATATTTAGAAAAGAAGTCAGTAAGGAGCATTGTTCAGGGTCAATAAAAAACACACACACAGGAGTCCATGAACACACACGAGAAAGGAAAGGGTTAGGTAACAGTACTTATCCTTTCACTGTGCATTCTTACATTTTCTATTAAATGTATTCCGTTCCATTTTTTAAAAAACAAAGGCTTGCACTCTGAGGTAGAAGTGCACAGGGTTACTGCTTTCTGCCTCTAGAGGGCTGAGGGGTTAGATGATGAACTTACTGACAGCCAGCTGGATGGACCTAACGCCAGGGAGACTGTGATTGCTGAAGGCTTCGTGTGCCCTTAGGGCCTGTGCAACATCGGGCCTGGGGGGAGGGTCTTTGCAAACCACTGAGGCTGAATTCCTGACCACCTGTAGGATGGGATCTTGGAACAGATTAACTTTTATTAGAGGAGAAAATGTGAATTTCTTGCATCCTAGTCTATGGTGTAAAATTCATACCTGGGTATTCTGTAGCTTAAACCTTTGCAACTCTCACACATGTACATTTTATCAAACTAATAAGAAGCAAGACTTTCAAGTGTTACAGAGGCTTATAAATAACATCGACCTTTTCTGTTCCTTCAACTTGGCAGTCCCACTCTCTAGAAGCATACTCTTTTATTTTAGCTGTTTCTTCTGATAATCTCAAAATCATAGAAATTATTTCTAGATTCATCTATTTAGATATACTCTTGATATTCTGTTATGATAGGTGATACTTTAGCTCACATACCTGCCACTTTTTCTTTTCCATCTTCCTAACATAGCTAAACCACTATTTTTAATTGCTCTGACTACCTTTGTATCTTTAAATAATGTATTCACACCTCTATTTTTCTAACAAGTGTAGAAGGTATCTTTTCAACTCCCCATCGTGAGGATGAGGATTTTGTGGACTTGCTTTTCTCTTCAGTTGGCCCCTCTCCATCACCTCTCATCTCTTGTCATCTCAGCTTTTAATTTTACATTTTCAGACTTGATGCTATGTCCTTTTTATACAGGTAGATTCTAAAAGTTAAAAATTAATAGCTGGGGTTTACATTACTATAACAAGTAAATATTGCTAATTTTCTGGCCAAGTATTATACCACGATTACATTCCTTTTTTGACCAGTTGTATGTATTTTGTGTGTTGATGTTTTTATTTCTGTTTTCCTTAACGTGGCCTGCCTTGTCACCATCTCTCAAGGAATATCGAATGTATGGCATTTTCCCTTTTCTGCATCCCTCCCACCTCCCTCTAAAGCCTGTCCTCCCATTCCAATTCAGACTGATCATTTTCTTGTCCTGATGTACAGCTGTCACCCTGGGATCTTTCTTCTCTTGATTCTCTTCCACTTTCTTGCTTTGTTCTCTTATTTTACTGTAGTATATCACCAAATAACTTCCTAAATAAAATGTATGAGGTTAAAATATCTTTAGTCTTATATCGTATTTGATTGATAGTTTAACTGCATATAAAAAACTAGGTTCTAAATAACTTAAATATTTTTCCCTCAGAACTTTGAAGATATTGATAATTGCCTTTGACAATACACTGCTTTTGATATATTTTCAGTGTGATTCTCATTTTTTGTTGGTTACTTTTGTTATTATAGTTGTAATTATTACTATTATTGTTGATATTATGAAAGCTTTTAGGGGCTTTCCTTTACCTTGATAAATTTCACAAAGAATTGCCTAGGTGTGATTTATCTCTTGTGCTGGGCACTTACTAGACCTTTTAAATCTGAAGACCTGTGTCTTTCAGTTCTAGGAAATTATTTCTGAAAATGTTCTTTCCTCTGTTTTCCCTGTTTTCTTTCTTTTTCTTTTCCAGAACTCTAGTTAGTCAAATTCCTTGTCCTGGAGTTCTATTTCCTGGGAGAGTTTAATCTTCCAAATTTAAATTTTTAAATTTCAGCAATGATTTAGTATTTTTTAAGCTTTCTTTTTTGTTTTGATTTTTTAATAGCATCATCTTATTGTTCCATGGATGCGATAACATCTCAAGTCTTTTTGAGAAGAGAATTGTTTTCTGTTTCTCATTTTAAGAACGTTTGTTTTCCCATTCTTTGCGTTATCTTTCCTGCTGGGTCATTTTTTTTTTTTTTTTTTTAGCTCATATTTAAGGATAGGGCATAAAAATTATCATTGAGAGTTCTTTGGGCCAATCATTTACCTGTTTGCTCTAAGATTCATCCTAGTGGCTGACTCTGCAAACTAGATTTCCAGACTGTCTTAGTGACTGGTTTCAGCCATAGAGAGGCACTGGCTGGAGGAGGGAAGAACCTAGACTGTTTCTTGTTTTCTCTTTCAGCTCCAGGTAAAGTTTGCCACAGTGCTGCGTTTCCCTTCTGGTTTAGGCTCCCGGACATTGCTCCGACTGGTGGCCTTGGCACCAAGCCTCAGGGAACACCCCTTCTCCCATTATTCCTTCAGACCTACACATGGTAGTGGCTTCCTTTTACTAATTTGGGTGTTTTCTCACCATTCCCGCTTTCCTTTTTAACTTTACAACTTTGAAACTAGCTCCTTATATTAAATTTTCTGTCTGTGCTACATGGAGTATCTTTTCTTGACTGGATTCTTACTGACAAATATTTGGAGCTTATAGACCAACAGAATTTACCTATGGTGGCAGGTAGCTGGCCATTATGTTTGGAGACTCCTAATCACCAGGATGGGAAGTATTCTTCTGGGACCAGTCCATCTTTGGAATAAAGTTATTTTATTATTATTTTGTCTGGGGAAAAACACTTGTCTGCAATTTTTCCTGCCTATAGTGAGAAAGGGGAACAGGACTCTTTATTTTCAGCATCATTCTTCAATCCAGGGTGCATATTAAATTTGTTTTCCTCATATATTATCCAGTATTTCTTTGCATTTATAGTGTGAGGTGTCTGCATTAGGTCAGTCCATCTTGTTGCTGGGACTAGCTAGAATTTCATTTTAGAAAGACCATAGTAGGAGTAGTGCAGAGGATATACTGATTGGGGTAATAACAGTGAGTAAAACTGAAAGCAGAAGGTAGTTTGCAGTCTAAGGTTCTAAGAGGTGATGAGATTATCCTGAGTGAAGAGCACTAGTCAGAAGGAAAGGAGAGGATGGGAAATGGATTACAGGGAGATTGAGGAGGTTAGAGTTGGAAGGCACTGGAGTGTAAAGGGAGGCAACTTCAGTACTTGCCAGTTGTGTCATCTTGGATAAATCATATTGTCTCTGTGTACCTGATGCCTTCATCTTCAAAACCGGGTGCTTGTGAAGGTTGCATGTAAAGTGCTTGGAAGTGTTCCCAGCACAATAATAACGAACATTATGAGAAAGGGGATATCAGAAGACTTCAGGGTCAGAAGACTTCAGGGTCAGACTGGTTCAAATCCTGCCCTGGGCTTTCAGTTAGCATAAGGACAAGTTTGTGTTGTTCACTAATCTGTAAAACAGGGAGGAAATACCTGCCATGCAAGGTTGTGGTAAATATTCAATCTATTATGTCAAGTTTATTTCACAGTGGGTGGAAGAAAGTAGATGTTCAATAAATGGTGATTATTATTTAAACATTGATGTTAATCTTATATTCAGACATAATATACCAAGTGATTCAACAGTTTAAAGAATAATAACACACATACCCATGTTCTCTACCCAGTTTAAGAAATCAAATCCAAGCAGAAGTATCCTATATGCTCCCTAGTTGTATTTCTCTCCTTCCACCCACACAGAGGTTATAACCATCCTCAGTTTTCTTTAGGCTGTACACGACATACATGAGTGCATAAACAATATATTGTTTAGTTTGCCTGTTTTTGAGCTTCATGTAAATGGGAAGATGCTGTTTGTATTCTTCTATGACTTACTTCTTCACCCAAAATAGTGTTTTTGATATTCATGTATATTGATACTTAGCTGTAGTAGCTGTAGTCCGTTTATTCTCAGGGCTGTGTAACAAACAGTCCCTTGTAAAATTATTCCACAACTTATTTACTCATTTTACTGTTGATGGACATTTGGATTGTTTCTTTTCTTTCTTTTCTTTCTTTCTTTCTTTCTTTCTTTCTTTCTTTCTTTCTTTTCTTTTCTTTTCTTTCATTGCTATTAAGAAGAACGCTGCTAAGAGTTTGCTTATACATGTACCTGTACAAGTGTTTCTTTTGGGTCATACTTTAGTGTAAAATTACACACTCAAAAGTATGTCCACACTCCACCTTGGTACTGGCCGTCATTTTCTGAAGTGACTGCTAATTCCTCCTCACACTACCCACAAGAGACTCTCCTGCTCCACATCCTCTGGTGTTAAATGTTGTCCCTATCTTCTGTTTGTAGCAGGCATTTACAGTAATTTTATCATATCTTTGGTTGAAAGAATTCTTAATGGTGATATCTTTGAATATATTGATAAATTCATTTAACATTTGTACCTCCTGTGTCTGTTTACTGTTATTATTAATTTGTTGGATTCTTACAGGATTACCCAGTGTTATCTTCAGACACCAATGCTTTCCAAACTTTCCTAAATACTAAGACTCACCTGGGTGTCTGTCAAAAATATGGACCCTGGGGCCCCACTTTACATCTTCCAAATCAGAATCTGTAGATGTTGGTTTGGGCTGGGGATTCCCTCCTTTTAAAAAATGTCCTTTGATGGTACCAACCTCAGTCAAGATTGAGAAATGCTGCCCAGCCTGTATGGCTCATCTTTCCAGCTGAAACCCAGAGCTCCCCGCTGGAAGTCACCACCTTGTTGTATTACAACTTCTGTAGTAGAAAAAAGTGTGTGAATGGATGGGTGTGACTTTCACATAAGAACTCGGTAGTATGGACGGCCATATCTAAATAAGGACACTTCTAAAGTAATTACAACTGCACAATTATCACACTGAGTTTATTAAATGCTTAGTTCAGGTAACCATGCAGAGGGCAATGGAGGTCAGTAAAATAAAAATTTTTGAAATTTAGATTTTTTTTAAGGCAACAGCGAATGCATTATCTACCTCAAACCTTTCCTGTCTCCAATGAGGAATTGATTCCAATTGAAAATCATGCCCTGCCAACTTAATTTTTTTTTTTTCTTTATTTTTGCGATACGCGGGCCTCTCACTGTTGTGGCCTCTCCCATTGCGGAGCACAGGCTCCGGACGCGCACGCCTAGCGGCCATGGCTCACGGGCCTAGCCGCTCCGCGGCATGTGGGATCTTTCCGGACCGGGGCACGAACCCGTGTCCCCTGCATCGGCAGGCAGACTCTCAACGACTGCGCCACCAGGGAAGCCCCCAAGTTAAATATTTTATATTTCAATCCCAAGGGACCTGAAGACCACATAGACATCAAAATAGTTCTCCTTTTTGAACAATTATATACAAATCCTGGAGAATCACTCCCATACAAATATAGGCCTGATGAGGTTGCAGTTAATAAAATGGGGATGATTAGGATAGGAGTGGATTTGGAGAATAATTGGGAGTTTGGTTTGGGGCATGGTACTTTGAGATGCCCATTGGACAGTTAAATGGAGATGTTGAGTAGGCAGTTGGATATACTAGTCTGGTGTTTCCGGGAGATGTTCTGCTAGAGATACAAATTTGGGAATCATCAGGGTAGAAATGTTTTTTAAACCTTGAGATGGAATAAGATCATCAAAGGAATGAAGGTAGCAAGAGAAGAAAAGAAGTCCTGGGGTAGCATCTTGGGAACTGCAATGTTGAGGACTCAGAGGGAAAAACCAGTGAGGTAGGAAACAACCCTGGGGGTCATGGCGTTATGGAAACCAAGTGAAGAAAGAGCTTCAGAAAGCAAGTGACCACTGAGTCAGTGCTGCTGAGAGGTTATGTAAGATGAGGGTTGAGATATGACAAATCTGGCAATGTACAGAGTATTTGTGACCTTGATAAGGGCAGTTTTAGGAGAGTGTTGGGACAAAGGCCTGACTGGAGTGGGTTAGGGGCTAGGGATACAAGAAATGAATTATGGATGAGTCTTTAGAGATTTCTGTAAATTGAAATCTCTATTGAAAGGAGTAGTGGGGTCAAGAGAGGGTTTATTTTTAACATGAGAGAAATGGTAATGTGTTTTCATAGTGGTAGGAATGGTCCAGGAGAGAAGGGAAAATTTTTAATGCTGGGGTGAGAAGAGAGGGGATCTACTGCCCAAGCAGTGGGACTGCCTCATCCTTGCTAACAGAAAGAAAGAACATATGCATATAGAATTGATTTTTTTTCCAGGTGAGGAAATAAATAGGCAGGTGGTTTGAGGGTACTTGTCAGAGAGTGATATAATGATGTGCCATGGGATTTAAGCCGGTGGGAAATAGAGGACAAGCGTTGGATGAGGGACAATGGATTATGGGTCCCAGTGAGTTGAAGATTTGTTGAAATTAAGGTCTTGGAGGGAGTGAACTAGAAAGATAGAAGTTTGTGATTGAAAAGTAGAATGCTTGAATTTAAATTATGGAGGTTGTGTTGTTATTGATAATGACCAGTCATAACACTGGTCACCGTGGGAAACAGCAACTAAGGTAGGGTGAAAATCCAGATCCTTGGAAGTGAGGAAGAAAACAAAAAGCAAAAGTATTGGAAAGATTATTTTTGTGGATATTAACATCACCAAGAATTACATTAGAAGTAGAGGGGTGGAGAGAGCAAGCCAGGAATAAAGTCTTCCAGGAATAAGGTGGGAGGGAGGAATGACTCAAGAGTATACCAACAGTGTATGCAAGGGTTCCCTTTTCACCGCATCCTCACAAACACCTGTTGTCTCTTGTCTTCTTGATGATAGTCATCCTAACAGGTGCGAGGTGGTATCTCACTGTGGTTTTGATGATTAGTGATGTGAGCATCTTTTCACGTGTATGTTGACCGTTTGGATGTTCTCTTTGCAAAAATGTCTATTAGTTCTTCTGCCCATATTTTAATCAGATTGTTTCTTTTTTCGTTGTTATTAAGTTAACTGAGTTCTTTATATATTTTGGATATTACCTCATTATTTGATATATGGTTTACAAAATTTTTCTCCCATTCTGTAGGTTGTCTTTTCATTTGACTTTTTTTTTTCTTGTGTGAAAAAGCTTTTCAGTTTGATGTAGTCCCATCTATTAATTTTTGCTTTTGTTGTTTGGGCTTTTGGTGTCATGTTAAAAAAAGATCATTGCCAAGATTAATATAGATGAGCTTCTTCCCTACCTTTCCTTTTAGAAATTTTATGGTATTAGGTCTTATGTTTAAGTCTTTCATCCATTTCAAATTAATTTTTGTGAGTGGTGTAAGATAGAAGTCTGATTTTATTTTTCTTCAAACATTTCTCTAGTTTTTGCAGCACCATTTGTTGAAGAGACTATCCTGTCTCCATTGGATATTCTTGGTTCACTTGTGAAATATTAATTGATCATATATACTGGGATTTAATTCTGGGCTTTCTATTCTGTTCCATTGATCAGTATGTCTATTTTTGTGCCAGTACGAAACTTTTTATTACTATGACTTTGTAGTATAGTTTGAAATCCAGAGGCATGATATGTTCAGCTTTATTCTTTTTTCTCAGGATTGTTGTGACTATTTAGAGTCTTCTGTGGTTCCACACAAATTTTAGGGTTTCTTCTATTTATGTAAAGAATGCTTTTGGTATTTTGATGGGAATGGTGTTGAGTCTGTAGGTGGCTTTGAGTAGTATAGCCATTTTAGCAATGTTAATTCTTTCCATCCATGAACATGAATGTCTTTCCATTTGTTTTTGTCTTCAATTTCTTTCAGAAAAGTCTTGTAGTTTTCATTGTATAGCTCTTTCACTTCCTTGGTTAAGTTTACTCCTAGGTATTTTATTTTTTTGATGCTATTGTGAATGGGAAGGTTTCTTTATTTCTTTTTCAGATGTTTCATCATTAGTATAAAGGAATGGAACTGATTTCTGTATGTTGATTTTTTATCCTGCCACTTTTTTTAGATTGATGATTAATTCCAACAGTTTTTTTGACTGACTCTTTGGGTAAATTAAAAAATTGTATGTATAAGATCATATCATCAGCAAATACTGATGATTTTACTTCTTTTTTTCTAATCTGGATGACTTTTATTTCTTTGTCTTGCCTAATTGCTCTAGCTATGATTTTCAGTATTATGCTGAATAGGGGTGGTGAGAATGGGCTTCCTTGCCATGTTCCTGACTTTAGAGGAAACACTTTCAGTTTTTCTCCATTGAGTATAATGTTATTGTTGGGTTCATTATACATGACCTTTATTATGTTGGGGTATGTTCCTTATATACACAATATGTTAAGGGTTTTTATCATGAAAGATGCTGTATTTTGTCACATGCTTTTTCTGCATCTGTTGAGATGATCATGTGATTTTTAACTTTCATTTTATTGACATGATGTATTACATTTACTGATTTACATACGTAGAACCATTCTGACATCCCAGGGATAAATCCTACTTGGTCACGTGCAGAATCCTTTTGATGTGTTCTTGAATTTGATTTGCTAACATTTTATGGAGAATTTTTACATCTATATTTATCAGGAATATTGGTCTACAGTTTTCTTTTTTCTGGTATTTTGATATGGTAGTGATATCAATGTAATGCTGGCTTCATAGAATGAGTTTAGAAGTGTTCCCTCCTCCTTGATATTTTGGAAAAGTTTGAGGAGGATTAGTGTTAATTTTTCATTAAATGTTTGGTAGATTTCACCAGTAAAGCCATCTGGTCCTGGAGTTTTCTGTGTTGAGTGTTTTAAAATTACTGATTCAGTCTCTTTATTTATTATTCGTCTCTTCAGATTTTCTATTTCTTTCTAATTCAGTCTTGGTAGGTTGT
Source organism: Phocoena phocoena (assembly GCF_963924675.1). Lineage (NCBI taxonomy): Eukaryota > Metazoa > Chordata > Mammalia > Artiodactyla > Phocoenidae > Phocoena > Phocoena phocoena. The sequence goes on along the minus strand of NC_089227.1, from coordinate 6,127,066 downwards.
GCATTTCTAGATATGTATCCATTTCTTCTAAGTTATGTAATTTGTTGTCATAAAATTGTGTACAGTAGTCTCTTACAATTCTATGTATTTTGGTGGTATCAACTGTGTCTCCTCTCTCATTTCTAATTTTATTTATTTGACTCTTTTTTTTCTTAGTCTAACTAAAGGTTTGTCAATTTTGTTTATCTTTTCAAAGAACCAGCTCTTAGTTTTGTTGATTCTTTCAGTTGTTTTTCATGTCTATATTTTATTTTCACTATGATCTTTCTTATTTTCTTCCTTCTGCTAACTTTGGATTTAATTTGTTCTACTTTTTGTTTCCTTGATGTGTAAAGTTAAGTTGTTTATTTGAGATCTAACTTCTTAATATATGCATTTATTGCTATAAACTTTCTTCTCAGAACTGCTTTTGCTGCATCCCACTATATTTAATATGTTATATTTCCATTTTCATTTGTTTCAAGGTAATTTTTTATTCCCTTTGGATTTCTTCTTTGACCCAATGCTGCTTACAAGTGTATTGTTTAGTTTCCACATATTTGCTGATCTTCTTACTTTCTTCTTGTAATTGATTCTAGTTTCATACCATTGTGGTCAGAGAAGAGATTTGGTATAATTTCAGTCTTTGTAAATTTGCTAAGATTTGTTTTGTGGCCCATCATATGATCTATCCTGGATGAGTGTTCCCTATGCACTTGGGAAGAATGTATTCTGCTGCTGTTAGATGGAATATTCTATATACGTCTATTAAGACAATTTGTTATAAAGTGTGGTTCAATCCCAATGTTTCCTTGTTGACTTTCTGTCTGGACAATCTCTCCATTGCTGATAGTGAGATATTGAAGTCCCCTATAATTACTGTTTTATTATCTATTTCTCCCTTAAGATTTGTTATTATTTGCTTACTATATTTTGGTACTTGGGTGTTGTGAGCATATATAAATATAAATTTATATATTATATATATGATTGTTATATCTTCTTGATATACTGACCCCTTTATCATTATATAATGACCTCTTTGTCTCTTGTTACCCTTTTTTGGCTTGAAGTCTATTTGTCTGATAAAAATATGGCTACACCTGCCTTCTTTTGGATTCCATTTGCTTGTAATATCATCTTATATCCTTTCACTTTGAGCCTATGTGTGTCTTTAGAGCTGAAATGAGCCTCTTGTAGGCAGCATATAGTTGGGTCTTGTTTTTTTAATCCATCCAGCCACTCTGTCCTTTTGATTGGTGAGTTCAGTCCATTTACAGTTGAGTGATTATTAATATGTAAGGACTTACTACTGCTATTTTATCTTTTGCCTTCAGGTTATTTTGTCTTTCCATTGTTTTTTTTTCCTTTTGTTTCTCTCTACTTTTAAGTTGGTGGTTTCCCATGGTGATTTGCTCAGTCTCCCCTTTTTAATGTTTTGTGTCTCTTCTCTATCTTTATGCTTTGTAATTACCATCAGGTTTACATAAAACATTTTATAGATAAAATAGTCCTTTTTCTGCTGATAGTAATTTATCTTCATTTGCCTATAAAAGTTTCATCCTTTTACTCTTTCCCTTTTGTATTTTTGATGTCACAGATTATCTCTTTTTACGTTATGATTTTGTTATTGAATTGCAGTAGCTATACATATTTTAATGCTCTTTTCCTTTAACCTTTGTGCTGTAGTTAAGATTTTAATATACTATTCTAAAAAAGAGTTACAGTTTTCTAATTCTGACTATCTACTTATCACCCTGATCAGAGTTTTGTGTACTTTTTGTTTCAGATTGAAGATCTCCTTTCAACATTTCTTGTTAGGCAGGTCTAATAGTGGTGAACTCTCTCACTTTTGTTTGATGGGAAAGTCTTTATTTCTCCTTCATATCTGAATAATAACTCTGCTGGATTGAGTATTCTTGGCTGATGGTTTTTATCTTTCAATACTTTGAATATGTCCTTCCACTCTCTACTAGCCTGTAGAGTTTCTGCTAGAAATCTGCTGATAGCCTAATGGGGGTCACTTGTAGGTTACTGTCTTCTCCCCCAGGCTGCCTTTAAAATTCTTTATCATTGACTTTTGACAGTTTTAATATAATGTGTCTTGGAGAAGGTCTTTTGCATTGAGATAAAAAGGTTTTCTATTGGCTTCATGGGCTCATATATTCAGTTCCTTCCCCAGGTTTGGGAAGTTCTCAGCTATTATTTCTTTAAATACACTCTCTGCTGCTTTCTCCCTCCCCCCTTCTGGAATACCCATTATTCTTATTTTGGATTTTCTAATGGAATCAGATAGTTCTTGTAGAATTTCTTCACTTTTTAAAAATCTTAGCTCACTCTCCTCTTCCATCTGAATCATTTCTAGACTCTATCGTCCAGCTCGCTAACTCTCTCTTCCATCTGATCTGATTATTTCCAATGTGTTCTAATGCATTCTTCATCTATCTCATCTGTTGAGTCCTTCAGCTCCAGAATTTCCGTTTGGTTCTTTTTTAGAGTTTCAATATCTTTGGTAAAGTACTCCTTTTCTTCATTAATTTTATTCCTGAGATCACTGTATTAGCTTTATGAGTTTTCCCATAGCTCACGGAATTTTGTCGTAACAGCTCTTTTGAGTTCTTTATCAGTTAGATCGTGATATTCTGTCTTTGGGTTTGGTTGCTGGAAAATTGTCATTTTTTGTGTGTGGAACCAATTACTATGCTGCTTGCTGAGTTTTTCCTTTGCTGCTACATTTGAAGTAGTGAAAGCCTTTCTTATTCAGGTAAAGCTTTATTTTGATTCTAACAGTTCAACAGGCTGCTGGCAGTTAGGAGCCTTCCTTTTGTTTTCCAGAAGGTGGCGCTGTCCACAAGTTTTTGGTTTCTCTTAGAGGAGCTGATGAAGCTAAGGTCAGAGCATGGTAAAAAGAAAGTCTGGGGGCAGAGTGAGGGGAGGTGTGTACTTAGCATTTGGAGCTTTGGTGGGGGAGGGGGGTCCATGTCTGGTAAGGGATCCTCAGGTGGGGGCGTGTTCCAGAGGTCTGGGCCAGCATCCGGGGAGACAGCAGGAGAACTTCCCTTCAGATCTCTTTGCCTACTTCCCTTTCCTTTCCCTCACCCATCACCAAGTCTCTCCTCAGGGAGAGTAGGTCCCTCCAGCTGCAGGACACACAGCAGGACAGAGCCCCACTCACTGCCTTTACCCTCACCTCCTCTGCCAGAAAGGTCCTGCTGTCCCACTCTGCCTGACCCAGCACCACGTCTGCTGCCACTCCCCTTACTTTGCAGCCTCTGAGGTCCAGTCTGCCCACTTTTGGGGGCACAGATGGATGGATCTCTCAGGTGACCTGGTATTGACAACAGATTTTTGGATCTTAATTTTAAAATTCTGAGCTAATTTTAATCCCTCTGCAGCTCTGAATACCAAGCTCAAGCCTACTTTTATCTTATAATGGGTCAGAATCTTAAATGAAGCCCTCAAAATCAGTGGAAAGAGCTCCTTCCCTACTGCATATCAAGTAAATTTGGATTAGCTTCTTGATTTATTCAGTACATATTGAAAGCCAGGCTGCCCCTGAGAGTAGAAGGAAAACCTGTTCAGAGCAGCTGCTTGAGGGCCTGAGTGTTTCTGTAGGGCCTTTGGCTGTTGGCAGCATTGAGATAAGGGTCCTGTCAGGTGGGAGAATCTTAATTGTATAAGATGCCACACACATTTGTATAATTGGGGCATGTGTAATTATATATGATGGAGATCACTAGTTTGTGGCCTAAATAGAAAATACTTACAGACATCTAGATGTGTTTGGTTGTTTTTAAAAATTTAATTCATTTATTTATTTATTTTTGGCTGCGTGGGGTCTTTGTTGCTGTGCGCGGGCTTTTCTCTACTTGCAGCGAGCGGGGGCTACCCTTCGTTGTGGTGTGCGTGCCCCTCGTTGCAGTGGTTCTCTTGCTGTAGAGCACAGGCTCTAGGCATGCGGGCTCAGTAGTTTTGGCTCGTGGGCTCTAGAGCACAGGCTCAGTAGTTGTGGTGCACGGGCTTCGTTGCTCCACGGCATGTGGGATTTTCCCGGACCAGGGCTCAAACCTGTGTCCCCTGCATTGGCAGGCAGATTCTTAACCACTGCACCACCCCGGAAGTCCCGATGTGTTTGGTTCTTGAGTCAAATTCATTAAGACCACATTGTCACTTGAGGAAGAAGTGGTTTCAGCACTCAGATATTCCAGCCCTGACTCCCTGGTGTCCTGTAAAGTCAGTCTGTCAACATTAGCACTGCAAATTTAACATAGTCTTTACATGGAAGTCCTGCTTCTCCTGTCATTTGTAGTACAAACAGGTCTTCTGTCTTTCAGCCTTCTCATTCTGGCAAAATAGAAACCCATGATCCCTCTTCTAATCTAATCTGTTTGTCACAAACATATCTTATGTTAATCAGTCTCTTTCATTACTGCAATGTTTCATCTTGATCCTGTCTTGTAGCATTCCCAATGTCACTTTAGTGTGTAAAATATATGCTGAAGTTCTAAGATTTGCATACATGATGAGACACTTGTGAATGTTTAGTGAAAAGTACTGTTATCTTGATGCCACCATCTCTGTATCAGGAAATTCGAATAATCACCTTTGATTTAAGTCCTTGAAGAATTGCTTAAAGGACTGTTTTGATGCTTGAAACTTATGCTAGTTTAAAATTTAGGTTCACTTCTATTTACTCAATATAGTTTTGTTTTAAAAGGAAGGTATTTTACTTCTTTTCATGAGTTGGTAGAAAGTGTAACTATCGATATTTTATTTGCGTTTGAGCTTCAAGAATGACTGTGTGTGTGTGTGTGTGTGGTGTGTGTGTGTGTGTGCGTGCATTGTATATTCTGCCAGGTTAATAATTAAGTCCAGATAAAATTTCTAATATGTACTATGGATAAAGGAAATAAAATTTGTATAATCCTTCATTATTCTTCTAGTTATTTAGTATTATATAGATATAGCTTACATATCTGCTTTTCAAACCAGGAGAAAAGTGTGAGTGTCCTACTGGACTAGCAGTAAAGTTTTCTATAGTAATGAAAAATTGTCCACACTTTGAAATCCATTGCTTATGAGCCATCTGACTTTCATTTATGCAGTATTTTCTCAAGATACTACAATATTTTATATTTATCTAAACTCATTTAAAATCTATATTTACAGTATTTTTCTTTCTCTCTGTAGTGTATACAGATGAAGACATTTATTACAGCCTTCAATTTATTTGCTGTTTACTTAATAGCCAGGTTCACTTAATGTGACCCTTATTAGATAAAAAGGAAATCGTGTATCAGTAGATTTCTTTCATCAATAGGATGCAATTACCTGAGTGATTATTTAATGAAAGGATAATGTCAGAAGAACTGTATTGGAGGAGCTATTTTAAGACCAAAGGACAGTTTTATGCAAAAAGTTCACACAGAAGGTAGGGTTATCATCAACATGGGCTTAACAGTGAGTAGCAGCCAATTTTCTTCTCTTTTCTCTTATTTCATGCTTTAGCAATCAACACAAATGATATGGATGATAAATGTACTTTATCAAACAAGGAATGTTAAGTTTAGAGAATGCTTCAGTTTGTTACTTTTTAGGAACTTTGCAGAAATACAGCAGTCACCCAGAATAAAGCTGAGACCCACTTCCCGTTCAGTATGAGCCCTGCCCAAGGTGAGAACATCCACACACCTGACACATCGTTTGGACAGTTCTATTGAGATGCATGGAAATGGTTTTATTTCCTTGATCTAGACATTCATAAAATAAAAACGATTGTGCTATAATATGAAATGTGTTTTTTATATTTGTAATAAAATAGGTTAATTTAGAATTTTTTCCATTTTCTCTAAAACTTAGAGTGAGAATTTATGAACTGCCAAAAGCAAGAACAATTACAGTCTTCGTGGTGATTATTGCTGAAGCCTTTGTTTGGCATTGGTTCTGGAGGGGTGTTATTTCTTTTATTTCAAAATGCCAGATTTAAGACACATCAGTAAAGAACTGTATTTACTTGAATGTGAAAAGAAAGCCCTTGGTGGGTTTCCTCAGCTGGAAATCTGTACGTTATATTCTTCTTCTTCTTAAGAAATTCTGAGAAGTGATGCACATATAATAAAACCAACCTCAAATTCAGCAAATCTTTTCAGAAACCAGTTGGCAAAGTCAAAATGATTAACTGCTTACCTTTCAACCCAAGAAAAGACCAACAATGCCTCTGAGTTTTAGAAGTTTTTAAAACTTCCAAATTGTTTAATTAAATTCAAATTTTTTCTTTTAGTCATGTTACCTTAAAGACAGTCATTCTACTTTCTAGAAATTTTCCCTTAAAAATTAAAAAATGTAATTTTTAAGTAAGTGTCCAGTTCTCCCCCGCTGTCTCCTTCAGTGGCACATCCAATCACCGTTTGTTAGCCAAGTGTCTCAGTTATTTATTGTTAGGTAATAAACCATTTCCAAATTTGGTGGCCTAAACAACACAGTTTATTATTTCTCACAGTTTCATGGGCCAGGGCTCAGTTGGGTGGTTCTCTGCATAAGGTCTATTATACATATGCATTTAGCTGAAAGCTTGGTCAGGGGGGATATCTAAGGTGTCCTCTCCTTCTACAGGGCCAAGCTCCATTTAGGGTTCTGGTCTGGGCTTCCTTACATCCAAATGGCTGAGCCTTAGGAGAAGAGTGTGGAAGTTGAAATCCCCTTCGGGCCTGGGCTTGGAGGCCCCAGAACATCACTTCCACTGTTTTCTATTGGACAAGTCAAGTCACAGGACCACTCCAGATTCAAGGGAGGGAAGACAGATTTCCTTTGTTGATGAGATGAGAGGCATACATGTACACGAACAGAAGGAGTTAATGGCTGCTTTCATTAACACTATCTATTACCCTAGAGTGGTAATATTTGTTTATTTCTCAGATAGCAAACATTTATTGAGCCCTGGGAAACAAAATGGAGATGGAGTCCATAAATTGACATGGTTCCTATCTTTGTGATAATTATCGTGTTGTAGAAAAGATCGACAATTAAACAAGTACACAGCACCTGTGTTTTTGGCAACATGGCAGATTAAATAACACAGACAAAACATAAAATATGCAGAATAAACTTTGACAAATTTTCGAATGCATAGCCAGGAAATTTCCAGTGACACAAATAAAGAGGATAAAATTTAAAGCACGTTAAGTGTGTAAAGTGTTGCTACGGTGGTTTATAAAGACATCCAACAGGATATAAGCTTTAAAGGCTAGAGGCCAGGGTTTGAAGGTGTCCAGGGAGAGGAAGGGTGGAGAATGGAAACAGACTGCTGCATCTTTCATGTAAAGAGTCTAAAATTTCTACCTGAACAACCTAGTGAAATATTGAAACACTAAACCTGGGCAACCAATGGGCATGGAGCCAATAATTTGTAAGAAAACCAAAGCTGAAAAATGAAAACAAAACTGTTATATCTGTAAAATCCTTGGGATATCAGGCAGAAATTAACACAAATCTTCTCCGTACGGGCACCTCACATTTATAGGGCACAGAGTGCCCACAGAAAAAAAGTAACCCCAAAAGTTGAGCTAACAATAAAACATTAGTCACCATAGATGGTAGTTTCCTAAGGCTGCTCACCAACATTTCTGGGTTTTTCCCGTTATGTATTCAGTATTAATGCATTTCCCCATTCCCTTGAATGCCATGTGAATGGCACGACTGGCTAACAAATTGTGAGTGGCGATTACATGTGTCATTTCTTGCTGGGAGCATTTCAGAGCGTGTGTGCTATTATTTGTAATACTCTCATTCTACCTTGGTGATTGATTGTGAAAGCATATATGTTGATGCAACTCTGAGCCCTCATACTGAGGACACTGTCTTAGAGAGTAACTTGAACCTGAGGCCTGATAGATATGCATCTTAAAATCATTTAAATTTGGAGATTACATGCTTCCATGGCATAACTGAGCATATCATAATTAATAAAGTATACAAGGAAATTAACAAACAATTCAAAATATAGCACTTAAAGAACTTTAAATAAAGGATAATCTGAAAGTCAAATAAGTATAATGTTGATTACTTTATTTTAAAACTCTATTTTTAAATAATTATAAATGTAAAAGAAGGAAAAGACATTATAACCAAAGAAAAAGACAATGCAAAAAACAGAGATTTAAAAAGTAGCCAATGGGATTTCTAGAAATGCAGAAATGTAGTTATTTAAATAGAAAATTCAGGCATTCAAACAAAATCACCAGGCATGTTGGGAAACAAGGTCAAGTGAGTGAGAACTAAAAGTAATGTCAGACAGTAAAAATAAAACCATAAGTGATTGAGACATTGAACTTATTAGGTAAAGATTTTACAATAACCATGGTTAATTTCCTGTCACTGTGGAGGGATGGCCATTTCTCAAGACAGCTGCAAGTTCTCCAGACAGGAGCAGAGATAGCCCTACCACAAGAAGCAGAAATGTGACTTGGAGTGACCATCAACCAGCACAAAGACCAGCCTGCACGGCATACTGACAGTGTGGAAGCAGGCAGCAAGAAGTAGCATCCTCTAAGGCATGTACTCACCAACTTAGAGTCACCAATGTGGTCTGTAGGGGTTCCAGTAGTGAGCTATGTTAAGATACTGGGGAAGAGTGCTATGCTTAGTTGGTACGGCAATACCCAACAAAGAGTCTTCTTCTTAAGCTCAATTAAACATTCAGACTCACAGAATTACCAAAGGCTACTCTTAGAACATAATTACTTAGAAAAATATAGGACAAGAAGCACAGCCTGCCTGGGAAGGCAATCTGCTTTACTCAGACTACTAATTCAAGTATTAACCTCGTCTGGAAACACCTTCACAAATACCCTGCAAAACAGTGTTCAACTGGGCACCCCATGGCCCAGTCGAGTTGACACATAAAATTAACCACCACATCATCCTTGAACAGAGAGAGAGTAAGTGATAAAATTTGGGAGCTGACCACATAACGAACCCTATGTCTGGTTCTATCCAGGGGAACCTCTTAAGCTAATTATGGAGCAGAGTGGGATGAGAATGGGGCATGCACACCTGAATGTCAGACCACAGACAATGCTGTCGAGGAATTAATAAAGGCAAGTCATGTGAGAAGGTTGGGGGAAATCTGGTTGGGAGCTACTGGAGGATGTAACTTTTCCGGCTATAACCCAAGCCCCTTAGATATACTAAAAATATCAGATTTTGAATAGAGGGACAAACCACATGGTATAGTTTTGGCCATGTTGTTAAAACAATGCCAGAAGCATAGAAATGAGATGACTGAATCATGATTTTGGAAACAGAATACTGTGTGATCAACCTAAAGTTGGAAAGATTTTTCTAAGATGAATATCATGTATTCCTTGTTTAAGCCATAGTACCTTAGATTCCTTATAGTTTTTGTGGACCACGTTGTATTATTAGAACTCCATATTTATAGTTACTTCACAGAATCTCTTATAAATTTTTCTTACTTTGAATGCAGCTGCACACATCTTTAAACAAAAAGTTCATATTTATATATTTTTTCATCTTAACTGAATTGCTTCAGCACTGTAGAGAAATATTGATTTTCAGGTCCTATTAAATGTCTATTATTGCTTATTAGGAAATGCTCCCTCATCCTTGCCTTGGTTGATGAATATCTGCTCTCTTGCTTTTGCTCCTTGTGATTTACTTCTCTCTCAGTGCAGCAGGAGGTACATAATTAACACTTCATACGATAAAGAACTTTGCTCCCCCAGAGTTCAGGAGAATCTTCCTTGGTGCCAGTGAAGTTCTGAGTTATTTTCTGCTCCTATTTTCTGAGGGAACGGGGAACTTGAAGAGATTGTAAATCTTAAATCCAGTGTCCTTTGAGTGACCTTGCAGGTCTCTCCTGTTCCCAAGCCCATTGGTGGTACAGTGTGTCCAGCAGAAAGGCGCCAGCTGGGGCGTCCACTGGTCAGAGCTGGGGGCCTTGGCACCGAGCAGGATCATCCAGGAGGAAGGGGACACTTCTAATCCATCCACCCAGGAAGGCCACCGTGTGCTTTCAGAGTCTTGTACATTCTGGCCCCGCCGTTTAAAGTTAATATATATTTTTTCAACTAGCTAGTTAAATGTCATAGTAATAAAACCATGGACTTTAGAGGGAAAACCATACATGTTTGAATTTTGGTTTTACCATTAATCACCAATTTGATTTTTGTTAAGTTAGGGTAGCTGCATGAGCCCCTGTTTTCACATCAGTTTTTTCTTTTTAAATTACGAAAGTTATTCATACTCATGGAAAATGAATAAACACACCAAAAAAAAAGGGGTGATATCTCAGAATTCCACTGCAGGGGGGACTTGGTGTGACTACCTTCAAAGTTTTTTCTCTGCCTACACATGAAAATTTAAATTAGAATCAGAGTCTATATGTATTTACTTGCTTAAATTACAAATATTTTAATTCAACTTTATTTTCTTGACTGCATCTTAGGAATGTACCGGAATTTATTTCACTAATCAGCTATTGCTTTACATAGATGCATATTTATGCACATTCATGACTTTTTCCTGCTAAAGATAGTTTTCCAAATGCCTTTTTCAAATTTATGTCTACAACTGTCATATGTGAATAGTATATAAGAAATGTCTATTGCTATATATTATCATCCTTTCAAGAATGTACGCCTTTTTGATAGATAAAAATTATATATTTTTTGGTTGCTATAATTTGCTTTTCATTGAATAACATAGGATTGAGCTTGTTTTTTATTTGTTTACTTGCATTTGTATTTATTACTTTGTAAATTTCATGATTCTGACTTTTCCCTACGTTTCTATTCTTAAAAAATATTTTTCTTCTTGGTTTGTAAGAGCTCTTTATATATTTTTTACAAAGTTAAACTTTTCTATGTCCTGTCTGTGTTTCAGGGGACTCCACACCAAAGATTAGACGAGACTGCCTTCTCAGTTTATTCATTGAGTCTCTGTAACAGCCAGAGAGAATTCAAGAGGGTGACATTAGTCAGAAGAGGTTTTTTTTTTATTATTATTTTTAGTTTTTAAGTCCCCTTTACTTTCTGGACAAATAGTATTTATGATTGAGTACAATCTGCAGTGGTTCTACAGCTTTCTGTTGGCAAGGTATATTTCTTTGATCTGTTTCCTAGATCCATTGTATCTTAGGAGATGAGGACAAAGATGAGGCTGGTCAGTTGTTAAACCTTTGTCGACACAATCTAGTCACTACATTTTCCCTGGATGAAGGACGCACCTCCCTCTTTAGTTTGTGGGATGATTGCCAGTGATGGCATCCAATTACAGCTTTTCCGTTCTTGACTGGGTAGAAAGTTGCACTTCCTTTACACTCCAGCAGAAACAGCAGAGCCAGCATGAGAACATTTTCTGATACAGAGCAAGCTATAATTATTTTTACCTCATACTTCTGTTTTTTCTGTTGATTATAACTTCTATATGAGTCTGTTGGAACAGCAGTCCTCTGATGTCAGTTTCCAAGTTTTTTCCTGGAGGAAGGAAGGACAAATTTTTCTTATGGTAAATGGCCAAAACTTTTCATGCTAAGGCAAGATTTCTTTTGGTTCTCTGGCACAGTAAGTTGCAAATAAAATTTTTCAGCGTATAATTTGCCTTTTAATTTTGTTTACAGTGTATTTTTCCAAAACTCTACTGTTAATATTTTCAAACATCCAGAAGCACTGAACTAACACAATGAATACTTGTATAGTCTCTACCTGTCTTCACAACTGTGAACAATTTTCCCTATTTATTTGGTGTGTTCTCTCTATAGTTCCCTAAACCATTGGCAAATGAATTTCAGAAATCATAATACATCACCCCTAAATACTTCCAAATGTATCTGTAAAAATATTGAATTATATAAATAAAACGTATATATATATAACCATATACCATTTGCTACACTTAATAAAATTAACAACAATTTTATATCACCTAATATCCAGTTCAAATATGATGTATTTTTGACATTCAGATTTTTAAATCGTCAAAACTATCAGTCTTTTCCTTTGAGCTTTTTTCTTTGATAATATGCTTTAAAATAAGTTCTGTATTTCAAAAATTAAAAATATTTTATTATACTTATCTGTATTCTTGCCCTTGTATGTTTTTTTTCCATTTGAATTTCTAATCTATTTAGGATTCATTTAGATGAATTTGGTTCTAAGGGAAAAAATCAAATTTAATTTTTCCACACTGTTAGATGATTATCTCAGCATGATTGATCAATCATATTTCCCCCACTGATTAAAAATGACACCTTTATACTCTACAGGAATCCACTGTGTATTTGGTCATTTCACTGCTCTGTTTATTCCTGTGCCAGTGATGCCTACTTACAATTATTATAGCTTTTCCTGAGTTTTAATATTAGATATCCATATGTTCATTCCAGAAATCCTCAGTTACTTCTATCTACACCCCCTCATGGCCTCCAATCTGGTTTTGTCATCCTTGTACTTAGTGACTAGATTTCATTGAATACAAAATGTCAGTAAGAAACCACACTGCACAAAATGTTAGAGGCACCCCATTTATTGTGACAACTACAATTACCCATGCAGATTTCAAAAATGCCACCTAGGGGTCCATTTGTGATAAGTTAGTTTAAGCATCATTTCATTAAGAAATGTCTTGAGATTAGGTAAGCACTCCTGTTATACATGCCAGAGCACATCTGAACTCTCTTCAAAAAATACTTGTCTTGTTCATCAGCACCTATTACATACAGTGCCTGCCACTTGGTCCATGATTAATAAACATTTGTTAAACGGCCAGATATAAAGTGTACTGGAAAAATAACAATGGCAGCACAAGCCCATACTATCCAAGAATAAGAAATGTGTGAGTAAAAATTATTACTAAAAAGAATAAGACAAAGTGAAATAGATAGTTTATGGCTGAAAATATGAAATATTATAAATTAGACACCACTATCATTGGATCTAAATGATTTGTTGGTTTAATGCAATTTGAATCTAATTTTAACCATGATTCAATATTTCTAAAGGCCTTTGGAAAATAAACAGATGAGACTAGCTAAGGCAATATTAAAAATTAAAACAATAAGATGGTAGTACAAGAACCAGCAGACAAGCTACTGTAACGAAGCAGACCTAAAAGAATCCTGGTTTATATAAGTACTGTGCATAAAACAAAAGATGAAGAGAGAGGCTATTCAGTACAGGGATTTGGAAAAACTGGCCAAGTATTTGGACTAAAAAAAGATAGATACTCACTTCTACCATACACTGAAATAATTTTGATGTGGAATAAAGAACTAAGTGTAAAAAGAATAAATACATATTTTATTTACAATCTACGTCTTGCCTTCTGATGAAGTGGATGCAAAAGAGAGAGTTGGGTGACGGCTGAATTTGATGGTGAAATTAGAGCATTCAACAGGAAATAAAATCGCCATATGTATGAAGAGAGGCAATGAGAGTGTGTGTGTGAGAGAGACAGAGAGACACACAGAGAGACAGAGCGACAGAGAGAGAGAGAGAGAGACAGAGGGAGCAAAGGAGATACCAGGGCAAACAGAACTATGAAGCTGAGGATGAGAAATCACTAAGTCACTGAAATATTAAAGAGAACTTATTTTCAGGGAAGTTTTTTGTTTATCTGAATATGTGAACTGGTTCATTTCTCTCTTCCTCTATATCTGCGTGCTCCCACCCCGGCACGCACACACTGTCGTCCGATCTCATTGTCACCCACCTGAACACCATCACCTTCTGCCAGGTCCCCCACATCCTCTCAAGCGTGAGGGATCCAGACATCCCGTGTCCTCACGTAACTGATGTGGAAGGAACTGGACCAGCTTCCCATCACTCTTAAATGGCCTCCAAAGTCCCCCCAAGGTCTCCAAACTCAGCTCGCGCCGCTCTCCTCCTTACTCTATGTGCTCCGCCATATCTGAAGAGTTCTCTGTCCCTCAAAAGTGCATCCTTTCCCCTACTTTAGTGCCTTCACCACATACTCTCTTCCACGTGGAACACTCTCCCCCAGCCAACGCCTCCTCTTCAGCCTCAGATTTGACTCCGAGTTTTCCCTGGACTTTCAGCAGCATCATGTCCCTACACTTCATGCTCCCCCGACCTGCTGTCTTTTCAAGTGAAGGGGAATTGGGTTTCTTTACAAGTGTTCTGAATAAGCTGACGTAAGCCCTCAAATTTGCCCAAAGAGATCAGAGTTGGTTGCTTTACTCTGCACCTATTTGGAGTTATTTTATGTGCCCATAAGTTTTGTGACTCAGTGACTCATTCAGCCACTTCATAATTCACTCACATCTGCTCAAAGGTTTCAACAGCATCGTCACTCCAGGTGTCCCACCTAGCAATCATTAATCAATGCTTGATTAAAATATGACCTTTTTCATTTTTTAAAATAGTGGTATTTCAAAAAAAAAACCCTATAGCACACAGCTTCACATGGCCTTTCATTGTTTTTGGTTCACAATCTATAAACCGTTATACGAATTTCTGGAAATACACTTCCAAAGCACATGAGTATCTTGAATTATTTAAAAATTATTATCGAAGTAATATTTTAATTGACTTAACGAGGTGCCAAGATAACAAAGAGTATCTTATAAATGTTATACTTTCCTTAGGAAATCAGAACTTACTTGGCTGTAGGGTGACAAAACATCTTGGTTTTCCTGGGACTAAGATTTTGCTAGGATCTTGGATTTAAATGCTACAGTCAGGGTAGTTGTCCCATGTCCTCCACTATTGTTTCATTTTTCCACCTGCCAGGCATTGTCTTGGTGGAACCAGCTTAAGTCAGCACAGACCAAAGCAGAGACGAAATCCACCCATCCTGTGGGACCTGGACTCTGTTTACGTGCTGGGGATTCGCTCCAGACATCTGTGTAGCATGTGTCACAGCAATGTTCATTTCTCCCCTGCCCTATTTATCTAATGATTGTATTAGATTCTAATTTGATTCTAACCTTTATGACCAGACTCAAATTTTGGTTTAAGTGCTTAACAATCCAGTTCCATGTTGAGAGTAGATTAAAACTCTTAATATCACTTAGCTTGTCTGGGCCCTCAAATCCTATGTAATTCCTGCCAATAATTCTGACAATCAAAAGTCTATACCTCCTCTCTGGATCTCTCCACTACCAGCTGTGAACTACGGTCTTGCTATGACTACATCAATCCTAGGAGCCACGTAAGTATTTATATGTGTTTCCTCAATTAATAGGGACAATTATTTTTCCTTGAATTTCTTCTTCTACCCAATTTGCCTAATTGAATCTCTTCCTCCACCTCAGTGGTTCTCAAACAGTAAAAGAATCTTATGCTTTACTCTACTTATGTAAAGCTTTAGTGCAGAAGAATCTCCAGGAGAGCTTTTAACACACAGTTCTCTGGGCTCTATCCCCAGAGATTCTGATTCAATAGGTCATGGAAGGGTCCACGTATTTGTGTTTCTAAGAAGCTCACAGGTAAGACTGATGCTCTTGAATCAAGTACTGTCCAGAGGGGGCACCTCTCCGCTACCCAGTTGCTTTTCTTCCAAACCTCTATCAAGCTCAGTTCTAACTTTCTCTCCTTCTTATCAGTTCATTTTGGCCACCGAGGTGCTTGCACACCAAATGACTCAGACAAAGCTGCTGGCAGACAGGCTGGAGTGATCGGCATTCCTGCTGACAGTGCCTTTAGCATATCCTTTTACCTCACAAATCACAGAGCCTATTTCAACTTTTACTTCACTGTCTAAAGAGGGGTGCGCGTTTATCAGATTAAGTCAGCAGCTGAAATAAGATTTAAATTCATTTAATGTTCCTGTTTCCTCAATGTATATTTACTGGATCTAACAATGTGAAGTAGGATCAAAATATAAAAATTTGCCCCAAGTAGGTTCTGGCTCTGAGGCACAGTCTAGAATGCCTTAGTGGATTGAGTGTGAATTTAATAAAATGGATATTAAATAAGTCTCCTGAAGTATTTTCATTTCCCTTCTCAATTTGAACTGTCAGAGTATGTATAAGATAAAGAAAGAACAGCATAAAGCTAACATTATGGAATGGAGGCATGTATTATTTAAAAATATCATATTATTTTATTGGTTATATTGTCAGCTATGGGGAATTTTAGCCAGGATCTTGTTAGCAGTGAAAGATAGGAAACAGCTATGAAGCTTGCTGAGGTAGGATTTCTCGTGTTTTTCTTCCTGAGAACAGATTAATAGGGACTTTGATGACTTGGGACTTTTCTTTCATGGTTCACAGAGTGAGAAATGCATATATAGAATAGCTGAAAAAAAGATTTAAGATTAGAAAAAGAGGTGATTTATTCACTGGTTCATATTTATGATGGAAAAGAAGGAAAAATTCCTAAATAGCTCTTTGGTCAAAGAGGAAATAAAAAAATATAATCATAACTTACTGAGAAAATGAAGTTAATGAAAAGACTGTATAAAAATTTATCTGATTTGGTCTGATAAATCACGTATGGTCTGAACCCTAAAACAATTGTTTTTGTTTTTGTTTTTTTGTATTTTAAGACTTTTTTTTTTACAGAGTTGTTTTAGATTCACAGAAGCATTGAGAAGATAGATTTCCCATATACCCTCTTCCCACACACAGTCTTCCCCATTAACATCCCCACCACAGAGGTACATTTGTCACAATTGGTATCGACATGTCATTATCACCCCAAGTCCATAGTTTACGTTAGGGTTCACTCTTGGTATTGTATATCCTATGGGTTTGGACAACTGTGTACTGACACATCCACCATTATAGTATCATACAGAGTGTTTCATTATCTCTCCTTCCCACCAACCCATAGCAACCAGTGATCTATTGTCTCCATAGTTTTACCTTTTCCAGAATGTCATAGAGTTGGAGTCATACAATATGTCACCTTTTCATACTGGCTTCTTTCCCTTAGTAATATGCATTGAAGATTCATCCATGTCTTTTCGTGGCTTGATAGCAAATTTCTCTTTAGCACTGAATGATATTCCATTGTCTGGATATATCACAGTTTATTTATCCATTCTCCTACTGAAGAACATCTTGGTTGCCTCCGAGTTTTGGCAATTATTAATAAAGTTGCTATAAGTATCTTTGCACAGTTTGTGTGTGTGTGTATGTAGACATAAGTTTTCAGCTCCTTGGTTAAATACCCAGGAGTGCTATTACTGGATCATACTGTAAGACTATGTTTACTTTTGTAAGGAACTGCCAAATTGTCTTCCAAAGCAGCCAAACCACTTTGCATTCCCACCAGCAATGGATGTTCCTGTTACTCCACATCCTCACCAGCACTTGATGTTGTCAGTGGTCTGGATTTTAGCCATTCTAATAGGTGTATAGTGGTATTCCATTGTTTTAATTTTCATTTCCCTGACATAATGTAGAGAACATTTCCGTATGCTGATTTGCCATCTGCGTATCTTCTTTGGTGAGGTGTCTGTTAATGACTTTGTCTCATTTTTTTAAATGAGATTTTTTTCTTGTTGAATTTAAGAGTTCTTGGCATATTTAAAATAACAGTACTAGGCTTCTCTGGTGGCACAGTGGTGAAGAGTCTGACTGCCAATGCAGGGGACACGGGTTCGAGCCCTGGTCCAGGAAGATCTCACATGCCGTGGAGCAACTAAGCCCATGTGCCGCAACTACTGAGCCTGCACTCTAGAGCACGTGAGCCATAACTACTGAAGCCTTCGTGCCACAACTACTGAAGCCCATGCACCTAGAGCCCATGCTCCGCAACAAGAGAAGCCACTCCAATGAGAAGACTGTGCACCGCAACGAAGAGTAGCCCTGCTTGCTGCAACCAGAGAAAGCCCACATGCAGCAATGAAGACCCAACACAACCAAAAATAAATTAAAAATAAATAAATAAATAAAATAAAATAACAGTACTTTATCAGATGTGTCTTTGTAAATAGTTTCTTCCAGTCTTTGGCTTGTCTTTTTATTCTCTTGACAGTGTCTTTTGCAGAACAAAAAATTTTAATTTTAATGAAGTCCAACTTATCAATTGTTTCTTTCATAGACTGTGCCTTTGGCATTGTGTCTAAAGAAAAAAGCAATCACCAAACTCAAGGCCCTCTGTACTTTTTCCTATGTTATATCCTAGGAGTTTTATAGTTTTGCATTTTACAAATATGTTTGTAGTCCATTTTGAGTTAACTTTTAAGAAGGTTGTAAAGTCTGTGTCTAGATTAATTTGTTTGTTTTTTACATGTGGGCATCCAGCTCTTCCATCACCATTTGTTGAAAAGAACATCTTTGCTTCATTGTGTTGCCTCTGATCCTTTGTCAAAGATAAGTTGACTATATTTATGAGGGTCTATTTATGGGCTCTCTAGCTTGTTTCATTGATTTACCTGTCTATTCTTTTGACAATACTACACAATCTTGATTACTGTAGCTTATACTAGGACTTGAAGTTGAGTAGTGTCAGTTCTTCAACTTTGCTCTTCTACTTCCATCTTGTGTTGATTATTTTGGGTCTTTTGCCTCTCCACATAAGCTTTAGAATAAGTATATCTATATTCACAAAGTAACTTGCTGGGATTTTGACTGGAATTTCATTGACTCTATAGATCAAGTTGGGAAGAACGGACATCTTGACAATAGAGTCTTCCTTTCCATGAACATGGACTATTTCTCCATTTATTTAGTTTTTTGATTTCATTTGTCAGAGAGTTGTAGTTTTTCTCAAATAGATTTTGTACATATTTGGTTAGATTTTTACCTAAGTATTTCATTTTGGGGGTGCTAAGGTAAGTGGTATTGTGTTTTTAATTTCAAATTCCATTTGTTCATTTACTGGTATATAGGAAAGTGATTGACTTTTGTATGTTAACCTTGTATCCTAGAAGCTTAGTATAATTACTTATTCATTCCAGGAGATTTTTGTTGATTCTTTTGGATTTTCTACATAGACGATCATATTATTTATGAAAAAAAAGTTTATTTCTTCCTTCCCAGTTAGTATACTCTTTAGTTCCTTTTCTTCTCATATTACATTACCTGGGACTGCTTTTGTTTTTGAACAAAGAGATGAAATCAATAAACCAAGTGTTTATTCAATAAGTTAGAATAGATAAGGAGATTCTGGTCAAAGTGGAATATTTGGTGCACTGCATATCCTCAACCCAACACAATAATAGATAAAATGTAAAAAGACAAAATAGAGCAATGTTGATGGCAAAGGTTATTGGACTGTGGCTATGAGTATAACAATAGTGGGGGTTTAGCACCTATTGGGTAAAAATTCCGGAACCAGGCTCACAGTTTGAAGCCAGATGAGGGGTGAACCCTCTTCCTCATGAAAGAAGATAGAGAAATACAAATAAAGTTTCATTATAGAAGATCTTGGCCTGGGAAGGCAGCTGAACAAAGACACAGTTTCACGTCTACACCTGAGCCAAGGTAACTCCTGGGTTAATAGCATTTGCAAAATAGCATTGTCCCCAATATGAATATGGACTAAGAGTCCTAAAACTACCTTTCTCTAAACTGGTATCTGGAAGACAACGTAAAAATCTCTACATAGGAAGAAGTATACAGGAAAAACAACAAAGAGAAAATGAAAGCCAATTAAAAAAAAGAAACTGAAAAATTCCCCAAACACAAGCTTACAAAAATTTATAAAATGCATAAAATATTTAAGGATAAAAAGAGAAGAAAAAAATCAAGAAGTGAAATATTAGATTACTTCAGATAAAATTATCTGGAGTTGTTCGCTAAATATTTGCAATAATCACATTTAAGATGTAAAAAGATATAGGAAGGAATGGCATCTATAAAAATGTGACCAATATTATGTTAAAAAGGTAAAAGCAGCAAGATATAAAGAAGAATCAATTAATCAATCAGTTAGAAATATAACTATTTTAAAAAGGTAGATGGGAAGGATTTTAGACCAGACACCATTGAATAGTGAGGCAGTGAACAGAAGTTCATACTGAGAGATTGTCTCAGAGTGCTGCTGAGAGAGCTGGAGCCCAGACTGTGAGATAATAGTAATGGGACCTGGAAAATGGACAGAGAATACACCATATGGATATGATGAGAGTTCCAGAATAAGGAAATAGAAGGAATGATGAGGACACAATATTTTAAGCATTGAAACAAAGCCACTTGAGACCTGAGATCCAGGGAGCAGCTCAAGCTCTCCAAGCTAGATAAAAAAACAAATCCACATCCAGACACATAACCTACTGCAGAATATAAGACTGTAAAGAAAATCTAATATGCATCCTGAGGGCAATGACCAATAGTCTACTGATGGCAATGGTAGGCTTGGTAAACAGGGATCGTACTTTCAGAGTGCTGATGTAGCTACTTTTACCTGTGTGCTGGGCAAGCCCAGATGGGAGGACAACATAATTGCAAGTTTTCTTGCTCTTCCAACTCCTTTAAAATATTGTCGGTGAGGGAAGTCATTTCTCTCTCTCAGAGTGAGCAGGCCCATGATGCTTCTGAGCACTCTTAGGTTAATAAAGTTTTATGAGCACTTTAAGCTGTGAAATACATTCAAACCGAGATGTCCGGTTCCATCCCGTAGTTAAAGTTCCTAATTTCTCTTCATTCAAAATTACTCTGAAGTTGCTGGAGAGGGGAGGTCAGAGAGGGGAACAGGAAACTTTCCCTGGACTTGATCAGAGCTGGCTCTGCACTTTCTGGGCCTGAGTAATGTTGGAAGCTGGCTTGATTTGCATGGGCCTGACCCACATGACTTGTGGTGTTCTTTACCCTCTGTCCTCTGGTCTCTAAGAATCCAGTGATCCACCTCCAGCTTCTGGTGCTGAGACCCCCTGCCCACTGGAAGCCAGACCTCAGAGGACTCATGCCAGTGCTCTCAGGGTGCCGCTCACATTTGGTCCATGGGTTAATTGCATGCTTCCCTTTGTCCTGACAAACGCTGGGGGTGCTGGCTGGTCCCACCACGGTCCCCTCTCCCTCAGCAGCTAGACTGCTGTCTCGAGCTCTTCAGATTTCACAGGCAGGATTCAGAAGCCAGTTCGCCGTGTCCACCATACTTCACAGCCCACATATGAAACTCTCCACGTCACCCAACTGGAGCTCGATCTGAGGAGTTGGCACCACTGACCCCCCACCATTGCCGGGGGTATGGAGGGAGGACACAGTGAAGCTCCTCCCCACTGTTTCTCGTGTGATATTTTAAAGGTTTTCCAACCATTGTTGAGCTGTTTCCTGTAAAACTGTTCACATCTTAAAGGGTTATCTGTCTTAGAACCCACTTTGTACATTGGTACCTTGAATTTTCCTACTGAATATCCTATTACACCAACTAAATTATCATTCAAGGTAACTTAGACATTTTTAGATATAAAAAGACTAAGAGGTTTGACAATTGCTAAAACGTATCGAGATGCATTTCTGTAAGAAGAAAAATGAACTTGGAGGGAAGGTATGGATATAATGTGTACAGAAATTATTTAACTATGAGACTATATTTACTATTACATTTATTTATAGTTCTTGTTTTATCAAAATCATGCAGGCACATAATTTAAGGAGTCAAATAATTCTATAGGGCCTTTTGAAAAATCCAACAGTTTCCAACCCTTCCAGCCCCCAAGATCCCTTTGTTCATCTTATCCAGTCCCATTATTTAAAAAAATCAAATCTACACCATGAACTTACCAATGGAAGTGTCCAGTGCAGATCACTCCCCTGAGCTCTGGACACGTGTGTCTGGCTGCCTACCTGAGCACAGCACTTGGAAACCTAACAGGCATCGCAGATTAATAGGATTCAACTGAACTCTGGATTTTCACCTACAAACCTGCATCTCACTCCATATTCCTCACATCTGTAAAAGAGAACTTTAGGATACCAGATGATCAGACCAAAATAAAAATCTCTGTCTTTACAAATCCTACCTCAAATCCATCAGTGTATCCTGTTGGCTCTATCTTCAAAATATTCCCAGAATCTCACCATTTCTGTCACATCCCCATGGATCTCACTATTCCACTCTGGTCCACTCATATCGCCCTCCCTGCCATTCCTCGAGCATTTCCTGCTTCCCTTAGCATGTGCTGTTCCTTCAGTCTCATTGCTGTTCCACCTGGAGAGCCTTCTGGCTGCCTCCACACTCCTTTCAGGCCACTGCTTACCTGGTGCCTCATCAGTGAGCTTTATCCTGACCACTCGATGAATAGGGTCACTTCTCCTGGCACTGTCCTTTTATCTCCTCTTGTGTACTTCACTTGTATTCAATATCTACCACCATTTCACTCTCTCCCACTCATTATCTCTCTGTCTCTTTGTTTCTGTCCCTGTTTCTACACACATACTCTCTCTCTCACACACACATCTTGTTCATTTGCTTTTGTTTATTAGTTTATGAAATATCTTCTTTCCCTAGAATGTAAGTTCCATGAGAGCAGAGACTTTATTTTACTGCTGGACCTAGAATAATGTTTGTCACATAGTAGGGCTTCAAGATATTCATTCTTTAGTTTTTTTTTTTTTTTTTTACTGAGTTATGAAATACATGCAGTAAGGTGTGTGAGTCTTGTGTACAGCTTACTGAATTTTTACATATGCACGGAACCGCACAGAACCACCGCCAAGATACAGAGCATGTCTGTCGCTCCAGAAGATTCCCTTGGCCCTTTCCACTCAATACTCCCTCCAGGAGGTACCGCTGATCTGATGTCTGTCACCATGTGTTAGTTTTGCCTGTTTTTGAACTGCGCATGCATGAACCACACGTTTTGAAGTCTTTGTGTCTGCCTTCTTTTGCTCAATATGATGTCTGTGTGATTCATCCATGTTGTTGCTCTACTACTAGTTCGCTCTTTTATTTTCATTGCTGGGATGTATTCTATTGCATGAATATACAACAATGTATTCACTCATTTTCTGGTTGGTGAAAATTTGGGCTGTTCCAGTTCTTGGCAAATGTGCATGTCTTCTGGTGGACACACTCATGTCTCTTGGGTATATGTCTAGGAGGGCAGGGCGATGTCATGGACTTCAGTAGATACTGCCAAACAGTTTTCTAAAGTAATTGTACCATTTTACACCCCCACCAGCAATAACTACTGGTTATTTCCCCCTCATTTTTCTACCCTTACCCTTTCAGGAAAGCGAAATTGCTTGTCTGATTGGAAGTCATCACTTTAACATTGTAGGAGCTAAACAATCTTGTATCCAGACCAAATTCAATCTAACATCTTCAGAACTAACTCCCTCACTATGGATGCCAGCCCGTTACAAGAGGGCCAGAGCACAGATGACTTGGGTCTCCTATTTTTCTACAAAATTGTCAACTGATTCCAGTCAAGGTCTATTGTACCATGAGTATGTGATCTACCAGAAATCAAGGCAGCTATTTCATCTATTGATACCTGTTTGGGGTTGAAGTGTGTCCCTCAAAGACATGTTCCAGTCCTAACCCCTGTGCTTGTGAATATGATTTTATTTGGAAATTAAATTTTTTGTAGCTGTAATCAAGTTAGGATGAGGTCGTAATGAATTGGGGTGGGCCCTAATCCACTGACTGGTGCCCTTATAAGAAGGAGAGATTTGGACACAGACACACAGAATGCCATGGGTGATGGTTGATTTTAGGTGTCAAGTTGACTGGGCCACAGGGTGCTCAGGTATTTGATCAAACATTATTTTGGGGTGTCTGTGAGGGTGTTTTGGATGAGACTAACATTTAGGTAGGTAGGCTGAGTAATGTAATGCCCTCCCCAATGCAGGTGAGCCTTGCCCAATCAGCTGAGGCCCTGACTAGAACTAAAAGGCTGTCCCTCACCGAGTAAGGGGGAATTTTTCATGCCCGATTGCCTGGAATTGGGACATTGGCTTTTTTCCTGCCTTCAGACCCAAACTGAAAGTTAGGCTGTTCTGAGTCTCAAGCCTGCCAGCCTTTAGTCGATGGACTAAACCATCGACTCTCCTGGGTCTTCTTGCCAGCCTCTATAATTATAGGAACCAATTCCTTATAATAAGTCCCTTTATGCATATATATCCTGTTGGTTCTCTTCCTCTGGAGGACTCTGACTACTGCACCATGTGAGGATGGAGCCAGAGATTGCAGGGGTGCACCTACAAGCAAAGGGATGCCAACAACATTGGCAATCACTAGAAACTGGGAGAGAGGCATGGACCAACCCCTTCTTCAGGGGCTCAGAGCCCCCAGAGAGAACTAACCCTGCCACACCTGGATGTCAACCATCTAGGCCCCAAAACAATGAGAGAACATGTGTCTGTTGTTTCAAGCCCTGATTTGTGGCCTTGTGTTACTGCAACCCTAGGAAACCAATACAGTGCCTTTGCCCAGTGAGTCCCTGTTGATAGTTTGATCATCAGAGCCCACAGGTGAAAAATAGAAAGTTCAGGGCTTTTTTTCCCCTTGAACTATGTGAATTTTCTACCAGGTATTTTTAAAAAATATTTATTTACTTATTTGGTTGCATTGGATCTTAGTTATGGCAGGTGGGCTCCTTAATTGCAGCTTGCTGGCTCCTTAGTTGCAGCACACGGGCTCCTTAGTTGTGGCATGCAAACTCTTAGCTGTGGCATGCATGTGGGATCTAGTTCCCTGACCAGGGATCGAACCTAGTCCCCTGTGTTGGGAGCGTGGAGTCTTAACCACTGTGCCACCAGGGAAGTCCCTCTACCAGGTATTTAACCATAGAAGCATCTTAGTAGGTGTCCTATCACATGAGCCACATTAGCAGGTATTGTAGAGGTCCTCACTGTGAGAGACCTTCTAGTTCAAGACGTTCTCAGCCCTCTTGCCTGGTGGTTGCTGCTGCAGAGAGAATCCAGCAGCCGGATGGCAGTACCTACCCCACAGCAGCACCTGAGTAAAGCCAGCCCCACTCAGTGGGCGCTGGTCCAGCCATGGAATGTGGAGTTGGTGGTGTAGTAGTGGGGGAATCTTCTCCTAAAACCACTAGTTATATTCTAAGCAGAGAATCACTACTCGAGTGCTGTGATTCTATTTATTTTAGTTTTAATTTTTTTCTTCCAGTTTTATCGAGATATAGTTTACATACAGCACTGTATAAGTTTAAGGTGTACAGAATAATGACTTGACCTGCAGGCTCACGGGCTCAGCTGCTCCGTGGCATGTGGGATCTTCCCAGACCGGGGCACGAACCTGTGTCCCCTGCATCGGCAGGCAGACTCTCAAACATTGTGCCACCAGGGAAGCCCAGGATTTATTCTTTTGACAACTTTTACATATAGCATACAGCAGTGTTAATTATATTTATTATGTTGTACTTATTTACCTTATAACTGGAAGTTTGTACCTTGTGACTGCTTTCATCCAATTCCCCCTTCCCCCAACCTCTGCCTCTGGTGATCACAAGTCTGATCTCTTTCTCTATGAGGTTGTTTGTTTGTTTTTGAAGTATAATTGACCTATAACACTATGTTAGTTTTTGTTAAAAAACATAGTGATTTGATGTTTCTATACATTTCACAATGACCACATGGTAAGTCTAGTTACCATCTGCCACCAAACAAAGGTATTATATCGCTATTTTCTTCACATGGCACATTTCATTTCTGTGACTCATTTATTTTTCAGCTGCAAGTTTATACCTCTTAATCTCCCTCACCTATTTCTCTTCTCCTTTCCCTCCTCTCTGGAAACCACTTGTTAGTTCTCTGTATCCATGACTCTGTTTCTGGTTTGTTATGTTTGTGCATTTGTTTTGTTTCTTACATTCTACATGTGAGATCATACAGTATTTGTCTTTCTCTGTCTGAATTATGTCACTTAGCATAATACACTCTAGGTCCATCCATGTTGTCACAAATGGCATTATTTCATTCTTTTTTATGGCTGAGTAATATTCCATTGTATATATACCCACGTCATCTTTATCGATTCATCTATTAATGGACACTTAGGTTGCTTCCATACCTTGGCTATTATAAATAATGCAGCAATGAACATAGGGGCACACATATCTTTTCTAATTAGTGTTTTCATTTCCTTTGGGTAAATACCTAGGAGTGGAATTGCAGGATCATACAGTAGTTCTATTTTTAATTTTTTGAGGTATCTCCATATGATTTTCCAAAGTGGCTGAACCAATTTACATTCCCACCAACAGTGCACAAAGGTTCCCTTTTCTCCACATCCTCACTAACACTTGTTATTTGTTGTTTTTTGATAACAGCCATTCTGACAGGTGTGAGGTGATATCTCATTGTGGTTTTGATTTGCTTTTCCTGATAACAAGTGACAGTGAGCATCTTTTCATGTGCCTGTGGGCCATCTGTATGTCTTCTTTGGAGAAATGTCCGTTCATTTTTCAGTTGGGTTGTTTCTTTTTTTTGATGTTGAGTTGTATGAGTTCTTTGTATTAGATTTTGGATATTAACCCCTTATCGGATATATTGTTGGCTGTGATTCTATTTGATACACACCTGCAGCTCCTTGCAGCCCTGCAGGTGGCCCT
The DNA here is from genome assembly GCF_963924675.1 of Phocoena phocoena. NCBI lineage: Eukaryota > Metazoa > Chordata > Mammalia > Artiodactyla > Phocoenidae > Phocoena > Phocoena phocoena. The sequence goes on along the minus strand of NC_089227.1, from coordinate 6,100,636 downwards.
CCGGGGTGTCTGGTAGCCTTGCCAGCAGCCTGGCCCTGTCAACCTGCCATCCCCGTAGCGCTTACGCTCTGCACGGTCAGGCCCTGAGGTCCTAAATGGATTTGGGTCCTACTCTTGATTTTGGAGGCAGTACTGGAAAGATAGCTATCCCAGGGGAGAACAACAGTAGAACATAGATCAATGAGAGAAAAGCAAGCACAAAGGAGACAGATGAAAGCAAAACGAGGAGCTCTGCTGCAGTGCCCTGATGATCTTGCTGTCTCCACACGGTCACACGGAAAGGGAGGCTTAGCCACGGCTAGACTCACGACTCGCGGGACGCCGGGTAACAGCTCTGGAGCACAGGGAGACACGCAGCCCTAAGCAGCTGTCAAAGGCAGTTGCCCGTCTCCCTCCCTACCTCGCGGGAGGTGCGTGGCATCTGCACCCCGGTGTCACTAAAGCATTGGAATTCCTCCGTATGCCCCTTGGGTACAGCTGCAGCTATAAACCACGTGGCTGCAGTTAGAAATGGCTCTTCGGCGGCCAGTGACCCGCATGCTGCTTGTCATCTGGACCCTCTGGTTCAGTGTCATCCGTGGAACTAAGGACGTGGGGATCTGACACCAGACTGTTTGGTTTCTGCTGTAAGTGATAAACCGTGCGAATCCACGCAGGCAGGTGGACCTAGCAGGTACAAGGAGTGATGCTTGCAGCTCTGTTCATCCCTCATGACTGCCTGTGGTCTGCTGACTGCATGTTATCAGTGGAAGAAACATAATCTCCCGAAGCAGAAATAAAGTTCTGATAAGTGCATTGGACGACTTACTCCACTGCTCTGAGCCTTAACTTTCTCTTTTGCCAAATAGGGATTGTAATACCTATTTTTCAGAGTGGCTGTGAGAAGAGCATGAGAGACTAAATTTACTGGGTTTAGAATAAATTCATAAAATCAAAGTCCTCTACCTGGAAGTAGACAATCAAATTATGTGAGATTGTTTTGTGCTAAAACATTTTCTTAAAACACTGTAAAATTTGAAGTGAGCTATGATAATCTAGTTTCAATATAATTACATCCATTGGGTGTTTATATCATTTTTATACTATATTTTTTGCTATTAAATAAGTGAAAGATTCTTAGCTATTGCTCTAATTAGAATTTTTGGTTATTATTTAGGATCATATTCTCTCATGTTTTGTTCATTATTTGTAAACCTCTATACAGTTTTGTATGAAATATTTTAATCTTTTCCCAGATATCTAATGGGATTTTAATATAAAGATCAATTAAAAATATAAAATTACATTTAAAAAATATGATTCTTTCCCAATTGTAATATTAAAAATGTTTTCTAATCTGCTGGTTTTTAGGGTGTTTTGTGTTCTTCCTTCTGTAGCTTGTAAATATTTTATGTTCAAATATACTAGTTTATCCCACTGTGATTTCTTCTACTGCTTCAAAGCTGAGATTGCTCTCATGATACAGATCTGGTAAATATTCTATTACTTGTAGATTTTCTTTTTAGATTTTTAAAGTTTTATTTTTGTTTGATTTGGAAGTTATCTTGTTTGGATGTACCTTAAATATTTTTACACAGTTGATAGGCATTAAAAATCTTATCATATCAATGATATTTCAATATATACTTGTTCTTGACCCTCCTGATCAAGTCATGTGTTTTAATGTACAGTTACACTATTCATGTCCTCTCCACTTGTTTTTCTTTGTTGCTAGTATCTGAGATCAAACATTTTCCTATTGTTTGTTCACTGTATTTATTTGACCTATTTAAAAAATAAAGGGCATTGCTTTTTATCCCAGTTACAAAAAACAATAGATTCTCATTTATAGATGTGCAAAAAATACAAAAAAGTAAAAATAAGAAAAACTCATAACCTAAAACATAATCCTTTTTTAACATTTGTTATATTTCAATTTTTATTATATGTATTTTTAGTTTATGAAGTTCCAAAATCTATAAGATTGGAGCAATACTTTACCTCCTCATAGAGTTGTGAGGATTGAACAAAATTAAATGTATGAAGCATTGAGCAGTGTTCAACATACAGTATTTAATGGATATTAGCTATTATTTTTTTATTTACATGGTTGTAAAATTTTGCGCTTTGTTTAACTTTATATAAGACTGTATACTTTTCCCCATTCAGATATAAATATTTTTAATCAAAAATTTTAAACACAGTCTTAACTGGGTTTATAGTATTTCCGTCATATGTGAATATGTCTGTGTATGTTTGTGTGTGTGTGTGTGTGTGTGTGCGCGTGTGTGTGTGATTCAACCTGCCATTTTCCTGTTATATATTTTTGATTTTTCCTGTTAGTATATTTTGGTTTGCACTGTGAGAAAGCATTGTCTGTTTTGGAATTGGGTGCTTAGTGTAGAAAGCTAGAGCTGAAGTTGTTCAATCAATGACTAGGAATGATGGGTGTGTATATAGATGTCTGTGCTTATGCATACACGCACATACACACACAATGTATATATATACTTTCAAAAGGCCTCATTCCAATTTTTACTCCAAAGATTTTTAAGTTACTGTTTCATTTCAATTTGTCCATATATTGTCTTATTCTTTATTTTACTAATTGTACACTGCTCTTCTGTTTTGCTCCTATCTGAGATTGGGCATTTTCCCATGTGCTTGTTTACTATATCATATTCTTATAAAATATGAATCACTAGGTTATGTCTTTTGCCTATTTATCTAATTTCTTTCATCATTTCATGGTCTCTGAATATAGCAAGTTCTGTCTCCAAGGACCTAATAATGTCCTACTCCATTTCCTTTTGTAATATTTCTGTTTTCCTTATACTTGCTTCATTATGAAAGTGCTGGTGGAGAAATTTGGAAATCACTGATATGTGAAAAGATGCAAAAATAAAAAAAACCTATATATTCCAATAATAATAATAAATATGTTGATATTTTTCCAAAAAATTCTATTCATTTTTCTTTGCATATTTGAGCTTTATACATTATTTTTATGCATTGCTAATATTATACTATAAATGAGTCTAATTTCATAAAAACTATCTGCAAATCTCATTATCACATAGGTGTATTATAATTACTTTAACACTTAATTTAAATATTCATTTTCTCACAATTTTTGCTTTTGCAAATAATAATGTATCTTATTATGTAGATATTGTTCATGTTTCTAATAATTTCCATTGTGAAATATGTTTAAATGTATAATTATTTGGTAAAATTTTTCAGTACTTTCCAAGGCTCTTAAAACATAAGGCAAGTTGCTTTTAAGGACTTGGTCTATGTCAGCATCCAGTTATTGTGTTTGATCTTTTGTGGGTCACTTTCAACCTGGAGTCTCATGCTTTTTAATTTTGGAAAAGGTGGTACCAATATATTTATTTAAATTTATTTTAAATTATTCATATTTCTAGATGGAGAAAAGTGAGGAAACACAGACTTCTTGTAATAGAGCTCAATGAACTATACTTTAGCTCATTAATGTGCTAGTATATTTTAACAACTGGTTTTCTGAATAAGAAAAAAGTGTGCATTATCTATGTACAAACGTTTATTATAGATTCTATTGATATAAAGGATGTGTAGCATTAATTTACAAATAATAATAGAGTGTCCAGTATTCTGTATTGTAAATTCCAGATAGTCAATTGACTCTCACAGAAGGGTTTTACTGATAATTTGCCGAACTACTGTGTCAGCAGCCAATTTACGTTTGCAATTGACAAGTGAGCATAGTTGTGACGTGAATGTTGGTTGATCAGTTTTCATTTGTGTTAACAAGTAAGTCGAATGTGAAACAGTGAAGTTGTGTGCTGGAACTGCCCTCATGGGGGTTTCTTTGAAGAATTAAATAGTAGTTTTCAAATACTGGATGAATATTTCTTAAGACATTTTGTGCTGTTTACAATATAACAGCTACAGACAGGGCAAAATTTAACTTTTCATTCTTAACATGTTAGTCATCAATTTATGATGTTTAGACAATAAAAATGCCATAAATCAAGCTCTGAAATGAAGTATCTGCTAATTTACATGCTGTGAATACTTCCACCAGGGCCAGTTTAGACCGTCAACGTGATATCAGGAGTGAGGAGCTGGGCAGAGATGCTCTGTAGCAGAGTTTCCGTCATCACGTCAGACATAAATAACCCCAAAGTGTACCAGGAGTAAAGCATACCAATAGTAAAATAAATAGGAAGTGATGAGTTCTAAGTATTTATTACCTTTTAAGTATAATTTATTTACGTGTAAGTTTAAATAATTCACCTTTTAATAATGGCTGTTTACTAACTGGCATGCCAGATTCTGGAAGATGTAAAATTATGAAAATGTAAATATAAACTTGAAAGTGTAAGTCATGAAAATGAACCACTACAAGGTGCTCTAGCATAGCTGCTTAACCCCAAATGTAATGAAAAATTCATCTGCCTGCATATCAAGTAAAAGTGTTGTAATGTCTTATAAAAAACAGTGGTACTTCATCTTACCTCTTCCCTCCACTCAGACCTGTTCCCAAGATGTGATCCACTTCAACTCCTCTAGCCAATTCCACTGGTATTTTTTATTTTTATAATTTTTATTAAAAAAATTTTTTTATTGGAGTATAGTTGCTTTGCAATACTGTGTTAATTTATACTGTATAGCAAAGTGAAACAGCTATACGTATACACATATCCCCTCTTTTTTAGACTTCCTTCCCATTTAGGTCACCACAGAACATTGAGTAGAGATCCCTGTGCTATACAGTAGGTTCTCATTAGTTATCTATTTTATACATAGTTGTGTATATATGTCAATCCCAATCTCCCAATTCATCCCACCCCTTCTTCCCCCTTGATATCCATACGTTTGTTCTCTATGTCTGTGTCTCTATTTCTGCTTTGTAAATAAGATAGTCTATACCAATTTTTCAAATTCCGTATATATGAGTTAATATACAATATTTGTTTTTCTCTTTCTGACTTACTTCACTCTGTATGACAGTCTCTAGGTCCATCCATGTCTCTAAAAATGGCACTATTTCATTCCTTTTTACTGCTGAGTAATATTCCATTGTATATATGTGCCACATCTTCTTTATCCATTCCTTTGTGGATGGACACTTAGGCTGCTTCCACTGGTGTTTTTTTAAAAATACTTTATTCTTTTTCTTGGTTTATTCATATTAGATCTAACGTGTGGACTTCATGTATTGCTCTCCTACACGCCACATCACCTAACATAGTTACATTATAATTTATGGTTAAATCAACATCAATATTATATTACAAATATTAAAAAATTGAAAAAATAAAAAAAGTACTTTTGAGCCATATGGTTAAAAATGTCTCCTTTCTTATAAAATCCTTAACATATTGTTAGTGTTAATTACCCTTCACTTCTGATTGATGAATTGATTTCTTTATCTATTTATTTCTACCTGATTTTCTCCCACATATGCTAATATCTTTACTCCATGTATATTAATAGTATTTTTTGTACATGTAATAATATCAGTTTATTTTATTTTATTTTATTTTAATTTCCCTGCACACTTCTAAAACAACCACACTTCAAGATCTCCTAGTTAGTTTCCACTGGTCAGGAGCACAGTGGTGGCTCCTTTTAGGGTCTCCCAGGCTGCAATCAAGGTGTTGGTTGGGCTGTGTTCCTTTCTAGAGCTTGGGGTCCTGTCTAAGCTCACGTGGTTGCTGGCAGAATTCAGTTATGAGGGTGTGTGTGTTTTACTGGGATTTTTCTCTCTTTGGTATATCTTTCTTGTTTTTAAATAATTTTACTTGGTAGTTAGCAAAATATATATTATCTAGAAGTTTTCTTTATTGTGCTCCTAATTTATCCTTTTTCTTAGTTAACTTTCCTCTCACTGTTGTGGCCTCTCCCGTTGCAGAGCACAGGCTCCGGACGTGCAGGCTCAGCGGCCATGGCTCACGGGCCCAGCCGCTCTGCAGCACATGGGATCCTCCTGGACCGGAGCACGAACCCATGTCCCCTGCATTGGCAGGCGGACTCTCAACCACTGCGCCACCAGGGAAGCCCCTTAGTTAACATTTTACTATTTCATCTATAGTTCAGAGGTATCCTTGACTCCTACTTATTACCGGTAGAACAATTAATCATCTGATTCTGCCTTCCCCTCTCTCTTTCCATTTTAGCCGCATTCTTTCTACTTTGTTAAAACATATGACATTAACACACCATTCTTCCACCAGAAGACTTAACTCCCCTTCCTATCTCTTCTTTCTCTTCTCTAGCATGTCTCCAAGAGGCACCACCCTTTTCCATGAAGCTGATTCTCCCACGGAAGCGCTGATTCTTTATGGCTACTGTTCTAGTCCCAGTCATTCTAAGCTTTTCTCTGTGGTTTATCAGGTCCTGACAGTTCTCTGTACTTTGTCACTGCTTTTGGTGATTTGTTCTGCTTTTCTGCATCCCCCATGCTCCTCTCTGCTTGTACACATTCCCTTATCACCCCTTCCATGCTTTCACACTCGAAGGCTTGGTGGTGGTGGAATTTGGAATTTGGTCTGAAGGTTGTGGCAGTCTCTGTTTCCTAGTGCTGCTGAAGGTGTAGCTCCTGTGTGCTTTTAATTGCTCATGTGTGGGAGGGAGTGTGGGAAGATTTGAAATCGGGAAGCTGCCATTTTCCTACAGACCTGAAAGTTGAGTCAAAATGGTATTATTTGTTCAATAATGTCCTCTCCACTGTCTAGATTAGTCCCTGATTTTCCGCCTTTGATAATTTTAGTCTCTGTTGTTGTTTTGATCTGCTTTCTGGGAGTTTCTTAGACTTCCTTGTCAATCCCTTTGTTTTAGTCAGTTCAAGCTACTGTAACAAAAATACCATAGACTGGGCGGCTTAAACAGAAAACTCAATTTCTCACTGTTCTGGAAACTGGTGTCCAAGGTCATGATGCTGGCAGACTGGCAGATCTGGTATTTGATGGTCAATCTCTTTGTGGTTTGCAAACAGCCATTTTCTTGCTGTGTCCTCACATGGTGGGGTGGGGGGAGAAATAAGGCTCTGGTCTTCTTCATCTTATCAGGACACTAATCTAAACCCCCTCATGGCCTCATGTAAACCTAATTTCCTCCCAAAGCCACATCTCCTAGGACCATCATATTGGGGCTTAAGGCTTCAACCTATGAGTTTTGGGAGGATATAAACCTTCATTCCATAGAATTGAATTCTTTGTTTTACCTATCATGTTTTCAATTTTAAATAGTTTTGCCTTGCTTTTTCTTTTTATCATAGCATCTGGTTCTTCTTTCATTTTATAGTATATTTTTGTATCTCTCTGAGAGTAATTATAACTTTTTGGAAGTTTTTGCCTTGATCCCTGAGTTGTGTTTGTTTTTCTGTTTTTCTATTTCTGTCTCTAGCCATTAAGTCCTAGTGCAACTACGATCATTTCTTGCCTGAATTAAGGCAATTGCCTCTGTATCCATCAAGGTCCAACAGGACGATAATAATTACTCTAAATATTTCAAATAGAGGGACTTTTATACAGGAAATTGCTTTCATAGCGATGGCTGAGAAGGTGAATGGGATCGTGGGGAAATGCCTTGAGGGCTGCAGGCACAAATGGGTGAGATGATGCTTCCAGACTCCGAAAGCCAGTGTAGTAAGAAAAACCGAGAATCATGCAGCGTCTGAACAGTGGATTCTGGCTGCCTGGAAGAGATAAAGAGGGAGAGGAAGACCTAGCTTCTCCCTCGGCCTGTCCCCGTCTTTCCTGGAGCCTCTCCTGGCTAACCCTGCCAGGAAGCAGCAAAGCTAAACCTAACTGAAATCCTGAGCAGCTACAAAGCCCAGGCCTCCCAGCCATCCCTCTTAGGATAGAGAGCAGAACAAAGAGTATCAGTGAACCAACTTGGGAGACAAGAAGAGAGTCTGTCCCCACACACTGGCAAGAAGGAGCCTTCGAACATGCAAGTCCGATCCTCTCTGTCCTCTGCTTAAATCTCTCGAGTGGCTTTGCAGCTATTTCAAGAACAGCAAAGTGGTTTATCACCTCCCAAAAAGCCAGGTGCCCGGGGCCCAACTCGTCCTCACACTCACCTTCCTCTTGCCTTGCTGGCCTGCTTGTAGCTTCTTGAATCCCTCATACAAAACATACTCCTTCTGTACTGTGCCCGCTTTATTCCTGTACCTCTCTCTCTCCAGCTGCCATTTTATCTTTCTGTTGGTTCACTTTTGGTGGGACAAGAATATAAGCTACATCAAAGGAGGAACTTTATTTATTGCTTTATCCACAGCACCTAGAATATCGTAGGTAACCACTTAATGCTTGTTGGATGAACGAGTTCATTAGGCAATTATTCAACGAGCATAGGGAACAAGGCCAATGCCGGGGGCACGCATGCATTGTGCAAGGACCTTCTGCTGCGTTATTCTCCCACATTCAAGAAAGCAGGGACATGAGGGGTGTCCTGACTGTATTTTTTCAAAACTTATAAAATTTATTGAAGTGGAAACCTACAGGCTTATCTCTCTCTGGTATTGCTCCCAGAGGATTCAATTTCAAAGAGCAGTCAGCAAAAATTCCCAAAACATTCCTGCAGAAAGAATAAATACTCTCAAAATGCAGAAATAAGAGAGAAAGGAACCAATTAGCTGAATGAACAATAGAGATTATTTGCCCAAAAGCTGCCTCAACCATTTTGTGAGCTGATCCTGAAAAAATTACTTTGAATTTTATTTCTTATATGTGTTGCATAAATTAGGAAGAGGGAGAGTAATCCATGGTGTAGCTGGCTTCACTACAAACTTTCTCCAAAGCACACAGAAAAATAAGTTCTAGAAAAACAAGCCAGCAAGTTCACAAAAGTCACTGCCAGAGAGGTCAATTACTCTGAGAAAATTATGGTTTACAATTTTTGTTTCTTTCTCTTTTGCTCTTGTTTTCTCATGTTATACTTCACCACAGAACTCCTTCAGTGTATCTACACACACTCACACACACAGCCATGCTCTCATAGGTTTTGCTGTCTCCCTAGCACTCAGAACTGTGCCTTCCCCCCAAAATGAGTTGGGTTACTAAGAGAGGGGTGATAAGCAGGGTCAGTCAGAAGATTGGCAATAACATTAGCCTTCTGCTGCCCAGGACCAAATGCCCTGGTGTTTAGCACAATTTGCCCACCTGTTTTCCTACTTCCCACACATGAGTGTTCTGTAAAGGGCCTCTGGTAGCTGCCTGCATGGTGACTCCAGCCATGGGGAATTTTCTCATAACGCTGAACTTCAAAAAAGAAGAAAGAGATTTTCTCTTCCGTTTCTCATAAGAACTCTCTTGGCCCCTTTACAGATTTGCCCGTTCTTCTAACTTTTACATTGTTATGAGTGAGATTTTCCTAAAACATTTTAGAGCTATTTCTTAGTCTGTGCTAAACCAGAAACAAAATGTCTGTTCCAATGTTCCTCTAAAACAAGAACCTGAATTACATCTAAATAATGACAAGGGAAATACAACTGATTCTTCTCGACGCGATTAAGTGTCTCATGCACAACAAATACAGGTGGATTTTGACTTTCTCATGCAAAAAAGTTACAGTTTACTGAGCCTATGTTACATACACACACACACACACACACACAGACATATATTTATTTTACAAAAAGTCAATCATACTATTTTTAACGTTTCATGAACCAGTTAACCTGATTTTTGTAAAGTTAGTAATGTACATGATGTGTTTTTCTATATAATAACCTTGACCTATAGCATAATTTTAATGTCATAATATTGTATTCTATAAATGTGCCATAATTTATTTGAATAATTTTCTATTTTTGGAAACACAGCTTGTTTCATTGTTTTGCAATAATGAATAGTATTGCTATGACCAGTCTTATACAAACATCTTTTAAAATAGCTCCAATTATTTTCTTTAAAAAATTAGTAAGGGTGAAATTACACCAGAGGACTCTGGGAAGAGGGTGGAGTAGGAAGCACCAGAATCTGTCTTCCCACCTAGACAACAACTGCATTGGCAGAATCTGTTTGATGTAACTACTGTGGAAGTCTGGAGTCTATTAAAGGTTTTCACCTTCCAAGGGAAGACTTGGACCAGAAAGCACAGTTAATATTAGTCAATTTCAGTGCTTAGTACAGTAGCAGTCACCCACGCCCCCTCCCCAGCCACATGGCAGGCTGCTGTGCGCACATTCCTGAAGCAGCTTGCACACAGCTTGCAAGAGCCAGGGGTGGTGAAAGGACCCCGTCCACAGACATCAGGTGTCTGTGCTCTGATTGCTGATTGTTCCTTCTGATCACAGAGGTAAAGAAAAAGAGGGGGCAGCCGTTTGTTGTATCTCCCACCACTGTTGTGAGCCCCTTCTCTTACTGAAGTGAATTCCAGAATATTTAAAGACCAGAACCCTTTCCACTCCACCTTATCATTTCTCTCCTTTTGGGAACCACACACTAAAGACGGACATTCAAAAGAACCTGCATGTACAAGAAAAATTAGAAAGTAACTATACATGCCCAGAAAGGCTAAGAGAAGACCTTGAGTTTACACCTCAGACTGATCCCAGCACAGAGACAACCAACAGCAATTAAATAGCAAAAACAATAACAGATAACAATGAGCATGGAGAAGGCAAAGAATCTGATTTCCAGAGTAACATTATTAGATTCAAACGTTCAGTTTTCAACAAAAATATCACAAGGCATACAAAGAAATAGGAAAATATGGCTCACTCAAAGGAAAAAAATACATCAATAGCAACTGTTCCTGAAAAGAATCCTGATGGCAGATCTATTTAGGTAAAAACTTTAAAACAATTACCTTAAAGATGCTCAGAGAACTAAAGGAAGATATGAGAACGTCAAGAAAATAATGTAGGAACAAAATGGAAATATCACTGAAGAGATACAAAACTTAAACAGAAACCCCAAACAAATTCTGGAGCTGAAAAATACAGTAACTGAAATGACAAATTCACCAGAGGGATTCAAAGACAGATTTGAGCAGACAGAAGACATAAGCCAGTGAACTTGAAGGTAAGACAATAAAATTGATTAAATCTGGGGAACAGAAAGAAAGAAGATTGAAAAAAAGTTAACAGGGCCTGAAGGACCTGCAGGACATTATCAAGGGCACCAACAGACATGTTGTCGGAGTCTCTGAAGGAGAGGAGAAAAAAGAACAGAGAGAATATTTGAAGAAATAATGCAAGACAACTACCCAAATTTTATGAAAAACATTAATATAAACAGCCAGGAAACTCAACAAACTCCATACAAGGTAAATCAAAGAGACCTACTGGTACAAATTATAATCAAACTTTCAAAAGCCAAGCACAAAGAGAAAATCTTGAAAGCAGAAAGAGAAGTGAATCATCAATGCAAGGGGTACTTGACAAGATTGTCAACAGATTTCTCATCAGAAACTTTGGAGGCCAGAAACCAATGGGCTGATATATTCAAAGTTCCAAAAGTAAAAAAAAAAAAGTCAACCAAGGATCTTACATCTGGCAAAACTGTCCTTCAAAACTGAGGGAGAAAGTAAGACATTCCCAGATAGATCAAAGCTGAGTGAGTTGACCACTAGACCTGCCCTGCAAGAAATGCTCAAGGGAGTCCTGCAAAATGAAATGAAAAGACATTAGACAGTAACTCAATGCAGTCCCTATCAAAATCCCAATGATGTTTTTTGTGGAAATAGAAAAACTCATCCTCAAATCTCAAGGGACCCTGAATAGCCAAAACAATCTTGAAAAAAAGAATAAAACCAGAGGACTCATACTTCCTCATTTCCAAACTTACTAGAAAACTACAGTTATAAAAACAATGTGATATTGGTATAAAGACAGACATATAGACTGATAGCATAGAATAAAGTCCAGAAATAAGCCCTTGCATATTAGGTCAAATGATTTTTCACAAGGGTGCCAAGACTATTCAGTGGGGAAAAGACAATATTTTCGACAAACAGCGCTGGGAGAACTGGATAGCCACATGTAAAACTATGCAGTTGGATACCTAGCACTATGTACAAAAATTAACTCAAGGTGGATCAAAGATCTAAATGTAAAACCTAGAACAATAAAACCTTCAGAAGACTACATAGGACAAAAGTTTCAGCACATTGGATCTGGCAATGATTTCTTGGGTATGACACCAAAGGCACAGATAACAAAAGGAAAAATAGACAAATCATCTTTATTGAAAAATTTAAAACTTTGTCCTCAAAAGACACTATCAACAGAGTAAAATGGCAACCCACTGAATGGGAGACAATATTTGCAAATTAGGTATCTGATAAGTGATTAATATCCAGAAAATATAGAGAACTCCTAAAGCTCAACAACACAAAAACAAACAACTGATTCAAAAATAGGCAAAGGAATTGGATAGACATTTCTCCAAAGTAGGTATACAAATGGCCAATAAGCACATGAAAAGATGTCCAACATCACTATTTATTAGGGAAATGCAAATCAAAACTACAATGAGTTGCCACCTCACACCCACTATGATAGCCACTATCAAAAAACAGAAAACAAACATTGGTGAGAGACTGGAATGCTTGTGCGCTGTTGGTGGGAATGTAAAATGGTATAGCTACCATGATAAACAGCATGGTGGTTTCTCCCCCAAAATAAAAATATAATTTCCATGTGAAAGCAGGGTCTCAAAGAGATATTTGTACACCCAGGTAGCATTATCACAGTAGCTAAAGCATGGAAACAACCCAAGTATCCATCAATGGATGAATGGATAAGAAAATGTGGTATATATGTACAATGGAATATAATTCAGCCTTAAGGAAGGTAATTCTGAAACATGTTACAGCATAGATGAACTTTGAAGATATTATGCTAAGTGAATTAAGCAAGTCACAAAAAGATAAATAGTGTATGATTCCAATTCATAGAGATAGAAAGTAGAGTGATGGTTGCCAGTGACTGAGAGGAGAAGAAATGAATGAGGAGTTATTGTTGAATGGTTATAGAATTTCAATTTTACAAAATGAAAAGGGTTCTGAAGATGGATGGTGGTGATGGTTGGACAACATTATGAATATAATTAATACCACTGAACTGTACACTTAAAAATGGTTGAGTGCAAATTTTATGTGTATTTTACTACAATAAAACACAATGAAAAAAGTAAAATTGCTGGGTCAAAATATGTGCATACTGCCAAAATTGTTGGTCTATTATCAAATTGACTTACAGAAAGTTTGTACCTATTTACTGATTGGAGGGGTCATTTTTCCTTTAGGAAATTTATATGCTAAAGTACCTCTCTCATGTGTGTCTTTCCCACCCACTCTTTAATTATGTCCCCTGAGCTTGTAAAATGCTGCTACCTTCTAAAGGTAGATACGATTATCAAAGTTTTAGGAAAAGAGCATATCTCTAACATCCACTGTGGAGGGGCGTGCTTTCATGGCTATCCTTCATTGGCTATGGATGCTCATGAAACTAAAATGGTCCCTGGTTTCAGGAGGTGTGGGAACACGCTGAGATGGCAGAAGCCAGGTCACAGACCCATCTAAGGCATGAGATACGGGAAGCAGATTATGGCTACCATATTAGATAGTAGAGTGCATTTTTCAGAATGGTCTGATCACAGAGATCTCTGGAGCTCTACTTGCCATTCCATTCCTGATTAATAGTTTATTGCCTTTGAATGATTGGATTGTAGGTTTGCTAATTATTATAGCGTTATATCATTAGCAAGGTGAGAGCATCCAGTAACTAAGCAACTCTCAGTGGTGCTGATGTGGCTTCGTCTTAGCCAAATGTTTCCCCACTTGTCGGAATGTTCTTGGCTTATCTTCTTATGATCAAGAGATCGTAATTATTTCACCACCTCTTTCTTCTTATCTTGCCTGTTTCTTTTTACTAATTAAGCTTGGCTTCCTAAATTCACTGATATTTTATTTTCTCTTTCTATAAGCATAATATACAGAATGCTTCCAAGCACGTACTTATTCAGTATACTCCAGTTTTCTTTTTTTATAGTTTAATTTTACTCTTTAATCCATATGGAAATGAATTTTGAGTGAGCTTTTTTCCTAACTAGTTAATCAATAATCCAATTACTATGCATTAAATAATTCCTAGTTTCTCCATTGATCTGAAATACAAACTCTATCATATACTAAGTTATCATGTTCTTCGATAGATTTCTGCATTTTCTCTTCATTTTCATCAATGTGCCTGCCTATTTTGATAATGATACAATATTATTAAATGTATTGTAACTTTGCATTATGATGCCTGGCAATGAAAGTAGCCTTTTATATGCTTCCTTCTGCATTTCGTGTGTGTGTGAGGCAAGGTTTGGATAATTTTTTCTCCACTGCATGTTTTTCAAGATGACCCTTAGCTTCATTTTGTTGATTTATGAAGAGTGTCTATCTAGTATTTTGTATAGAGCTACCTGAAATTTAAAAATCAACTTTGAAAAATTGATTTCTTTACAATATTGCTTTCTCCTTCTCTTCCCTACCTCTGCTCCAGTAGGAACATAGTATGCTTCTCAGTTTATATGATTTTTAGTATTGCTAAGTAATTTTGTTGTTTTATTCACCTATGACCTGAGTTATTCTTCCTTCTCAAGCTTGTTTCTATGTATTTTATATTCTTGTTTCAATATTTAATACTAATATCTAATAACAACTGAGTACTTATAGTGTCCTAACCCCCTCACCTACTTTATTTCACTTAGTTTTCCAAAGTGCCTTATGATGTAGGTATTATCATTGTTTCTTTTTTGTAGATAAAGTAATTGAGGCCTAACTAGGTTTAATAACTTGCTCAAAATCACACCATGTGTCCTTTTATTTACTACATCAGGGAACATAGATTTTAGAGAACAAAAGAACTACCTGGGGGTCTGTTTATAATAGTTTAAAATTTCAGAATCCTTGGCCTATGCTCTGAGATTTTGAGTCAGGAATCCTGGGGGTCTCAGGAATCTGTACTCCTCCTCCCCTAGCCTGGTGTGGGTGACATGATCCACACCATGGGAAGCACTGCACTGAGGTAGATATCATGAGAATGGTATATTTTTCCATTCTATTTCCCTACTGGTTATTTTGCTAGAATATTAATAGGAAACCAACTGATGTCTGTGTATTTATTTTATATCTTGCCACCATCTAAGCCATCATACATACATACAAAAAGTTTTCACTTCATCCTTTTGGGATAATGAGATAGATGATCATAGCACCTGGCACAATGTCTCAAGAACTATTAAATAAATGAGTAAATTACGTGAAAATATTGTAAATTTCCTTTCTTTGATGGCGTTTATATTGACATCGATGGGGCATTTTCTATTAGCTAGGACTTCCAGACAATATTAACTAACAGCATCAACACTTTGTTCTTTGTTGTTCCTGCTTTTTAACATTCAGCACAGACAACAGAAGGTAACAAGGAATTCTGATAGGTTATATTTATTTTCCTAAATAACAATTGAGCTATTATCCATTTTTTCTGAATGTAATTAATTTTTGTAAATATTTTTATATTCTTAAAATATTCTAAATATTTATGAAAACAGATCTTGAGATTTACTTGAATGTTGAAATTAAGGCAAGTGTCCATAAAGTATTTTGATAAGACAAATCATGGAAAACTCAAATACAAGTTAAGGGAAAAAAAAGAGAAATATAGTCTAAAAGATTTGTTTTAAATGTTACCTAAGGTCTAGCTCCTGAGGTCAACGCCCTTAACTTCCTACTAAAAGACATAAACTCACCACACTAAAAATTAAGAGCCACAGAAAGGTCATTTTCAGAATTTGGGAAGAATCTCAACTGCATGAGATCCATAGGGTCAATTTCTATAGGTTTTATGAGAAACCTATAGCAACATGGAGCTCACTGGTGTGGAGAGGACAAAAATCTGATTGGCGTGGATTTTGGAGAGAAGTGAAAGAGAGAAGTTGGAAATGGCAAGTGTATAGTAGCGAGAACTCTTTAGAGTAGATTTGCTGTCAAAGCGAGCTGAGAAGTCAGGCAACAGGGGGAGGCACAGTGGTGTCAAAAGAAGGATTTCTTTCGATGGGAAGGGTAATAAAGTGTTTACAAAATTAGGGAGTGACCCAGCAGAGTGGGAAAAACTACTGATGCAGGGGAGTGAGAGACAAAGAGACAGAGAGAGAGAGAGAGAGAGAGATAGTAAGCAAGAGGGAATGCGATGTGGTGAACAAGTTGAGATGTTGGCCTCAATGTTGTAATCGGAGAGAAAGCAGGGAGTTTGTGGGCACAGATTCAGGTGGGCGGGTAAGTGTGAAGAAGGGGGCTGTGGGCATCCTCCCTTAATTGCTTTATTTTCTAAGTGGAAGGGAGCCAGGTGACTACTGAGAAGAAGGATGGGAGGAAGGCATGGGAGGTGTGAAGCAACACAGAGAGAATAGTAGTCAACAAGGAGAGAGGGAGAGTAAGTGCGGGAAGGAAGTTCGGCATTACAAGGGCCACTGAGGCTGTGGTCATGACCTTGAAGGAGACAGAGCAGTATGGTAACATGCTGTCTCATCCAGCTGAGCCGCATGGCCTCAAGTGCAGAGTAGTCCTGACAAAATAATGATGACATTAGACATGTGCATAAGGATGTCCCCTGTCCTCCAGCCTCCGAGACTACTTCTTCCCTTCTTTCCACCTGACGAGACACCTGCAAAGGAGCTGCACTGACTTCTCAGTGGATGAAGAATGGGGATGTGTCCAGGGGGTGAGGGGAGAGGAAGGGGAAGGCACTTGCCCAGGTAAACAATCTTGTTCCTGTCACTAATAAAAGAATGAAACATCAACAGAGGCAGAAAGCATTAAGACAAATGCGAAATGCGGCCAACTTGTTATATATGAAAATCAAGGTGAAGATGATTTGAAATTGATCAGAAGCTGAACTGGTCACACAGCAGAGCTGTTCTAGGTTAGTAGTATTAAGCATACAGTATTCATGCAAATGTAAGCCTCTCTGTATGTACGTTCAACTTGAGCCCACAGCTGGGGTTATAAAATACTCTCAAATAGTATATCAACGACATTGCTAATTTTTTTTTAACGGCTCCTATAAAATCTCCATACTCTTTGCCTCCATTCTGTGATTTTCTAAAAAGTAAACTTGTTTCATTAAATGTTCTGAATAACCAAACAAACTTAACTTGTTCTTTCTGGGTAAATATCTCAATTTTTAAGGAAAGCTAACTGTTAGGCCAAATGGTCCCCAAGGTGTGTCGTAACTCCCAGGCAATGGTGCTCTGGTCAGAGGAGGGGTCTCTGAGGCACAGCCGTTCAGAGCCAGCTGAGGGGCAACTGCCGTCCTCACAGGCCTTGTGCAGCCGCCTGGGTGTGCTCACCAGCCGCGGCAAGAGTTTGGGGCCAGCCTGGAAGAGATGCCCGCACTCCTGCCCCGTGACCACGCTTTCCTGCCAGTTTGGCTGGGAACCCCTGGAGGGAGCCAGTTCCAAGGGTGAAAGCAGCCTGGGAGAGCCAGTCTCCACTCTACTGCCACTGCTGCGGTGAGACAGACCCGTTGTGCATGTTTTAATTTTAACTCGAGCTTTGGAGTTAGCCCCCCTGACACACATGCCAAACTGCTCTGTGGCTGTCGGCTTCCTCCTTCTGATTTTATCCATTGAGGTGGACTCTGTCTAGAGATCATGAGGTCTGTGAAGTACAAGGCTTCATAAGAGCACAAGCCTTTGGGTGCCTGTCCTTCAGGAGACTTTGGGGTCAGAGTAGGTGGGTGGTTTTGCAAACAGAGGAGGCTTAATTGAAAAACAAAAATTCAAGAACCAGCCCCTGACGTGAGAATTGCAGCAAGTGGGGTGAGTCTAAAAGTTCTGGTGCTCGTTCTAGTTATTCATCCCGCTCCTGGATCAGTGAGGAGACCCGAGCCTCCATCTCAGGCAATAAACTGACAATCACTTGTAAAGAAATCATTGCCACTTCCTCACTTTGCATAAATTTAATATTTTCGATTCTCTGGCGTAGCTTGCTAAAGATGTGCATAGATGGATTTCAACGAGATTCCAAATTCTCCAAATTCTATACGAAGCATAAATCTTACAGGTACAGATCTGGGGAAGCAAACAAGCGAACAAAACTGTTACACAAGCATTAGTGTCCCAACTCTAATATATTCAGTAAAGCTCATGTGACTAGTCAAACGCAGACAGAGGGAAAACAGGAAAACCCTGAATGTGATTTCACACATGCTTACTGAGCTCTCCCTACACCAGAGGGGGGAGGCTGAGCGAGCTCCCTCTTTTTTCTTTGTTGGTGCTGTTTTTATTCCAACTTCTCTTTACAAGAAAGATTGTTGTTTTCTAATCTTCTTAGCACTCAGACATCCTTTATCGTTGCTAGCTGACTTGCCAGGACCAAATAAAGGGAAGGCGTCCTCCAAGTGTGCCTGAGTTTTGTTATTCTGTCTAAGGCTGCTGTACTGATTCACAGCAAGAGACATACCAGCTCTGGAGAAGGGAAAGAGCCAGTGTTCGTATGTCAGGAAGCTTTGTGCCTCTTTAAAAGATAGCAGAACTTCCCCCCACATTATAAAAATCACAAGCTCCATGTGGAAAATTTGTAAAATGAAATAGAAAAATATATACTTTTAAATCTGCTGCTTAGAGATAGTCATTGCTAATGCACAGGGGTTTTCATTCCAATTTTTTATAAATTTAAATCATTCTGCCATTGGTTTTGTACCATGATGTTTTTTTTACCCATGTAGTCATTCTGGTACTGGTAGATCTATCTAGTCTGAAGGTTGCTAAGGGCAGGTTAAGGGGCAACATTCCTCAGTACAATTTCTAGTAGGGAGCAGACATTTAATAGGGGCTAAAGAAGGAGCAGCTGTTATTATTATTGCTGAAATGCAATCTTTTCCTACTCTACAGCCTGGTTCTTTGATATAGTGAGCAGATAGAAAACTTGAAAAACTCTGATGCCTGGTAGAAATTCCCACATGGCATCATTCTATGTCTAATCTGCCTGTAGCATTTGGCTTATAGGGGCCACAACTCCCAAGATTCAAGGTATCATTAACAGTCTTCCCCACAGCGATGCTGCAGGGGCGTGTGACCTGGACAGTGGTAATGGGCCCCTCTCAGAAGCTCCCACTCTCAGAAGGGTCCTGTGCTTGGTTTTATGCTCTACTGCTGCCATCTTGAGATTCTTAAAAATTTATCTCTGAACTTGTATTTTGTCAGTGAAGTCCTATGGGCCAATGGAGCACACTTGCGAGAAGAGGAGATACACAGGGTCTGTGTGTCTGTAGTTCCCCCTCCCAACCCCACAGAACGTTAGAGTCCCCATGAGCACAGAAGTCCCAGGGACCCACCATGCTGGGACTTCAGTGGGACTCAGTGAGTTACAAAGTGTCAAGCATGTTACCTCTATGTCTGAGTAAGCAGGGTACAGACAGCCCCAAGAGGTTACACTTTTTGTCTGATTTAGAATTTGCTTTGAATGGAGAAAGAATGCATTTGCACTTTAAGAAACAGGAACAACCAGGGAAGCCTTTCTTATTCTTGTTACTTTCGGACGTTAGCCAACCACTTACGCTGCAAAAGAAAAAAGAAGGAAATGGAAATATAATTCCTCTTCCTTGAGCCCTTCTTTGTCATCAGCAAGCTAAAGATAGGGAGTGTTGGTAGCATGTCAAGAGATGAAATAAAAATAGTAGGGTTTTGTGTAAGTTTTCATTGTTCTAGTAAGAACAAAATACATATACGTGGACAAGCTAAGAGATAAAAATGTGTGGATCTTGGTTACTCAGTGGGTGTTCCACGTGGCTTTTTCTGGTAGTTGCTACTTCCAATCAGGCACCCTGGTCTCCAGGAGGGAGATCACCAACAAAGCACAGTTTTCGTTTTAAGCCATGGGTAGTAACTTGTTCTCATGGCCATGCTGGGTTCTCTGCTTGGGGTCCGTTGTGCTCTCTGAGCCAGGCTCTGGTCTGGGCACAGCACGTACAGAAACTCCGTACTCCCAAAGGAACTTGTTGGGAGCCTTGGACCACATGAGAAACGTTTCTCTCAATGCCCTTTCACCTCTGCAGCAATCTTGTTTCCAGGTCTAGCTGGATACCTACTGCTCCATCTCTGGATTTTGATAATTTGATATTTCCAGTATGAGGTCTGGAGAACCAAATATGATATAATCCTTGTAACTTATACTTTACTTACTTTTCTATCTTCTCTATTTGTAAAGACAAAGCTCAGAATCTCCCTGGTGATACATACCTTATTATATGCCAGGGCATCTAAAGCATTTTCAATCAATAAAATGGTACACCCAAAACCCTTGGGGGTTTTTGATGCTACCTTGTTGAAGTGCCACAAAAAGTGAATTTGGTCTCTAATGTGTGATATACAGACTGTATAAAAACATCCACTGCCCAAAAATATAGTTGAAGAGCTGCACTTACTTAATTTCTTTCATTATTCAAGCCACAGCTTTAGATTAACAGGTGCCTGATACAGCTTTGTCCAGAGAGTGAACTGGAGATGCCATTCTTATGGTTACTGCACCTTTTAAAACAACTTGAAAAATGTACAGCCTGTAATCCTAACTCCTGGGGGAAGTTAGGGTTTGTGTCTGTGTGTGCGTATGTGTGTGCGAACGTGTGTACGTGTGTGCGAACGCGTGTATGTGTGTGCATTCTCTAAGAACAGAGTTCTCTTTCGGTGAATCCCGGTTCTTTGTAAAACTAGCATTTAAAGAAACGTTTTCTGCCATTAGAAGTGATTAATCCACCCCCACTTTTTCTCTCATCAGTGAATTACATTAACACGGTGTGTTCCTTCCTTTGAGAGATTAGCAATGAAAACTGTACCACCTGTCCTCATCAACACACACCTGAGAAATGGAAATCAGTGCCTGTTCATATTTGTCGCTGCTGTGTGGGCTGTTCGTGTGAGGACCTTCAGCCCCTTTTCTGTCCATGCGTTTGCCTTCGTCTGAAGAGTCACTTCAGATCATCTTCTAAGGTTTTCAGAGACACCAGATCCTAAGCTTTAGTCATCATCAAAGGAGTTAAAATAAATGCACTCCTACGAATGTATTCATATTCAGAACCTACAAAGAACACTCATTTCTTAATAGAGGTACGTGTTTTAAAGAATGAAGAGCTGAATTTTAGATCAGTGCTTTCTGCTTAAGGCACTGAATAAACTAGGCAAAAGAAAAATAGAGAAAAAGAATCCGTTTGCCTTGCCTCCTTCCCTCACTGGGCATTTTCTTGTTATTATTAAGGAATCCTGGTCCCTCAAATGGCCAGGTGCTCCTGTGGTGGCTTCTCATAGTGATGTTGCTGTCTGCCATCCAGATCTGAGAAGTGATACTTAAAAATGGGAAACTCTTCCTACTTGCATTAATGACTTACTATTTAACAAAATCTTTGGGCTGCCAATGAGAATGCTCCCATTTCAAATTAATTTTCCTAAAATTAAAACTCCACGAGTTTCGCCTATGGATGATGAATTCAGGGAGTTGGTGGTGAGGTACATCTTTGAGGATAGAGCATCATAAGGCATCCTCCAAAGTGATAGGACCATTTCAGATCTCTGAGTGGGCTTTTTTTTTTTTTTTTTCCGGTACGCGGACCTCTCACTGTTGGGGCCTCTCGTGTTGTGGAGCACAGGCTCCGGACGCGCAGGCTCAGCGGCCACGGCTCATGGGTCCAGCCTCTCTGCGGCATGTGGGATCTTCCCGGACCGTGGCACGAACCCGTGTCCCCTGCGTCGGCAGGCGGACTCTCAACCACTGCGCCACCAGGGAAGCCCTGAGTGGGCTTTTTACTTGGACATCAACTGTCTGCTTGATGTCTCCACTTGGAGATCTCCAGGTTAACTTGGCCTCAATGTATCCTCACGTGAAACCATGATCTTCCCATCCAAGGCTATTGTATGAAAACGCAGTGTTCCCTGTCCCAGGACGGCACCATCTCTTCATCGGAGGACCCTCACCCCCCAATCTTTCAGGTCCCAACTTAATGCTTTAGAGACTCCATCAACACCCAAGCTAGGTCTGTCTTTTTACTTTCTTACATTGTCCTGTACTTTGTAGGCATATTATTTACTAAATTAATCAATTACTATTACGTGGGTGGTTATTTGTGTGACTTCTCTCCTGTGTTAGAATGTTAACACCAGGTAAGCAACGACTGAAACAGTTTGTTCACCATTGCATTCCTAGATCCCTTTCCCAGTTCTAAGCAGGCACTTAGGAAGTGTCTGGAATACGAATGCCAAATATGTTATGACAGTAAGTAATGTATGAGCATCAGGAAGATTCGACAATGTAACAACCCCTGCCCTGCCAGCCTTGCAACACACAAATCCATTGACAGTGCTGTATTCTACTAGTACTGTTGACTGGACCTTTCTTCATATCTATATGGCCTCTGCAGAGTACGAAATTCTCATTCCCATTTATTTGCTTTATTATATATCACCTGTAAGCTTCTAGAAGGAAGCAACTAAAGGAGCTCATGTGGGATTATTATAAACAGTGTGGCCAAGGTCGCCAGAGCTCTCTGAGACCTGTCTTTTTTGTTTTCCTGGAAACACAGGAAAACGGCCTCCCAGAGCCCATGCAGTGAGTTGGGTATTGACTGTGTTCTGGCCAGTGGGATGTGGTGGGATGTGGTGGGATGTGGTGGGCTGTGGTGGGCTGTGGTGGGATGTGGTGGGCTGTGGTGGGATGTGGTGGGCTGTGGTGGGCTGTGGTGGGCTGTGGTGGGATGTGGTGGGATGTGGTGGGCTGTGGTGGGCTGTGGTGGGCTGTGGTGGGATGTGGTGGGCTGTGGTGGGCTGTGGTGGGCTGTGGTGGGCTGTGGTGGGATGTGGTGGGCTGTGGTGGGCTGTGGTGGGATGTGGTGGGCTGTGGTGGGCTGTGGTGGGCTGTGGTGGGCTGTGGTGGGCTGTGGTGTGATGTGGTGTGATGTGGTGGGCTGTGGTGGGCTGTGGTGGGCTGTGGTGGGATGTGGTGGGCTGTGGTGGGCTGTGGTGGGATGTGGTGGGCTGTGGTGGGATGTGGTGGGATGTGGTGGGCTGTGGTGGGCTGTGGTGGGATGTGGTGGGCTGTGGTGGGCTGTGGTGGGATGTGGTGGGCTGTGGTGGGATGCGGTGGGATGCGGTGGGCTGCGGTGGGCTGTGGTGGGATGTGGTGGGATGTGGTGGGCTGTGGTGGGCTGTGGTGGGCTGTGGTGGGCTGTGGTGGGATGTGGTGGGCTGTGGTGGGCTGTGGTGGGATGTGGTGGGCTGTGGTGGGATGTGGTGGGATGTGGTGGGATGTGGTGGGCTGTGGTGGGATGTGGTGGGCTGTGGTGGGCTGTGGTGGGATGTGGTGGGCTGTGGTGGGATGAGGTGGGCTGTGGTGGGCTGTGGTGGGATGTGGTGGGATGTGGTGGGATGTGGTGGGCTATGGTGGGATGTGGTGGGCTGTGGTGGGATGTGGTGGGCTGTGGTGGGCTGTGGTGGGCTGTGGTGGGCTGTGGTGGGCTGTGGTGGGATGTGGTGGGCTGTGGTGGGCTGTGGTGGGATGTGGTGGGCTGTGGTGGGCTGTGGTGGGCTGTGGTGGGCTGTGGTGGGCTGTGGTGGGATGTGGTGGGCTGTGGTGGGCTGTGGTGGGCTGTGGTGGGCTGTGGTGGGATGTGGTGGGATGTGGTGGGCTGTGGTGGGCTGTGGTGGGATGTGGTGGGCTGCGGTGGGCTGTGGTGGGCTGTGGTGGGCTGTGGTGGGATGTGGTGGGATGTGGTGGGATGTGGTGGGATGTGGTGGGCTGTGGTGGGCTGTGGTGGGATGTGGTGGGCTGTGGTGGGATGTGGTGGGATGTGGTGGGATGTGGTGGGATGTGGTGGGATGTGGTGGGCTGTGGTGGGCTGTGGTGGGATGTGGTGGGATGTGGTGGGATGTGGTGGGATGTGGTGGGATGTGGTGGGATGTGGTGGGCTGTGGTGGGATGTGGTGGGCTGTGGTGGGATGTGGTGGGCTGTGGTGGGATGTGGTGGGCTGTGGTGGGCTGTGGTGGGCTGTGGTGGGCTGTGGTGGGATGTGGTGGGATGTGGTGGGATGTGGTGGGATGTGGTGCGATATGGTGGGATGTGGTTGGCTGTGGTGGGATGTGGTTGGCTGTGGTGGGATGTGGTGGGCTCTGGTGGGCTGTGGTGGGCTGTGGTGGGCTGTGGTGGGCTGTGGTGGGATGTGGCGGGATGTGGTGGGCTGTGGTGGGATGTGGTGGGCTGTGGTGGGATGTGGTGGGCTGTGGTGGGCTGTGGTGGGATGTGGTGGGATGTGGTGGGCTGTGGTGGGATGTGGTGGGATGTGGTGGGATGTGGTGCGATATGGTGGGATGTGGTTGGCTGTGGTGGGATGTGGTTGGCTGTGGTGGGATGTGGTGGGCTGTGGTGGGCTGTGGTGGGCTGTGGTGGGCTGTGGTGGGATGTGGTGGGCTGTGGTGGGCTGTGGTGGGCTGTGGTGGGATGTGGTGGGATGTGGTGGGATGTGGTGGGATGTGGTGCGATATGGTGGGATGTGGTTGGCTGTGGTGGGATGTGGTTGGCTGTGGTGGGATGTGGTGGGCTCTGGTGGGCTGTGGTGGGCTGTGGTGGGCTGTGGTGGGCTGTGGTGGGCTGTGGTGGGATGTGGCGGGATGTGGTGGGCTGTGGTGGGATGTGGTGGGCTGTGGTGGGCTGTGGTGGGCTGTGGTGGGATGTGGTGGGATGTGGTGGGATGTGGTGGGATGTGGTGGGATGTGGTGGGATGTGGTGGGATGTGGCGGGATGTGGTCGGCTGTGGTGGGATGTGGTGGGCTGTGGTGGGATGTGGTGGGATGTGGTGGGCTGTGGTGGGCTGTGGTGGGATGTGGTGGGATGTGGTGGGATGTGGTGGGATGTGGTGGGCTGTGGTGGGATGTGGTGGGATGTGGTGGGATGTGGTGGGATGTGGTGGGCTGTGGTGGGCTGTGGTGGGATGTGGTGGGCTGTGGTGGGCTGTGGTGGGATGTGGTGGGCTGTGGTGGGATGTGGTGGGATGTGGTGGGATGTGGTGGGATGTGGTGGGATGTGGTGGGATGTGGTGGGATGTGGTGGGATGTGGTGGGCTGTGGTGGTCTGTGGTGGGATGTGGTGGGCTGTGGTGGGCTGTGGTGGGATGTGGTGGGATGTGGTGGGCTGTGGTGGGATGTGGTGGGATGTGGTGGGATGTGGTGGGATGTGGTGCGATATGGTGGGATGTGGTTGGCTGTGGTGGGATGTGGTTGGCTGTGGTGGGCTGTGGTGGGCTGTGGTGGGATGTGGTGGGATGTGGTGGGCTGTGGTGGGATGTGGTGGGCTGTGGTGGGCTGTGGTGGGCTGTGGTGGGATGTTGCGGGATGTGGCGGGCTGTGGTGGGATGTGGTGGGCTGTGGTGGGATGTGGTGGGACGTGGTGGGCTGTGGTGGGATGTGGTGGGATGTGGTGGGCTGTGGTGGGATGTGGTGGGATGTGGTGGGATGTGGTGGGATGTGGTGGGATGTGGCGGGATGTGGCGGGCTGTGGCGGGATGTGGCGGGATGTGGCGGGCTGTGGTGGGCTGTGGTGGGATGTGGTGGGCTGTGGTGGGCTGTGGTGGGCTGTGGTGGGCTGTGGTGGGATGTGGTGGGATGTGGTGGGATGTGGCGGGATGTGGCGGGATGTGGCGGGCTGTGGCGGGCTGTGGCGGTATGTGGCGGTATGTGGCGGGATGTGGCGGGCTGTGGCGGGCTGTGGCGGGCTGTGGCGGGATGTGGCGGGATGTGGCGGGATGTGGCGGGATGTGGCGGGCTGTGGCGGGATGTGGTGGGATGTGGCGGGATGTGGCGGGATGTGGCGGGATGTGGCGGGCTGTGGCGGGATGTGGCGGGATGTGGCGGGCTGTGGCGGGATGTGGTGGGCTGTGCTGGGATGTGGTGGGATGTGGCGGGATGTGGCGGGATGTGGCGGGATGTGGTGGGCTGTGCTGGGATGTGGTGGGATGTGGTGGGATGTGGCGGGCTGTGGCGAGATGTGGCGGGATGTGGCGGGATGTGGCGGGATGTGGCGGGATGTGGCGGGATGTGGCGGGCTGTGGTGGGATGTGGTGGGATGTGGCGGGATGTGGCGGGATGTGGCGGGATGTGGTGGGATGTGGCGGGATGTGGCGGGATGTGGCGGGATGTGGCGGGATGTGGCGGGATGTGGTGGGCTGTGGTGGGATGTGGTGGGATGTGGTGGGCTGTGGTGGGCTGTGGTGGGATGTGGTGGGCTGTGGTGGGATGTGGTGGGATGTGATGGGCTGTGGTGGGATGTGGTGGGCTGTGGTGGGCTGTGGTGCGATGTGGTGGGATGTGGTGGGATGTGGTGGGATGTGGTGGGATGTGGTGGGATGTGGCGGGCTGTGGCGGGATGTGGCGGGATGTGGCGGGATGTGGCGGGATGTGGTGGGATGTGGTGGGATGTGGTGGGCTGTGGTGGGATGTGGTGGGCTGTGGTGGGATGTGGTGGGATGTGCTGGGCTGTGGTGGGATGTGGTGGGCTGTGGTGGGCTGTGGTGCGATGTGGTGGGATGTGGTGGGATGTGGTGGGCTGTGGTGGGCTGTGGTGGGATGTGGTGGGCTGTGGTGGGATGTGGTGGGATGTGCTGGGCTGTGGTGGGATGTGGTGGGCTGTGGTGGGCTGTGGTGCGATGTGGTGGGATGTGGTGGGATGTGGTGGGATGTGGTGGGCTGTGGTGGGATGTGCTGGGCTGTGGTGGGATGTGGTGGGCTGTGGTGGGATGTGGATGTCAGCACTTCTGGGCTGCACATACAAAGCAGCTTCTCCTCCAGCGGCAAGCTTGGAGGCTGTATGTTGAACATGGAAACACCACAGATAGAAGGAGCCTGGGTCATTGAGTCACTGCTTGGAGGAGAACCAGCCAACTCTGACTGGACTGTGATATGAAGAAGAAAAACATTTATTGTGTTGAGCCACTGAGATTTGAGAATTGGTACAGCAATTAAATTACCGGGACTAATATAAAAATATTGGTACTCTGAAAGGCTATAATAACAAAAATCTGATGTCTGACCTTGACTTAGAGTCAGGTGGCAAGAAAGATGGTGATCTATGAGAAAATATTTAGTAAAATTATTACCTGAAAATCTCTTTGGAAGTAAATTGTTGCGTCTCATGGTTTGGCAACTCTAGCAAAAGTGGTTGGAAAAAAAATCAAAGTGTTAGTGTGGGTTTGCTACAATTGGCTGTGTTGGCACACCGTTAAAAGAAAGAGAACTCGGGAGAAAACTGGCTAGTTTGTAAGCAGAGCGTCCAGAAACTTGAGTCCATGAAGAGTTGGAAATTCCGACTGCTTCTGGAACACAAACAGTAGGAAATGAGATATTGGAATAAAAAAGCCTTTAAGCTCCCAAGCTGTATTATGACAGCCTCATGGCGATGATCAAATTAAGAAACTGTTACAGGCAGTTAAGCTGTTATGTTAAGCTGATATAAGCAAGGGTATGGGAAAGCAAAAGAAAAAAAAACGTAGATTTGCAAATCTGGTGTACAGAAATGCTTAGGGTGTGGTTACAACCATATGGAACTGTTTGGAAGCAAATATACCAGAAACCTTCTAAGGTTCTGAGGAAATTATATTGCCAAAGAAACTACAAAACTAGTCTAAAAAGACCAGGTGATGGACAGATAGAAAGTGGGATCCAAAGCCTATATAGAGCCTCTGAAAGAATACCCACCCCGCTCCAACACCCAGGTCAAATAAAGAGCACAGTGTAGAGAGTAAGGACTACCAAGGAGGAAGATCCAGGGCAGGGATCCCTGAGAAGAACAAACCTTGGAACTTCTGACCAGGGGCCCCCAAACAGGGCAGAGACGTGAGGTTGCTTGTCCTGCAGAGTCCAAGTGTCCCTGTGGGTCAGTGACTGGTGTGTCTCTGTCCTTTCCCCAGGGGTGGTGTTTACTGCAGTCATCCTGTGCTGTATATAGAGTGGGAGGAGAGCCTCACGAGTCTCTCTCGTTTGTGAGTTACGGCACCAAGAGCAGGCACACGGGGCCTGATGGAGCGGAATTGCTGGGAGGTCTGCGCCCTGGTATGGGATGCAGTGTCTGTTGGAACTCTGGGCAGCCTCTCTAGGGAGGACCCGAGAGTGTTCCACAAATGGGAAGACAAACATTCAGGTGTCTGAAGGGTCTGGCCAAGTCGGCTAGAGTCCACTGTATGCCTTTTGTCCTCTGCGGGGGAACACAGCTAAACACGCCCCCAATGCATGCGCATTAGCTGGGCTGTGTCTCTGACTGCCAGTTACCTACCATGTCCACAGAACTACGCCCCCTGAATCATTCCTTTCTCCCTTAGGCGGTGAACTTGGAGGCCACATTTTGAAGGTGGCACAAAGATGGAAGAGCCTGTGCCCCTAAATCATTTCTCGGAGTGTTCCATGGGGTATGTGAGAAAGGAACGCATTGTTTCAAGCCACTGAGATTCCGGACTTTTCTGTTTCAGAAATTAGCCTAAGTGTACGGGTCAGTGGACCCCAGCTGACGACCGTGCTCGATCTGTCACAGCCTTGGTCACAGGGCTAGACAGACAGGAGACTCTCCGATCTCAC
This sequence comes from Phocoena phocoena, assembly GCF_963924675.1. Taxonomy (NCBI): domain Eukaryota; kingdom Metazoa; phylum Chordata; class Mammalia; order Artiodactyla; family Phocoenidae; genus Phocoena; species Phocoena phocoena. The sequence goes on along the minus strand of NC_089227.1, from coordinate 6,072,061 downwards.
TTGGGAGGGAGGGCTGCCCTTTGCTCACACACTTGCGGAGAATCAGGCGGTATAGACTTTCCATTGGGCCGAGCAGTCTGCCGACCGAGCACGTCTTCTGTTTGATTTCTTTCCTCAGCTGGCTCCTCTCTGTTTACCGATCACCCTCATCCTCCAATCCAGCTGAGACAGTCTTTTTCATGGACAGGCGTTTGTTCCCCTGGAGGCGGTGTCCCGGCCCCGAGCAGCCCAGGTGCAGGTGGCGGTGCCGCAGGCGGCCAGGGACCAGGCGCCCAGAATCCAGCTCCTGCGTCAAGTGTCCGCCCGCAGCCCTTACGAGCTCTGTGTTTCCCACTTTCTCTGCGTGGGGATTCTCCCTTGCAGGACAGGCCAACAGGACAGGCCGTGGGCAGAACCAGTTCACACTTGCCAAGAGCCCGGTGTCCGCAGGCGCGGAGCATCAGGAAAGCGTTCTCCTTACCCAGCGCAGCGCTGGCGTCCTGGGTGGGGGGGGGGTCCGCGCAGCTCACTCTGGGCGTCCAGAACCTGGCCTTTGAGACCCTGGGCATTGTGCTCAGCCTCTTGAACTCTGTCTCCGCTGTGAAAGGCACTGTAACTTCTGCTCTCAAGCGGTGGGAGGGGCAAGGATTCAGCACACATTAATGGAGCGTCTGTCAGGTCCAGAGCCACCTGAGAAATTCCCTTCCCTTTGTCCCCTCCTTCCCAGACTCCATCTAAGTCACCCTACCTTTTACCTCGGACGACAGCTTTCTAACTGGTGCTTCTGCATCTGCTTTTACCTCCCTTCAACCTGTTTCTACAGTGTAGTCAGTGACCTTTTAAAAATGCAACTTGATACTGTTTGAACCTTTTTATATCCTCCTGTTGCCTTTAGAATAAAATGGCATCTGGGGTATGTTCTACAGGGGTTGTATGATTTGGTCCTAACATTTATTTTACATTTCTCTTCTCATGCTTCCTTTATTTCACTCTCCACATTCCTGCTTGAGGTTTTTCATTTTTAGGTTTTTTTTAATTTTTTTTTTGCCAGTTTCTGGAAATCTGCAGATTTTTCTTGCTTCAAGGCTGATGTCTAGACCTGGATTGTCCCGCACGCATAGTTTACTCTGTTTCAGTGTTCATGCCCCGTCTTGACTCTTCAGCCTCTCTCCCACAACCCCCTCTTAGTGCAGTTTTCCTGAACCCTCACCCAAACTAAGTGAGCCCCTTGTGTTGTAATACAGCCCAGTTCTCTTCTCTGCAGCAAGCACCACAAATTATTCTTTCAAGTGTGTCTTCCTGCTGGGTGGTAAACTCTGGGAGTCCAGGGTGTGACTCTTTGTCTCACAGCTCTGACTCCAGTGCCCCCTGCCTCTCAGGCACTCAATCCCTGTTTGCAGAGTGAATTTATAAAGTCAAGGTCGAGGTAAGTACCTGGCTCCTTGCTGAAAACAGGCCATGGCTTCCAGCGCCCTAGGGATACAGGCAAACTGCTGGCCTCTCCTTGGAGGTTCTAAGCGATCAGGGTGCCCTGCCCCCTCACATGGGTGCAGGGGGTGGGGGTGGGGGACGGGGAGGTGGGGCGTGGAGGTCCAGCCCCAGCTCCTCGGAGTAGCCAGCCTGCCCGCCCAGGCCCCACCCATATTGCCACCCACTCCTTAGGCCCTTACCCTCCCTGCTTGGTGCTTGGGGGCAAAGGAAGGAAGAGCTCTTTAAAGGATCTAGATATTTTGTTCTTTTTGATGCATGGTAAATGGGATTGTTTCCTTAATCTCTTTTTCTGATCTTTCATTGCTAGTGTATAGAAATGCAAGAGATTTCTGTGTTCTAATTTTGTATCCTGCAACGTTACCAAATTCATTGATAGCTCTAGTAGTTTTCTGGTGGCATCTTTAGGATTCTCTATGTATACTATCACATCCTCTGCAAACAGTGACAGTTTTGCTTCTGTTTTTCCAATTTGGATTCCTTTTATTTCTTTCTCTCCTCTGATAGCCATGGTTAGGACTTCCAAAGCTATGTTGAATAATAGTGGCAAGAGTGGACATCCTTGTCTTGTTTCTGATCTTAGAAGGAATGCTTTCAGCTTTTCACCATTGAGAATGGTGTTGGCTGTGGGTTTTGTCGCATATGGCCTTTATTATGTTGAGGTAGGTTCCCTCTAAGCCCACTCTCTGGAGAGTTATTATCATCAATGGGTGTTGAACTTTGTCAAAAGCTTCCTCTGCATCTATTTAGATGATCATATGGTTTTTATTCTTCAATTTGTTAATGTGGTGTATCACATTGATTGATTTGCGTATATTGAAGAATCCTTGCATGCTGGGATAAATCCCACTTGATCAGGGCGTATGATCCTTTTAATGTGTTGCTGGATTGGGTTTGCTAGTATTTTGTTGAGGATTTTTGCATCTATGTTCATCAGTGTTATTGGCCTGTAATTTTCTTTTTTTGTAGTATCTTTGTCCAGTTTTGGTATTAAGGTGATGGTGGCCTCAGAATGAGCTTGGGAGTGTTCATTGCTCTGCAATTTTTTCAAAGAGTTTCAGAAAGGTAGGTGTTAACTCTTCTCTAAATGTTCGGTAGAATTCACCTGTGAAGCCCTCTGGCCCTGGGCTTTTGTTTGTTGGAAGATTTTTGATCACAGTTTCAATTTCAGTGCTTTTGATTGCTCTGTTCCTATTTTCTATTTCTTCCTGGTTAGTCTTGGAAGGTTGTATCTTTCTAAGAATTTGTTCATTTCTTCTAGGTTGTCTGTTTTATTGGCATATAGTTACTTGTAGTAACCTCTTATGATCCTTTGTATTTCTGGGTGCCTGTTGTAACTTTTCCTTTTTCATTTCTCATTTTACTGATTTGAGTCCTCTCCCTCTTTTTCATGATGAGTCTGGCTAACGGTTTATCAATTTTGTTTATTTTCTCAAAGAACCAGCTTTTAGTTTCATTGATCTTTACTATTATTTTCTTCATCTCTATTTCACTTATTTCTGCTCTGATCTTTATGATTTCTTTCCTTCCACTAACTTTGGGTTTTGTTTGTTCTTCTTTCTCTAGTTGTTTTAGGTGTAATATTAGGTTGTTTATTTAAGATTTTTCTTGTTTTTTGAGGTAGGATTATATTGCTATACACTTCCCTCTTAGAACTGCCTTTGCTGCATCCCATAGGTTTTAGATTGTTGTGTTTTCATTGTCATTTGCCTCTAGGTATTTTTTGATGTCCTCTTTGATTTCTTCAATGATCCATTGATTATTTGGTAATGTATTGTTTAGTCTCCATATGTTTGTGTATTTTATTGTTTTACAAAGCTACAGTGATCAAAACAGTATGGTACTGGCACAAAAACAGAAATATAGATCAATGGAACAGGATAGAAAGTCCAGAGATAAACCCACGCACCTATGGCCACCTAAGCTATGACAAAGGAGGCAAGACTATACAATGGAGAAAAGACAGTCTCTTCAATAAGTGGTGCTGGGAAAACTGGACAGCTACACGTTAAAGAATGAAGTTAGAACATTTTCTAACACCATACACAAAAACAAACTCAAAGTGGATTAAAAACCTAAATCTAAGGCCAGATACTATAAAACTCTTAGAGAAAAATACAGGCAGAACACCCTTTGATGTAAATCACAGCAAGATCTTTTTTGATCCACCACCTAGAGTAATGAAAATAAAAATAAAAATAAGCAAATGAGACCTAATTAAACTTAAAAGCTTTTGCACAGCAAAGGAAACCATAAACAAAATGAAAAGACAACCCTCAGAATGGGAGAAAACATTTGCAAATGAAGCAACTGACAAGGCATTAATCTCCAAAACATACAAACAGCTCATGCAGCTCAATATCAAAATCAAACAACCCAATCAAAAAATGGGCAGAAGACCTAAATAGACATTTCTCCAAAGAGGTCATACAGATGGCCAACAAACACATGAAAAGATGCTCAATATCACCAATTATTAGAGAAATGCATATCAAAAGTACAATGAGGTATCACCTCACACTGGTCAGAATGGCCATCATAAAAATTCTACAAAAAGTAAATGCTGGGGGCTTCCCTGGTGGCGCAGTGGTTGAGAGTCCGCCTGCCGATGCAGGGGACACGGGTTCGTGCCCCGGTCTGGGAAGATCCCACATGCCGCGGAGCGGCTGGGCCCGTGAGCCATGGCCGCTGAGCCTGCGCATCCGAAGCCTGTGCTCCGCAACGGGAGAGGCCACAACAGTGAGAGGCCCGCGTACCGCAAAAAAAAAAAAAAAAAAAAAGAAAGGAAAAAAAAAGTAAATGCTGGAGAGTGTGTGGAGAAAAGGGAACAATTCTACACTTTTGGTGGGAATGTAAATTGGTACAGCCACTATGGAGAACAGTACGGAGATTCCTTAAAAAACAGCATAGAGCTACACGACAACAATCCTAGTCCTAGGCATATGTCTGGAGAAATAGTTTTCTTTTGCCAGTTGCTTGATGATGTCCATAGAAGGTGCTGGAGAGACATTGCAGAAGGAAGGGATTTCCCTTCCTGGCTCTCAAGGCTCATTGCCAGGTCCTGCAGGACAAGTATCTGGTCTAGTCTTTACTGCTCAGCAGTGCCATTTCTCCAGGGTTATGTGCATGCATGGTGTGGCTCTCTCCAGCATTCTGTTTCTGCTTGCTCTCCAAAGCTGTTGACGTGGGCAGCACCTGTGCAGTCAGGAACTGCAGATGGCATAGGACGGGACCACCCTCCAGGTTGCTGCCCCTTGTGGCATCTCCTTAGCCCTGCACATGGGCACACTGGGCTGGCTGCCTGCCTGAACTTTGTCCCTTGGAGGGGCCCAGTGCTGCCCAGGCCCAGGCTGTGCACAGAAGCGTGCTGGAGTCCTGGCATGGAGGTCTCTCCAGTGCATCCATGTGGCACCCGACTCTGCCTGCTTGCTGCCTGTCAGCCTTGGCTTGCCTGCGTCCTGGGGGTGGTTTCCTGTGGCCCTCCTGACATGACCCTGTGTGCTTCGGACCTCAGTGCACCCTCAACTCTCCCTGCCTACCCACTGGGCTCAGTTTGCCTGTGCCCCAGAAAGAGGTTCCCATTGGTCCAGTGACTGTGGACCAGCTCTGGCCCGAGAAGCCCAGCAAAATCCTCTCCCACCCAGTCGGTGCTGTCCCACTTTCTTCATTGAGGTCTGAGCACCTTCCACTTGTGTCTGTCTTTGGGTCCTCTCCTGCAGCTCTAGGGTGCCCTTGAGAGCTCTCTTTCTGTCTCAACAATTACCCCCCTGTCTTATTTCCTAAAAATCGCTTAATGTTTTTTTACATTAAACTTCCCTTGTTTAAATTATGTTGTGATTTGCATTTCTTGGTTGGACCCAGATTGATATAGAGTGTGTGTGTGTGTGTGTGTGTGTGTGTGTGTGTGTATGTATGTGTGTATATATTATATGTATATATTAATATATGTATATGTACTTATACGTATATGTGTGTATATATATATATAAAACAACATATTTTGATATAAATTTCAGATGATTTAGGCAAATATGTGATTTGATCCAGATTACTTGATAAATATGTGAAAAATGCACATGTTTTGACTTGTGGTAAATGACCTGGACGCAGCGGAGAGCATTGCGCTGTATTCAGGGCAAGGGAGCAGCTGAAGTCTGGGGCTCTTGCTGGTGCTGAGCACCTGGTGTCCTCAAGAGACCATCAGGACCCCGTCTGTCCCCTCTCACAGCCCTGCGCTCCACTCCCAGACACAGCGAGGTATGAGGACTCTCCTCCCCAGGATCACCCAAACTTCCTCTCCGCGCTGCTCGGCTCACCCCTTTTCTCACCTAACAGACACTCACCCGTTTCCTTGAGCCCTCCCACAGGCCCCTGGACTCTGTCTCTGTGGTCCTCACCAGCATCATCACAATGTTTCCACCATTCCATCCTCACTCCAGGCAGGTGCTAAACATCCAATACGGATTATTTCATTAAGCCTCATACGTTCACTACATGATAGATTCGATTTTACCCTCATTTTATGATAAGGAAGTCGACACTCTGAGAGGCTGAGTCAGAAACCAGGTCAAGAGTGGAGCCTGAGTGTCAGGTTACTGTCTGTGCTCCAGACAAGCACTGTCCAATTCTGCAGCCCCTAGTCATGTGTGCTAGTTAAATGTATTTAAAATTAAGTAAGTTGGAATATTGAGGTCCTCAGTTACAGGAGCCACATCCCCAGGGCTCAGTGGCTACATGTGGGGTTGGTGCAGGAAGGGAGCGTTTCTGTTGTTGCAGAAAGTTCTGCTGGATGGCACTGCTCCACACAAGTACTTTCTCAAGCTATCTGTGGTGAAGAGCCTGGTTCTTTTCCCATTCAATTTTATTTTCAGTCCCTTCCATATGGACACTTTTGTAAGATATAATAAAAATAAATTACAGAGCGAGAGATGTGAACAGTGATGGCTCAGGCGACAGAGCAAGATGGCAGCCCCAGAGCTGCTGACAGGCTGCTAAGCCAGCACCCCAAAGCAGCCTCCCAATTACAGACTTGGAGGAAATAGCAGATTAAGATCCTTATTCGTCATGAAGGGGATCCAAGGAAAGATTTTCTCTCTAGGATCTCCTTGGGATCATCCATAGAATGAAGGTGCTGAAGGTGCTGAGTAAAGGGATCCGATCCTTCACTCATTCGTCCCGTGGGGTGAGCATCCCATTTGGTGAGAAGGTTAAAAGTTTCTTTTAAGTCACCACTGAAGCTTCACCTTTTGCCGCCCCTCTCTTGTGTCTTCCAGTGTGTTGAATAATATTCTGCTGCTTCTGGGGGCTGTGTGAGAGCCTGGGAACAATGTTATGGACCCAGTTTTGTGCCCTTGCAGGGAAACATTTGGCTCCAAAACTCCTGACACACTATGAAGCTCTAAACCTTTCACGAGGAAGGTTTTTGTGCCTTCCTTGTACTGTTCCCTGGGAAATGGTGAAGATCCCTTCTTCTCTCCATTCTCCCAAATATGCCTTAGAATTTTCTGCCTCTAAGAGGTCCTGCCCCAAATCAGGTCAAGGACCCATCTGTTGAGAGATAATTCTCCATAGTCTGGGGTTTATGCATGTCTCATGAGCAAAGGATATTGAGAGCTTTGTTCAAGGATGTTTGCATGAGACAGGCTTGGCAGTAGAAAGACAGAGCCTTCCTCAGAGAGGAACATCTTTCCTTGGAGAAATTCCAGAGCAATAAAGATAATGTCTCTCTCCAGAAGGGAGGAGGACCAGGTCTCCTAGCAGCTCCTACCCATGCAAGACCAGAATCACGTAGCCTTGGAGCTCCTTGAGTGTGACACACATCCTTTGTGGGTGTAGCACTCACCTGGCCTCCACATCACACTCTTAGGACTTTGGGGGAAAAGGACCCAATGCTAACGTGAGACTGCTGCTGCCTGCTGTGTCGGGGCAATAACTCATTTAACTCCATTTGGGCTCTTTGTCTCATTCTGGACTGAACATTGGAAATGTGTGGTTAGCCCACCCAGCAGCTGCAGGAGCCTCCAGTCCAGGAGCTGCTTGGCTGCCTGACAGTCTCTCTGGGCCCTCCTGACTTTTGTGCTCTCATCACATCTCTCCATCTTTCCCTTTCTTCTTCATTTCTATGTCCTGATGAGTTTACCCATGGGGGTCATTCAGCCCTCATTCATCCAGCAAATGTTGTTGAGACCTCACCATGTGTCGGGCACTGTTCCAGGTGCTGTGGATACATCGGTGATCAACACAGTCATTATTCCTACTTTCCCAGAGCTACATTCTGGTTGGAAAGGTACAGGGAGGGAGCGCTTTGGAGACGACAATAAACCAGCAAGTACTGCAAAAATATCAGATCGAGTAAGTGCTATGCAGAGGATTAAGGGGGCCTGGTGAGCAGATGGGAACTGCTCTCTTTGGCTGTTCAGATTGGATGGCCATGGAAGGTCGCTGGGGAGGTGATGTTGAGATTTGAATAAAACAAGAACCAGTCATGGGAAGACCTGAGAAACAAGTTCAGGCAGAGGAAATAACTAGAGCAAATGCCTTGAAGGAGGACCAATTTGACAAGTTTCAGAGAGGCTGGAGCTTGGGGTGGGGAAGGAGATGAGGGGCATTCCAGGGTAGAAGACACCAAAGCCAGGGCAAGGGGTTTATTAATCTCCATCTTCTGTGGTCCAGGAAGTCACTGAAACGTTTGAAGCAGAAAGAGATGATTTAATTCATATTTTTGAAGATTATTTGGATTTACGCTGGAGTCATTGTAAAGGAGACTTGGAATGAGATAGGATTTGCTTTCAAAGTAAGGTTAACAGGATTTGCTGATAGGTTAGATGTATGTGGTAAGTGAAAGAAAGGGGAAAGTCAAAATATCTTCTAGATTTTTGCCTTGAACACATTGGACCAGTAGCTAGGATGCTGTTACTGAGAGGGAAAGAGAGGTAGATGGAGATTTGTTGGGGTGAAAAGATTGAAATGTGCACTAGACATCCATGTGGACCTGTCAAGTGGGCAGTTGAATGCGTGGGGCTGGGGAGCAAAGAATTTACCAGGGCTAAATATGTAGAATTGAGAGTCGTTGGCAAAGAGATGGTGCTTGCAGCCCTGGCGCTGAATGGGCTTCCTTAGGGAATGTGTGTCGATAGGGAAGGGGACCCAGGGCACATTTCTGTGGTCTTTCACCACCTAGAGTTCTAACAGAGGGAGTGAAACTAGCTAATGACTCTGAAAAGGACTGACCAGTGTGGTCAGAGGTAGTCCAGAGAGTGAGAGGTCATAGAAGCTGAGACAAAAGAGTATTTCTAAGTAAAACTTTCCATAAAATTCATTTGGCAGCAGGAAAATTCCATAGCCCTTTGCAAGAGGGACCTCAGTGGGAGAGAAGGAGAGACAGAATGCTGACTGAGCAGAGGTGACCTAGACTAACAGATGAGAAGGAACAGTGAGGGAGCGTAGACAATCCTTTACAAAGTTCTGCCGTGCGCGGGACGTGAGAAACGACGTGAGGGCTGGAAGGTGATGGGGATGGTGGTCACGGGAGGGCTGTCATTTTAGTAGAAGAAACAAGATAGTATTTGTCTGTTGATAGAGATGATTCTTTAAAGAAGTAGAATTTAAGATACAGGGAAAAGAAGGGCACCGAACATCATTTTCTTATTGGGCTTAAGGCTTTGGGAAACAAAGAGAAAGAGAGAGAAAGTAACAGACTATTTCTGATTCCCCTGAAGGTGATGAGCCCGGAGAGGATCATACACTTAAAATTGACAGGGTTGGGGGCTGGGGGAGAAGAAATAAAAACTGATATTTTAAAAATATTGCCCAGACACGAGTATTAAATCCATCCACTTCCTTCCTTTTCGGCATCACCACCGTTGTTCCGTCACCCTCACCTCCCGCTGGGACTGCACTGGGCTCTCCCACGTCTGCCGCGCCCCCGTCCGCAGCCCGTTCCTGTGCCCCTGCGCACGCAGGGCAGCTTCCGTCCAGCTGTCAGAGGAGCTGTTTTAATTCTTAAACTCAAGTATGTTGCTCCTCCAGGTTGAGTGTTTTAGCTGCTGTCTGCTACTTGTGAAATAAACCCATTACCCAGGCTTCCAAGGCCCGCTTTGATCATGATTGGCAGCTGACCAGCTCCCCTCGCACAGCAGGTGCCCTGAGCTGTGATGCTCTAGCCCAGCTGGCCTTGTTCCACTTCCTCCAGCAAGCCAAGTTCTCCTCGCTCAACGTGACTGCACATCTGAAACCTGCCCGGAAAGGTCTCCTCACCCGGGCTAGTTAGACTGGACTTGATCTCCCCCAACCCAGCCCTCTATCATAGCTCTCTCTGGATTTTATTTATAGCAGTTATCAGTTTTTGCAATTATTTATTAGCTTATTTTTTTCTTCTTTACATCATTCCCCGACGAGAAGGCAAGAAGTCTTCTGTATTTGGTTCACCCAAGTACATTCAGCATTTCACTGCCTCTGGCACATGGTAGGTTCACAATGACTGTTTTTTTGAGTGATAAGTTAGTTGCATTTTATATCCACAATATTATCATGGAAACATATTTTGAACAAATTCAATATTATAATGAATTATTATGATGATGGCTGTCATCACGGATGTTTCCTTTTATATTTTTAGAGCCTTCTGGCTTTTTGACTCAGGACTTTAGCCAAACTAGTCGCAGTAATCAACCTTATGTGATATTTGTTTCCATGACTTCATTCTGACATTTAATAATTGATGGTCCTGCTGCTAATCCCTGTGCTAATCATGATTTATGTAGACAAATGGTGATTTAAAGCCAACATTATCAGTATTGGTTTTCAGTTATTCTCAAGCCTGCTATAATTATATATTTGATGTGGAAATTGAGTTTGTGGTGATAGCAGAAATACTCTTGTTGGAAGCCACCATTTGCCATAAAATTTATGTAAGTATAAAAGCCTATGCTATTATTCTCTATTTCTTATTTTCCATTGTGTCACACTTATCCCTCAATGTAGAAAATGCATGCTGCTTTCATTAAAAATCAACCCAGCTGTCTACATTATCAGGAGCTTCCTGAAGGCCTTATGGGCTGAGGCCCAGGACGGTGACCACAAAAAGAAAAACTGCCAGTAGTTTAGTTTAAAACAGGGATCACACTGAGTCTGTGGCTGTAAGTAGGTCCCCTTATAAGAATGAGTTCAGTTTTATGAGAAGCTGGTCTTTCCCCAGGCTTGATGAGATGCAACAGCTAAGACCTCAGAGAGCCTCTGCCCCCTGAGAGCAGGTGAGAATCGCAGGTCAGCTGTCTGAGAAGGACTTATCCATTTTCCACTAAAGTACCTGACAAGGTTGGATCCTTGTGGATTAAAATTTCCCTAAAGACAGAAGAAGGCAAATAAGATGTTGCTGTGTCCTTATCTGTTGGCTATTACTGCAATGACGACTTAATATAAATTCAATGCCGTTTCCTCAATTGTACAGATACTTTACGATATGTTAATGAAAAACTAGAGTACAGAGTGATGTGTTATAGTGTTGACAGCATGACACAATGAACTTAGAAAGATGGACATGCACCAAAATGTTAGATTTAATTGGGGTGGGGGCGGGGTAAAGCAGGCACAGTTGAGGTTGATCTCCTACCTTAATGCATTTTAATGATGCTTTATTGTCAACTCTATGAATAACAACCGTATGCCAGAAGATTAAAAATAACTCAATAAAAGAATAGTTTATGCTTCTGAAAATTAATTTATATACACTTTAAGAACTTAAAAAAAATAAGGTGATAGAAATATGAACTTGTAAATTTGTTTTATTGATTTTTTTCCTTTCAGTATTAATTGTCTGATTAAATTTCAGGCTTCTGTGTTCAGGATACTTGTCTCTATGTGCTGATAATGTGATATTTTGGAACAAGGTCACAGAGATGCCAGCAGAAAAAGCTCAGGAATAAATTATTCCTACTGGAAACATGTGAGAAAAGGATAATTTTTAAAAACATTAATGTCTATGAAAGCTTAGAGCAATCTTCCTGTCTCAAAATGCATTTAAAAAAATTATACTGTGCAGTTGAAAACTGACATTTTATTATTTAATCACGTCCCATTTTAGGTGATGTGCAAAGAGGACACATTACCACGTACATTTTCTCACTATTAAAGGCATTAAAATCATCAAATATAGAATTGAGAGATACTTTAAGAATCATCTTGTCAAATACCCTGATTTTACAGAAGAGGGAATGGAGGCTCAGAGGGTTCAAAGATCAAGCAGTCCAATGGTCCTGGGACAGACAGGTTCTTTCCCAGACACCTACCCTCCTTTAGGAAAATCAGCCTCATATTGTTACCAAACTTGGGTTCAGCTGCTCATGACTCAGGAATTCAATACTGAGAGACAAGTGTTGGGTAAAAGGAAAGAGAGCTTTACTGAGGAAGCTGGCAACCCTGGGTATAAGGTGGACTTATGTCCCAAAGGACCAACTCCCCACTCCTCATGTTTTTCTCAGGGATTACATAGGGAAAAGAGGGAGGGGCTACGTGCTGAGGAGGGGGTTGCAGGATGCGTGATTAGCTCATGGACATTCTTTTCTTTTTTTTTTCATGATTTTTATTTATTTTCTTTTAAATTAAATTTAAAAGCCTTTGTACAGCAAAGAAAACCATAAGTGAGACAAAAAGACAACCTTCAGAATGGGAGAAAATATTTGCAAATGAAGCAACTGACAAGGGATTAATCTCCAAAATATACAAACAGCTCATGCAGCTCAATATCAAAAAAACCAAACAACCCAATCAAAAAATGGGCGGATAACCTAAATAGACATTTCTCCAAAGAAGTCCTGGACGTTCTTCTGATTAGCTGGTCGTGAGGTAACTGGGAGTCAACATCTTCAACCTCTGATTCCAACAAGTCTGGGGTCTATGTCCTTGCAGTTAGCCTACAGTTAACTTTGTCCACCTGGTAGGGCTTTCAGTATCTGCAAGACAGCTTGAAGGATGTGGTCCAGAATATTATCTATAGCCCTTGAGGAGGAACTAAAGGTCCTTGACTTTGTTTAATGACTCAACTATTATTATTTTGTCCTGTTTGACTGTTTTTCTTTGCTTCTGCATTTTTCAAAAAATTTCTCTGATTAGAATTATTCTTTGGATAAAGTTTTTCTAAGACAAAAGGCAGGCAGAGGACATGGGGGAAGGGCCATAGGATCCACATGTCCTTCCACACCCTACATGCTCTGCCAAATGCTTCCCTCCACTCTTTCCAGCCCTGCTTCCTACTGTTCCTGGTCCCTGTACAACCACAAGTTGGGTGTAGACCTCTAACCCTAACTGCAGAAATGTTAAAGAAGGTAAGACAACAGAGAAAAATGTTGTCTATGGTTGTCTAATTTTATCAAAGTGACACCACAATTAATCTGATGCCTTTTTCTGCTAACGGTTATTTTGCTGCATGCTAATAATAACTTAATGGGAAAAATAGGATACGGACATATAGGAATAAGATTTTATTTCTATATCTTTAGAATGCATTGAAAGTATTGTTGAGAATTCTTAGTAAAGAATGAGCTGCATTAACACTGAACCTTTCCAAAGGGTAGATTTAGGAGGCTCTGCTCACTCTGAAGACCCAATTCTTGACTCTGAGAAGGAGCTGGACTGTCCAGGTAGTTATTTGCATTGTAAATATTTAAATTTTTCTGTATATTATGATGTTTTGATGTCTCGAAAATGCCTTCTGTCTGGAGAGAGACTGACCTCCTGGGCTAGCCAACTTAGAGATGGCAAAAGGTCCAGCTGGGAGATTGCCTTTTATTTGCAAAAATTCCAGAGTCAGACCCCCACCATCTGGCCTGTTCACCCCTGCAGGTCATATTCTTCTGCCTTAATCATCCCAGGGCCAGGTGCCAGGCAATTAGGGGCCACCCTTACAGCTTTGAGCCCATCAACTAGCCAGTCCTAGGCTGCTGTTCACCCTGCCTTGCCTTTCCTGCAAAGACCCTGAGGCTGTGGCCTAAACCTTCCCCTTGCTCTGACTTCTGTCTCTTAACCACTCAGATGTCTCCCCTGAGTGGCCCTGTAAGGCTTGCTGTGCTCCTGCCTCTAGGAGCTGTGAGTATCATAAACTTTTTTTTCCTTTAGCATCTCTTGAGGCCACACCTGACGCACCATCTCATAAAAGAATACAAAACTTAATTTTATATAGTATTTTATTATATATGTGTATTAGATATAGATATATATTTTATATAATTTTATTTATTTTATTATATATTTTATACAGTTATTGTAGCTGCTTATCTTAGAACTTCGTGAAAATGGTACTTGCTGAAAACATTTTTACCCACATCCTGGAATATGAGCTATCAATTTATAATTTTACTATATTTGGTTGAACACAATAAAATGTAGATAATGGACAGTAGCTCTTCATATAATTGTCTGGTTCCTTTGCACTCAGCAGATGTGGTCACTCCTGTGATGAGCTAACTTGCGTTGCCTTCTGTAAATTCCTCCTGTGATCTGTTTTCTGGTTTCACTAGAATGGTGGTTTTTAGCATTATAGCTCTTATTCTGATCTGGAACTCAGAGAATCGGAGCCTTTGACTGTTGTCTCTTGAAGGGGCTTCCCAGGACAGCAGCCCTCAGGCTCTCTGTCCCAGGGCCCCTCCCCTGGCTCTCCTCTGTCAGGATTCTTCAGCTCTGGAAGCTGCCTTCTTTGTGTTTCTTTTGCTATGGGAGGAGTTTTCAACATCTTTTGCAGAAAAGAGCATTTTAATTTGAAATCTGAATGAAAAGTTGAATGTTTCCCTTCCTCAGAACTGGCACAGCTCATGACACTCCTGTGAAACTTTGAAGTGATCCTTAGGTCAGAGGATCTGAGGGCCAGGCTGCTTCTCGAGCTGTGCTTGGACCATCACACCTAGTGTTGCACCACCTGGGAGCATCTTAGAAACACAGAATCTCAAGCCCCACCCAGACCTACAGAATCAGAATTATTAACAAGATCTGCAGTTGATTTGCATGCATTCAAAGAGAGAGAGAGAGAGAAAGTCACCATCCCAGTGGATTACTACTTGGTTTCTTTAAGCCCTTTATCAGAGCCATGAACTGTGAGGATTAAGTACATGTGTATTAAAATTAATTAAATCACCAAAAAAGTTAATTTGAAACACACATAATAATGTACAAAAACTTATTTCACAGTGTAGTGGTTAGACTCATGATAAAATAATTGCAACAAGTATTAATTGTGTAGTCATATTATGTATTTCTCTCCCTACTTGGCTTATATATTTAGAATTCTCATTGGCTTCAAATGGTTATTATGGTATTAGATGTTTTTTAGTCATTGCCAGAAAGCTCTTACCCACACCAAAGATAAAAATAAGACTTTAAGAAGTAAATTGTAAGAATGGATTTTTTTCTTATTCAGGAATATGCCTTATGCTTTGTAGATACTCAATAAACAGTTTTTGTTTTCATTGACAAAAGATCAACTCCTCACTCTCCAGTAGTTGGAATTCTTTTTTTTTTTTTTTTTTGCGGTATGCGGGCCTCTCACTGTTGTGGCCTCTCCCGTTGCGGAGCACAGGCTTCGGATGCGTAGGCTCAGCAGCCATGGCTCATGGGCCCAGCCGCTCCGCGGCATGTGGGATCTTCCCGGACCGGGGCACGAACCCATGTTCCCTGCATCAGCAGGTGGACTCTCAACCACTGTGTCACCAGGGAAGCCTAGTTGGAATTCTTTATTCAAATTCTCCTTGGCTTTCCCTAGAGTTCAGATTTATATCATACTAGGGTCCTATTGCTCATTAGCCCAGGCATCCATGAAAAGATGTTTTTGAATTTCCTTAATCTTTATTAGAGCTGCAGGTATCATTGACATAGTAAAAGTGGTTAAAGATATGGTAGAACAATCAAGATGAGAAGAGAAAAACGTGAGATGATTCCACCACGCTGTAGAACAGAAGTTCATAGCCAGGGACAGTTTTGCCTCCAGGAGATAATGGAGATACCAGGAGATGTTTTTGGTGTCACATCTCACCTAGGAGACAGGTTGCAGGTGCACTGGCATCTAGTAGATGGAGGCCATGGATGCCACTAAGCATCCTGCAACGAACAGGACGGCCCCACAGCAAAGACTGCCTGGCCCCAAATGTCATGGTACTGAAGTTGAGAAGTTTTGCTGGAGAAGCAAACCAAATCCCAGTTAGGCTGGTGATGTAGCTAAGGGAAAAGGGTCCAGGTAAATTGGCTTCTGGGGTCACAGCTGCTCGGCCTGCAGGAGCAGAAAGGGGAGAAAGGAAAGAAAGTCATGGAAGGTGACCAAACCAGTCTCCTGTTATCTTTTTTTGTCTTCTCACACCTATCTTGGCCCCAGAGGTACCTAAAGCAGGGATAGTTCAGGCATATTATATCCAACACAATGGAAGCCTCATCTCAATCCTGCTAAGCATATTTCTTCTCCTACACGTTCCAATAATACATAAACTTGCCTAATTCCTTTAACTTCATAATCCTGACACATGGCTTCAAGATTCAAGCACCCAAAAAGATGTTAACAGATTTAAGTCCAATGACTGAGGAAGACTTCAGATTCTTAGATTCTTCCTTAGCTGTTACCACAGACATAGAAGAGGACAGAGAGGCAGTCTTAGGAAGAGTTGGGATGTTTCAGAGTCGGCCAGCAGATAAAGAGAAGTGAGGCACAAACAAACAAGGAAAATAAAACAATACTCCTTGCATTTCCTTACTGCCATTACACATAAAAGCAACTTAAAGGCTTTCTGTAGAGAGGTAAAAACCATTATAATAATCGGCAACAAACTGTCAACTTACTTTTATCTGCTGACTGGTGAGATCAAGCCTGGCAGGACTGCAGGCTGTTCCTGCTGATGGTTCAATAGTCTGTCTGGATCCTCAACTGGGGAAGGGAGGATTTAATGACTGTCAAATTATGGACTTTATTACATTAATAACAGTTGCATAGTGCTTTCAACAACATTCAGGTAGATGGAACAATAGCCTGATAGAAATCGAGAAGAAATAGGCCTTAGGCAAACTGCAGAATTTGTTGCATAGGTAGTAAAATTAAATGAAGCCTGAGGAAAATTAGGCTGTATAACTTTTAAAGGGAAGGTGTGAGGGGGTTGATGGAAAGAAAAAGATTGATTTAATGGGAAATATCATATTTAGAGTGACACAGAATAGCATTGCTTAAGTGAGAACTAGAAATGTTCTTGGACATAAAATGGTCATCTCTATGTGCTTTTCTCATATTTATTATTCCAAACTTGGTTTCTACTGGGAGAAAACAACATATTTAAATATTAATAATTCTGAACAACCAACTCCTGATTCAAAAAACCTGGCAACTATTAATAGAAGAGATAATGAGCCACTTTTTATGAAATCTGTGAGCAGACTGATTAATATGTTTCGCGTGTTCATTGAGAGAGATGAAAGGAAAGAAGATAAGGACTGCTGATGAAAGCGCACTGCTGAAGAATCAGTGATTACTTTCATTTCTTTTCATTGTTGGTTTTCCCCCTTGTGACGTTAGTACCCAAATAAACAAAATACAAATGTGGAGTGTAATTGGTGAAAAAAATATGCAAGTTATGTAAAATCCTTCCTTTTTATTTTTATACCTCTTCCAGAGGTTTCTCTATTTTGTAAAGAACCATTTCTAGGGTTTATTGACCTATTTTAGCCCTTGGGTCTGCAGTCTATTTCATTTTTTTGTGCTTGGATATTTATTATCTGCTTCTCCCAAAAGACCTCAGGACTTTTTGTCTGTAAATTTTCGTGTTGAATGGATTATTTTATGAATTTGTTAGTTTAAATAACGTTTATTTAAGATTATGTATTCACTTAGAGTATCCGAGTTTGATTGCTCATGGCTTCATAACAGAAAATCATGAGTCAAGACCCCATGAACCTCTCGCCTTGTTGCAACAATTCTCAGTGCTTTGCCTATCTTCTTTCATGTATCCCAATTATTTTTCCTTGCAAGATATGATATAATCTTAATCACAAATACTCCAGTTTTATAATTAACTTAATTGATTCTTTGACACAATATTATTTGATTGTTAATGTTTCTCTTACTCAAGTAAATTTTATCTATGTTTACTAAGGTGTTTAAAATGTTAATGTAGGCATTGCACATTTTATTTGATTTAGTCATCATATCTATTTATTGCCTCTGTCATTGTTAATGATTTCTAACTGGTGATTGCTAGCTCATAGGAATGTTATCCATTTTTTCTCTTTGCATAATTTATGGTTTTTAAAATGTTACATATGTTTTGTGGAATTTATTAAAGTAGGGAAAATGTAAAGGAGCTAAATTTTCTTACTTCAGACATAGTAATAATTAATGTTTCACGATATATCTTTCCCAACCATTTTATATAAATATATATTCATATGTATACAAATATATATTTATTTATTGAAGTATAGTTGACCTACAATATTGTGATAGTTTTGGGTGTACATCAAAGTGATTCATTCATATCTGTATATATATATATTATTTTTTAAGATTTTAAAAAATATTTTAAGATTTTTAAGATTAAAAAAATTTTAAGATTCTTTTAAGATTTTTAAGATTTTTAAAATTCTTTTCCCTTATAGGCTGTTACAAAACAGTGAGTATAGTTCCCTGTGTTATATAGTTGGTCCTTGTTGGCTATATATTTTATACATAGTACTGTGTTTGTGTCAATCCCAAACTCTTAATCTATCTGCCCCCCAGTAATCATTAGTTTGTCCTCTATGTCTGTGGGTCTGTCTCTGTTCTGTATAGAAGGTCATCTGCATCATTTTTTTAAGATTCCATATATAAGCATTGTCATACGATATTTGTCTTTCATTGTCTGGCTCACTTCACTCAGTATGATAACCTCTAGGTCCATCCATGTTGCAAATGGTGTTATTTCATTCTTTTTATGGCTGAGTAATATTCCATTGTATAAATATACCACATCTTCTTTATCCATTCATCTGTCTATGTACATTTAGGTTGTTTCCATGTCCTGGCTATTGTAAATAATGCTGCTATGAAAATTGGGGTGCATATATCTTTTTGAATTATAGTTTTCTCTGGATCTATACCCAGGAGTGAGATTGCTAGGTCATATGGTAGCTCTATTTTTAGTTATTTAAGGAATCTCCATACTGTTTTCCATAGTTGCTGTACCAATTTTTACTCCCACCAACAGTGTAAGAGAGTTTCTTTTTCTCCACACCCCCTCCAGCATTATTGTTTGGAGATGGTTTGATGATGGCCATTCTGACTAGTGTGAAGTGGTACCTCATTGTAGTTTTGATTTGCATTTCTCTAATATTGAGCATGTTTTCAATGCTCAGTATTGAGCATCTTTTCATGTACCTTTTGGCCATCTGTATGCCATCTTTGGAGAAATGTCTATTTAGAAATTCTGCCCTTTTTTTTTTTTTTTTTTTTTTGCAATACGTGGGTCTCTCACTGCTGTGGCCTCTCCCGTTGCAGAGCACAGGCTCTGGATGCGCAGGCTCAGCGGCCATGGCTCATGGGCCCAGCCGCTCCGTGGCATGTGGGATCTTCCTGGACTGGGGCACGAACCTGTGTCCCCTGCATCGGCAGGTGGACTCTCAACCACTGCGCCACCAGGGAAGCCCTCTGCCCATTTTTTGATTGGGTTGTTTGTTTTCTGATATTGAGCTACATGGGCTGTTTGTATATTTTGAAGATTAATCCTCTGTTCATCGCATTATTGGCAAATATTTTCTCCCATTCTGTAGGTGATCTTTTCATTTTGTTTATGGTTTCCTTTGCTGTGCAAAAGCTTTTAAGTTTAATTAGGTCCCAGTTGTTTATTTTTGTTTTTGTTTTCATTACTCTAGGAGTCAGATCAAAAAAAATATTGCTGCGATTTATGTCAAAGAATGTTCTGCTTATGCTTTCCTCTAGGAGTTTTATAGTATCTGATCTTACATTTAGGTCTTTAATCCATTTTGAGTTTACTTTTGTTTATGGTGTTAGAGAATGTTCTAATTTCATTCTTTTATATGTAGCTGTCCAGTTTTCCCAGCACCACTTATTGAAGAGACTGTCTTTTCTCCATTGTATGTGCTTGTCTCCTTTGTCATAGATTAATTGAACATAGGTGCGTGTGTTTATCTCTGGACTTTCTATCCCGTTCTACTGATCTATATGTCTATTTTTGAGCCAGTACCATAATGTTTTGATTACTGTAGCTTTGTAGTATAGTCTGAAGTCAAGGAGCTTGGTTCCTCCAGCTCTGTTATTATTTCTCAAGATTGCTTTGGCTATCTGGGCTCTTTTCAGTTTCCATACAAATTTAAAAATTTTTTGTCCTACTTCTGAGAAAAATGCCATTGGTAATTTGATAGGGATTGCACTGAATCTGTAGATTGCTTTGGGTAGTATATTCATTTTTACAATATTGATTCTTCCAATCCAAGGACACTGTATATCTTTCCATCTGTTCGTGTCATCTTTGATTTCTTTCATCAGCATCTTCGAGTTTTGGAGTACAGGTCTTTTGCCTCCTTAGGTAGGTTTATTCCTAGGTATTTTATTCTTTTGATGTCACGGTAAATGGGATTGTTTCCTTAATTTGTCTTTCAGGTCTTCTGTTGTTAGTGAATAGAAATGCAACAGATTTTTGTGTATTAATTTTGTATCCTGAAACTTTACCAAATTCATTGATGAACTCTAGAAGTTTTCTGGTGGCACCTTTAGTAATTTCCATGTATAGTATTATGTCATCTGCAAACAGTGACAGTTTTACTTTTCCTTTTCCAATTTGGATTCCTTTTATTTCTTTTCCTTCTCTGATTGCTGTGGCTAGGACTTCCAAAACTATGTTGAATAAAATTGGTGAGAGTGGGCTTCCTTGTCTTGTTCCTGTTATTAAAGGAAATGCCTTCAGCTTTTCACCATTGAGTATGATGTTGGCTGTGGATATGTCATATATGGTCTTTATTATGTTGAGGTAGGTTCCCTCTATGCCCACTTTCTGCAGAATTTTTATCATAATGGGTTTTGAATTTTATCAATAGCTTTTTCTACATCTCCTGAGATGATAATATGGTTTTTATTCTTCAGTTTGTTACTGTGGCGTATCACATTGATTGATTTGCAGATATTTAAAAATTCTTACATCCCTGGGATAAATTCCACTCGATTATGGTGTATGATCCTTTTAATGTGTTGTTGGATTCTGTTTGCTAGTATTTTGTTGAGGAGTTTTGCATCTATATTCATCAGTGATATTGGCCTATAATTTTCTTTTTTTGTGTGTGTGGTATCTTTGTCTGGTTTTGGTATCAGCGTGATGGTGGCCTCATAGAATGAGTTTAGGAGTGTTCCTTCCTCTGCAACTTTTTGAAAAAGTTTCAGAAGGATAAGTGTTAACTCTTCTCTAAATGTTTGATAGAATTCGAAGCCATCTGGTCCTGGACTTTTGTTTGTTGGGAGTTTTTTTAAATCACAGTTTTAATTTCAGTACTTGTGATTGGTCTGTTCATATTTTCTATTTCTTCCTGGTTCAGTCTTGGGAAATTGTACCTTTCTAAGAAGTTGTCCATTTCTTCCAAGTTGTCCATTTTGTTGGCATAGTAGTCTCTTATGGTCCTTTGTATTCCTGTGGTGTCATTTGTAACTTCTTTTTCATTTCTAATTTTATCAATTTGGGCCCTATCCCATTTTACCTGATGAATCTAGCTAAAGATTTCTCAATTTTGTTTGTCTTTCGAAAGAACAGCCTTTTAATTTCATTGATCTTTTCTATTGTTTTCTTCATCTCTATTTCATTTATTTCTGTTCTGATTTTTATGATTTCTTTCCTTCTAATAACTGTGGGGGTTTCTGGTCCTTCTTCTTCTTCTTTCTCTAGTTGCTTTAGGTGTAAGTTAGGTTGTTTATTTGAGATTTTTCTTATTTCCTGAGATAAGATTGTATTGCTATAAACTTCTCCCTTAGAACTGCTCTTGCTGGGTCCCATAGGTTTTGGATCATTGTGTTTTCATTTGTCTCTAGGTATGTTTTAATTTTCTCTTTGATTTCTTCAGTGATCTATTGCTTATTTAGTAGCATATTATCTAGCCTCCATGTGTTTATATTTTTTTGTAGTTGATCTCTAATCTCATAGTGTTGTAGTCAGAAAAGTTGCTTGATATTATTTCAGTTTTCTTAAATTTACCCAGGCTTGCTTTGTGGCCCAACATGTGATCTATCCTGGAGAATGTTCCATGTGCACTTGAAAAAAATGTGTATTCTGCTGTTTTTGGATGGAATGCTCTATAAATATCAATTAAGTACACCTGGTGTAATGTGTCATTAAGGCCTGTGTTTCCTTATTGATTTTCTGTCTGGATGACCTGTCCATTGTTGTAAGTGGGGTGTTATGTCTATTATTGTGTTAATGTCAATTTCTCCTTTTATGTCTATTAACATTTGCTTTGTATATTGAGGTACCCCTATGTTGGGTGCATAAATATTTACAATTGTTATATCTTCTTCTTGGATTGATGCCTTGATCATTATGTAGTGCCCTTCCTTGTCTCTTGTAACCATCTTTATTTTAAAGTCCATTTTGTCTGATATGAATACTGCTACTCCAGCTTTCTTTTGATTTCTGTCTGCATGGAATACCTTTCTCCATCCCCTTACTTTCAGTCTGTATGTGTCCTTAGATCTGAAGTGAGTCTCTTGTAGACAACATATATATGGGTCTTATTTTTGAATCCATTCAGCCAGTCTATGTCTTTTGGTTGGAGCATTTAAATTCATTTACATTTAATGTAATTATATGTATAATTACATTATATATATATATTTATATTCTTATTGCCATTTTGTTAATTGTTTTGGATTTGTTTTTGTAGGTCTTCCCCCCCTTTCTTCTTTTGTTCTTTTCTCTTGTCATGAGGATTTATTATAGATATCATATTTGTTTGTGGATGATTTCCTACCTTTACTGTATGTTTACCTTTACCTGTGAGCTTTCCCATTTCATAAATTTTCTTGTTTCTAGTTTTGGCCTTTTCTTGCTGGCCTAGAGAAGTTCCTTTAGCATTTGTTGTAAAGCTGGTTTGGTGGTGCTAAATTCTTTTAATTTTTGCTTGTCTGTAAACCTTTTGATTTCTCCATCAAATCTGAATGAGAGCCTTGCTGGGTAGAGCATTCTTTTTTTTTTTTTTTTTTTTGTGGTATGCGGGCCTCCCACTGTTGTGGCCTCTCCCGTTGTGGAGCACAGGCTCTGGATGTGCAGGCTCAGTGGCCAGGGCTCATGGACCCAGCCGCTCCGTGGCATGTGGGATTTTCCCAGACCAGGGCATGAACCCATGTCCCCTGCATCGGCAGGTGTACTCTCAACCACTGTACCACCAGGGAAGCCCTGGATAGAGTATTATTGGTTGTAGGTTTTTCCCTTTCATCACTTTAGATATATTGTGTTACTCCCTTCTGGCCTGCAGAGTTTCTGCTGAAAAAATCAGCTGATAACCTTATGGGGATTTCCTTGTATGTTATTTTTTGCTTTCAATATATTCTGTTTGTCTTTTAATTTTCTCAGTTTGATTACTATGTGTCTCAGTGTGTTCCTCCTTGGGTTAATCCTGTATGGGACTCTCTGCACTTCTTAGACTTGGGAGACCGCTTCCTTTCCCATGTTTGGGAATTTTTCAGCTATTAGATCTTCAAATATTTTCTCAAGCCCTCTCTCTATGTCTTCTCCTTCTAGGAATCATATAATGTTGGTCTGTCTGATGTTGTCCCAGATGTCTTTTAAACTGTCCTCATTTCTTTTCATTCTTTTTTTCTTTACTCTGTTCTGTGGCAGTGATTTCCAACAGTCTGTCTTCCAGCTCACTTATCCATTCTTCTGTCTCATTTATTCTGCTATTTATTTCTTCTAGTGTGTTTTTCATTTCAGTTGTTGTATTCCTCAACTCTTTTTGGTTGTTCTTTATAGTTTCTAACTCTTTGTTAAAGACTTCTTGTAAATTCTCACTCTGTATATCCATTCTTTACTGAGTTCTAGGCTATTTTTACAATCATTACTCTGAACCCTTTCTCAGGTAGTTTGCCTATCTCCACATCACTTAGTTGTTCTGGGTTTTATATTGTTCCTTCATCTGAAATATATTCCTTGGCCATCTCATTTTGTCTAGATTTCTATTTGTATTTTTATGTATGTGGAGGGTTAGTTATGTTTCTTAACCTTGGAGAATTGGCCCCCTGTAGGGGATGCCCTATATGTCCCAGCAGTATACTCCCCTCTTGTCACTGAAGGGCCAGGGGCCAGCTGGTCCTAGGGTGGGTTCTGATATGCATTTGAAGACTGGGTTTCACAGGGTGCCAGATCATAGTATTCTTGTTTCTGGTGTCTGCCCCCAGGTGAGTGATGCTGGTCTACAGGCTTGTGCAAGCTTCCTGGTGGAAGGGGTCGGTGCCTGTCCACTGGTGGGTGGAATTGAGCCTTGGCCCTCTGGTGGGGAGGGCCATTGAACTGGTGTGTCTAGAGGTAGCTGTGGGCTCAGGAAATCTTTAGGCAACCTGTATGCTGATGGGTGGGGCTGTGTTTCCTACCCTGTTGGTTATTTGGTCTGAGGCATCCGAGCACAGGAGCCTACAGGCTGTTGGGCAGGGCCAGGTCTTCCTGCAAAAATGGCAGCCTCCATGAGAGCTGACGCCAATAAATATTCCCCAGTACCTCTGCCACCAGTGTCCTTGTCCCCACTGTGAGCCACACCTGCCCCCTGCCTCTCCAGAAGACCCTCTAAGACCAGCAGGTAAGCCTGGCCCAGGCTCCTATGAAGTCACTGCTTTTGCCTTGAGTCCCAGTGTGCATGAGAATTTGTGTGCACCCTCCAAGAGTGGAATGTCTGTTCCCCCCCAGTCCTGTGGAGCTCTTGCACTCAAGCCCTGTTGGCCTTCAAAGCCAAATGCTCTGGGAGCTCCTCCTCCCAACGCCAGACACCCCAGGCTGGGGAGCCTGATGTGGGGTTCAGAGCTCTCACTCCCGTGGGAGAACTTCTGTGATATAATTTTTCTCCATTTTGTGGTCGCCCACCCATGGGGGCTGTGGGATTTGATTATATCACAAGTGTGCCCCTCCTACCATCTCACTGGGTTTCTTCTTTATGTCTTTGAATACAGAATATCTTTTGGTTAGGCTCCAGTCTTTTTCTTAATGATTGTTCAGCTGTTAGTTGTGATTTTGGTGTGCTTGTGAGAAGAAGTGAGCTCAAGTTCCTTTTACTCAGCCATCTTGTGAGAAATCTGCCCAGCCATTTTTCTATATCTATTTGGAATAACACACTGTATGTAGCATTGTGTTCAGGTTGAATATCAACTTACAGTACATCATAATCATAACATCTCTTTGAAATTGTACTCACTGAGGTCATTGATGTTGTCTTCATTCTGAAATATTTTTGGTATTTTTAGGGCCCCCTCTATGCAAATTCTTTGATACATGTGTTGTCACCCTTGTCCAAGTTTGAGTCTCTCTGGCTTCCATGAGTGAAGATGACTTAAGGGACAACCTCAAGTGGACAAACATTTGCATTATAGGGCTCCGAGAAGGATGCAAGTGAGAAAGGGGCCAAAAAGTTATTTAAAGAAATGATGGCTGAAAACTTCCCTAAACTGGGGAAGGAAACAGATATCCAGCTCCAGGAAGCTGAGAGAGTTTCAAATAAGATGAACTGAAAGAGACTCACACCAGTACACTTTCTAATTAAATTGTCAAAATTAAAGACCAGGAGAGAAACTTAAAAAGTGACAAGAGAAAAACAAATTGTTATATACAGGGGAACCTTCATAAGACTATCAGCTGATTTTTCAACAGAAATTTTGTAGGCCAGAAGGGCGTGGTATGATATATTCAAAGCGCTGAAAGAAAAAAACCTGCCAATCAAGAACACTCTACTTAGAAAAATCATGCTTCAGAACTGAAGGAGAGATGATGAATTTTTCAGACAAGCAAAAACCGAAGGAGTTCATCACCACTAGATTGGCCTTAAAGACATGTTAAAGATCCTTCTTCAAGCTGAAATAAAAGGACTAATTAGTAACAGAAAAACATGTGAAAGTATAAATCTCACTGGTAAAGGTAACTTTATAGTTAAATTCAGAATACCCTTATGTTGTAATGGTGGTAGTAAATCACTGAAGGTTAAAAGACAAAGGTAGTAAAAATATCTATAATTACAATAATTTGCTAATGAATACATAAGGTAAAAAGATGTAGCTTGGGGCTTCCCTGGTGGCACAGTGGTTGACAGTCCACCTGCTGATGCAGGGGACACGGGTTCGTGCCCTGGTCTGGGAAGATCCCACGTGCCGTGGAGCAGCTGGGCCCATGAGCCATGGCTGCTGAGCCTGCACGTCAGGAGCCTGTGCTCCGCAACGGGAGAGGCCACAACAGTGAGAGACCCGCCTACCGCAAAAAAAAAAAAAAAAAAGATGTAACTTGTGACATAGAAACAAACAACATGGTGGGGGGGGGGAGAGTAAAATATAGAGCTTTAGTATGCATTTGAACTGGAGTTGTTATCAGTTTCAATACTCTTATAAATATAAGCTATTTTATATGAATCTTATGGTACCCACAAAGTAAAAACCTATAAGAGATGGGCTTCCCTGGTGGCGCAGTGGTTGAGAATCTGCCTGCTAATGCAGGGGACACGGGTTCGAGCCCTGGTCTGGGAAGATCCCACATGCCGCGGAGCAACTAGGCCCATTGAGCCACAACTACTGAGCTTGCGCGTCTGGAGCCTGTGCTCCGCAACAAGAGAGGCCGCGATAGTGAGAGGCCCGCGCACCGCGATGAAGAGTGGCCCCCACTTGCCACAACTAGAGAAAGCCCTCGCACAGAAACGAAGATCCAACACAACAAAAATAAATAAATTAATTAAAAAAAAAAAAAAACCTATAAGAGATACACAAAAGATACAGAAGAAGGAATCTAATCATACACTATAGAAAATCATCAAATTACAAAGGAAGAGGTAAAAAGAAGAAGAAAGGAACAAAGGAATTGTAAACCAACCAGGAAATAATTAAGAAAATGACAGTAATAAGTCTATACCTCTCAATAATTACTTTAAATATAAGTGGGCTAAATTCTCTAATCAAAAGACATAGAGTGGTTGGATGGATAAAAAAAACAGACCAACAATATGCTGCCTACAAGAGACTCACTTCTGCTCCAAGGACACACACACACAAACTGGAGGGATAGGAAAAAAAGGAAACCAAAGGAAACCAGGGGTAGCTATACTTACATCAGACTAAAGTCTTTCAGCCAAAATCTATAATAATAGACAAAGAAGGATGTTATATAATGATGTAAAGGTCAGTTCATCAAGAGGATATAATATATGTAAATATTTATGTTCCCAACATAGGAGCACTGAAATATATAAAGCAAATATTATAGACCTGAAAAGAAAAATAGACACAATACAATAATATTAGGGGACTTCAATATCTTATTCTCAAAATGGATAGATGATCCACAAAGAAAATCAATATGGGAACATTGGATTTAAACTACATGGTAAATTAGATGGACTTAACAGACATTTACAGAACATTCCATCCAGCAGCACCAGATCCTGTGTTGAGAAGCTGGAGCTGGTGTATTGAATTAAAAATATGCAGCTTATGGCCTGCTGAATGAGGGAGCACAAGCCAGCCGCACAAGGTCATCAGGCCTGTCCCTCAGCATCTGAGCTCCCACTTTTGGGAAGTGAAATCCACAGGGTTATTTTGATTGCAGGCATTGTTTCAGTATACTCACACAAAGGAAATAGAGTCACAAGATTTATTACTTACAAATCCCAGAAGTAGTGGGGAATGGGGCACAAGGAGATGGAAGAAAGGCAATCCTCCATCCCAGGTCACCAGTGAGCAGGAGATAGACAGCAGGGCAGCAAGCACCTATTATTTATAAAGTGGTTGGAGGCAAAGGTCACTAACTTTTCACAGAATTAACTCTAAGTGGTTATTTTAAAAGGTGATCTGGGAAAAGCAAAGTGGGAATTCCTAAGGTGGGAATCCTAAACTCAAGACCTTATCTAAATGCCCAGCTCTGGGTGTGAGCAGGGTTATCATACTGTAAAATGCCTAGGCAGCATCTCAGGAAAACAAAAGTTATTTTTCTCATCACAAATACTAATTCTTCTCTAGTGCACATTGTACATTCCCCAGAATGAATCATATGTTAGGCCACAAACAAGTCTTAATACATTTTAGAAGATTGAGATCACATCAAGCATCTCTTCTGACCACAATGGTAAGAAAACTAGAAACCAATTACAAGAAGAAAACTGAAAAATTTACAAACATGTTGAGATTAAACAATATGCTCTTGAACAACCAATGGGTAAAATAAAATTAAAAGGGAAAGCAAAAAATATTTTGAGACAAATGAAAATGAAAGCACAACATTCCAAAACTTATGGGATGCAGCAAAAGTAGCTCTAAGACTAAGAAAAATAAAGAGCTCAAATAAACAACCTAACTTCACACTTCAAAGAACTGAAATAAGAAGAACACACTATGCCCTAAGCTGGTAGGAAAAAGGACATAAAGATCAAAATGGATATAAAAGAAATAGAGACTAAAAAGATAATAGAAAAGATCAATAAAACTAAAGGCTGTATTTTTGAAAAGATAAACATAATAGACAAACAGTATGGTACTGGCATGAAAACAGACACATAGATCAATGAAACGAAATACAGATCCAATAATTAAACCCGTACATATATGGTAAATTAATTTATGACAAAGGAGCCAAGAACATACAATGGGAAAAGAATAGTGTCTTCAGTAAATGGTGTTGGGAAAATCTGGATATCACACGCAAAAGAACGAAACTATACCACTATCTCACACCACAAATAAAAATCAACTCAAAATAGATGAAAGAGTTTAATGTAAGACCTGATACTATAAAAATCCTGGAAGAAAACAAGGTAAGCTTCCTTGACATTAGTGTTGGCAATAATTTTTGGATTTGGCACCCAAAGCAAAGGCAATAAAAGCAAAAATAAACAAGTGGGACTACATCAAACTGAGAGACTCTGCTCAGCAAAGGAAACTATCAAGATAAAAAGGCAACCTAGAGAATGTGAGAAAAATTTACAAATCATATATCTGATAAAAGGTTAATATCCAAAATATATAAAGAACCCAGAGAACTCAAGAGCAAAAAACCAAACAATCCGATTAAAAAATGGGTAAAAGAACTGAATAGATGTTTTTCCAAAGAAGACATACAAATGGCCAAGTACATGAAAATATTATAAACATCACTGATTATGAGGAAAATGCAAATCAAAATCAGGATGAGATATCAACTAACACTTCTTGGGATGGCTATCATCAAAAAGATAAGAGAGATGTCTTGGCAAGGATGTGGAGAAAAAGGAAACTTTGTGCACTATTAGTAAGAATGTAAACTGGTACAGTCACTATGGAAAACACTATGGCGGTTCCTATAATAGCTGAACATAGAACTGCCATATGGTCCAGCAATTTCACTTCTGGGTATATATCAACAGCAAAAGAAAACAGGATATTGAAGAGCTATCTGCACTCTGATACTCATTGCAGCATTATTCACAATAGCTAAGATATGGAAACAAAATGTCTTTCAATGGAAGAATGGATAAAGAGGATGTGAACAGAATATTATTCAGCCATGAGAAAGAAATCCTGCCAGCTGAGACAACATGGACAGATGTTAAAGTTATTATGCTAAGTGAAATAGTTCAGAAAGAGAAAGATAAATAATACATGGTATTTCTTACATGTGGAATCTAAAAAAAGTCAAGTTCATAGAAACTGAGGGTAGAAAGTGGTTGCCAGGGTCTGGGAATAGGAAGAGATTGGTAAAACGGTACAAACATTCAGTTCAGTTATAGGATAAATAAGCTCTGAGGATCTGATGTAAAATATAGTGACTATAGCTGATAATGCTGTATTATATAACTAAAATTTATTGAGTGTAGAACTTAAATATTCACACACACACATAAAGGTAAATATGTACGGTGATAGACTGTTTAATTGACTAGATGGTGGAAATCTTTTCACGATGAATATGTATTACAAATTACCATGATATACACTTAAATATCTTACAATTTTATTTGTCAACTATACTTCAATAGTGCTGGGGAAAAAGTTATGTATTCAGTGTAAAAAATAGTATTTTAAAGCAGCCTTTACAAATCTTCCACTAAAATATCTGTGAAAGCAAGTAAACAGATGCAAACTCATTACTACATCAGACTAATGGGGAGTTTGATGCCAGAATATGGGAAAAAAATCTCCCAGATGGACATGCATTCTAAACAAACTTACTCATAGTTCACCTCTCTTGGCACACCCAGGCTTCCTCATGATAGAGAGAACATTGGAATCAAGATCAAGAGGACTGACAATTTCTCCCCTACTTACTTCCTGATTTAGAGACTCAGAGTCTTGATTAGCTCAGAAATTATATCCTCATCTCTGTATGGCCAGAGGAAACCCTGATCGCCCATGACCTCCCCTGAGCTCTGCGCCTTTGTGATTCTTTAGCACTTTCTACAGCTCTTAAAAAAAATACTTTGAATCCTTGGTCACTTTATGTTTTTTTCCTCTATACAATATGCTCTTTGGGGACACTATTTCTTAATTATCTCTGCATTTCTACTGCCCTAGCATATTCTTTATGACACAGGAAGTTCATAATAAATGTTCGTTGAGTTGAAATCATGCAGTTCAAATTGGATTACTGTCTGTTATTATATGAAGTATTGTCATGCATTACCACAGAAAAAACAGAAAAGCATTTACTATGATTCATAAATAGATGCTTTCAATATATATTATTTTTCTCAAAGTACAAGTTTCCAGAAAATAAACACATTCATTCAGATTTATAAGTAAAAACAATGCAAAACACATCTGTACCTGGCTGTGCTACAGATTGCTTAATGTAATTCCTAAATTAATGTATCATCTCTCTGAATAAACAAGCATCCCTTTCTATAGTGCTGGTTTCTGTGAATGGTAAGACTGCTAACGCAATTTCTCAAGTTGAACTCCTAGAAATCTTTTTATTTTCTTGTGCTTACAATGCCTTCTCATTGCTGAATTCCATTTTGTCTTTTAATTTGCAGAGTTATTATCTTATTGCAGAATTTCCTCTTTTCATATTTAGGGTATAGCAATACCCTATTAACCAATTCTTCTGCCTTCTGTTTCACTTCTTTGGCCTTTAGTTCAGTCTCCATACTATAATAAAATGCATGTATGGCTAAATCAATGACTTGATTAAAGTCCATTGACAGCTCCCATCACTTAGACTCCTTCTCACATAACTCTCCTGACCCGGCCTTGCCTATATCCTTTTAAATATTAAATGCCATTCCTGCCCTCTCCCCTCAGAATAATATTCTAAGAACTCTATACTTCTTCAAGTCATCTAAACTTTGTCTTCAATCCAGTCATATCAGCTGATCACTTCAACTGATATACCTTCTTCCTTTGCTCATCCCTGACATGTATTTTCTCCAGCAGAATTGACTAGTTAGTTATTCATTTCTGTGTGGTATCAATATAGAATTTGCATACTTCTATTATTTTACTTATTATATTCTATTACAATTATTTATCCACATGTCTGTCCCTGCTTCTCTTCTTTATCTCCCTGCATGCAAGCCAAGATTCTTATTGGTCTCTAAATCTACAGAATATGGAAGAGCAGCTGATATGTAATAAACTCAGAATAAGGATTAGTTGGGTCAATGACCTTTAGTTTTTAAGACAGGAAGACCTTATTTAGCCAAACATTTGGATTTTTGTCTCCTCTGACTCTTCTGTGATTTTAAACAATAATTGTGAATGATAGTACTCAGCATCTGTTGGTCAAATATGCATTTATGTTCATATTTTGCATAAGACAATAATATAAAGATATATTATAAAATCACATAAAACAATTGTAAAGATGAGAAAATCTTTTCTATTTTTTTCCGTGTCCTGACTGAATCGTCTCAAATAGTTTTGCTGCTCAATATCTTACCTATCCTAATGTAGGGGCTATTGCTACTGTTGAAATGACAGAAGAATCAATTTCCATCGTATGGGTTTTTCTGTTTTTATTTATTTTACGGAGAGCATAAACTTGAACTGTTATTTCTTCACTGCATGAGACGAAAGAAGAGAACTTTTTTTTTAGTTTTATAGCTACAGTAAAATTCGAAATTCTTGAAGGTACATGTTTTATATACTATTAGGGAGTGATTTCATGAATCATTAAAATGGACAGGTTTAGGAATTACTATTAAGAAAGGTAATCACCACAGAAAAGAACTTTTTGTTGAATTGTGTTTAGATGATTTACCTGTCACTATATGTCAGCTAGAGCTGTTTTGTTGTTGGAATCATGACACAGATAAAGATAAAGCCTTCAACCTGTACCAAAGATAACATAAAGGACCATCAAGATTCCATTGCTTGAACAGACCCTAATTCAGACAGCTACTACTCTTGAGCAAAGGTGAGGAAAACTAGCTTTACAAGACTCTCCCTGCTTAGAGGTCAAGTTCTAGGGAAGAAATAGGAACCTAAAAAAAGAGTTGTCTGGTAGTACTTCATAGTGACGGGGGATGCATACTTTCTCTCCCATGTAGGTGGGCTCCTGTTGAATAAATGCAATTTCTATTGCCTGGCTTCAGAGGTTTGATAACAATGGGAAGAAAGCCAGTTTGGAGACAGTATTTGTGATGAGGTCCTGGCTATTCTGTCTCCTCCCAAATGCTCATTAAAATGACTGACAAGATTTGTTAGTATTGGGGGAAAGCTTCAGCAACTTTGGAAATCAGAAATAAGTGTCATCTCAGGAAGGTGAAAGAATCTCTGCTCCCTTACTGCTGGTGGAGTCAAATTGAAGGCACCCAGAGCTGAGGAACAAGCCCCTTCTAAGAGAAGATAATAAGCCTGAGGAGGAGGTGGAGAGAAAAGAAAGATGGGGAGGAAGCCCACAGGCTCAGCTAGGGAGCTCTGGGCGCATCCCACGCGGGGCTGACAGTATCAATTCTGAAAGAAGCATCTGGTATAAATAGCATCATGAAACACAGGAGTGTGGTACCTTTGTGTGTACCACACCCATGTTGATACGCAGGGAAAATCCCTAGAAAAAGTGCCTCCCAGCCCCTTCAGACACGCGAACGGAGGTGGCTGCATTTATTTTTCTATATTTCTCCTACTAGATCAAGAAGAAACAATAGGAACACTATGAGAATCTGCATAGGACTCATTAACGTGATGTTCTCAAAACACTTTAAATTCCTACTACTATAAGCTCAAACTAGGTAAGTATAAATCTATGTTTCTGACAGTAGATTAAAGAGAAAAAGCATGGAGCACAACAAAATCAAAATAGAACACTGCCATTTCTCTGAAACATCAGGTCTTTGATAGCCTCAAGTTACTAAAAACAAAAGGTAAAATGTAGAAAACACATGATTCACGTCCTTGACAAAATTTAAAAGGAACCAGAATCTAACACATTGTTTCTCAGCATTTATTGAATGAAAGAATCCTTTTAGAATCTTGTGAAAATTATGGATATCTATCCAGAAAAATACATATGCCAACATTCACACAGAAAAATATTTGCAGAAAAGTTTAGGAACTTTATAGGTTCCCTCAAATCCACCTGTTTATCCTAGATTACCTCTGTATTATTCTGGGCTCTCCAGAGAAACAGAACCAATAGAAACAGAACTGGTTCATATACATATGAATTAGCTCATGCGACTATGGAGCCTGAGAGCCATACTACAAGGTCTGCAGTTGGCAAGCTGGAGACCCAGGGGAGACTGTAGTGTGAGTCCCAGTCCGATTCCAATTCCCAAGGCAGGAGAAGACCCCCACCTCAGTTTGAAGACAGTCAGGCAGGAAAAAGAATGCTCACTTACTCAGCCTTTTTGTTCTATTCAGACCTTCATCTGATTGACTGAGCCCTGCCCACACTGGGGAGGGCCACCTGTGTTCCTCAGTCTACCAACTCAAATGTCAATCTCATCCAGAAACATCCTCCCAGAAACCCCAGAATGATGCTTAACCAAATATTGGAGCACTCCGTGATCTAGTCAATTTGGCACATAAAGTGAACGACCATAACCTCTGATCAAGAGAAAGGTGTCATGAGAAAGACAAATATATGATATCCTGTATATGTGGAATCTAAAAAATGATACAAATGAGCTTATTTATAAAACAGAAACAGACTTACAGAGATAGAAAACAAATTTATGGTTACCAAAGGGGAAAGGGGGGAGGGATAAATCTGGAGTTTTGTATTAGTAGATGCAAACTACTACATATAGAATGGATAAACAACAAGGTCCTACTATAGAGCCCAGGGAATTATATTCGATATCTTGTGATAAACTATAATGGAAAAGAATATGAACAAGAATATATACATGTATAGATAAAACTACATCACTTTTCTGTACACCAGAAATTAACACAACATTGTAAATCAACATACTGCAATAAAAAATTTTTTTAATTAAAGAAAGAGAAAGATGTCATGAATATAGTCTGATCTGAGATAAGTTAATATTTACGCAAATATCAAAAGTCACAGAGCATGAACTTTTGAGCTAAACAGACTGCTTTCAAAATTCTAGCTCAATTTTCCCCACTGGTTGTGTGATCTTGAATACATATCACTCAGCATGTTGCCTGAATTTGGTGAGGAGCACCCAAAAAAGGATGGGTATGGCCGTTATGTTCACAGAGTTAATATGATTCTTGAATCTAAA
Organism: Phocoena phocoena; assembly: GCF_963924675.1. NCBI lineage: Eukaryota > Metazoa > Chordata > Mammalia > Artiodactyla > Phocoenidae > Phocoena > Phocoena phocoena. The sequence goes on along the minus strand of NC_089227.1, from coordinate 6,037,759 downwards.
ATTGCAATGTAAGCAACGAGTACCACACTGTACCTTGAAAAAATTAGAGACAAACTTAAGAAAATAAATTTATTCATATATCTAAAAAAAGAAAAAGGAAACAGATTATACATAAAGAAACAGAAAACAGATTGTACTCCTAACTCCCCAAAACACCAAAGGTGGCACTGGCAAGAAAGCCACACATCTTAGAAGGAGGAAGTGTTAGCAGGTAGCAGCCAGGGAACAATTGTTTGTGGAGAAGACTATAAGAATATTTTCAAATGCTAATCAAGTACCAAATACATAGTGTCCTTCATGAACAAGGATCTGAATTATTTTCTCAGGAACTATAAAAATGAATGAATGTGCCAACAAAAGAATGAGAAAATTATGACCAGAAAAGCCAAAAGCATGGAAATCAGTCAAAATGTAGAAATATCAAAGAATCATCCTAAATATAGCTACAGGATTGATTATAAAATATTTTTGTTTGAAATAAATATCTATATAATTTAAAAATGGGGCATAAAAGCCCAGATTAAATGTTTAAAAATTAGGACACTGGAAGAGAGGATGTCTAATAACCCATCTTTGAAACTAACATTTAAAAATGACTGAAGCACTGGGTAATAACTTCTGGTAGAATTAGAAATCTGGTCTTCACATTATTCCAAAAACTGACACCAAACACAAGAACCTATACAGGTCCACAAAAGAAAGGAGAAAAAAAAAGTGCAAATAGTTAAAATTCTCTTTTAATTAACATTTTAATTCTCTTCTCTTTTGGGTGATTGAACAAATTTTTCCCGAAGAGCCTTAGTCTGATAAATTTTTAAAATTCTTTCATACCTCAAAATATTTTTCTGTTACCTTGACATGATAATACCATCTGGTAAAGAGCTCCAGGTTTACGTTATTTTCAGGTTTACATTATTTTCACCTCACAACTCTGAATAATATTACCTATTGTCTTCTAGTGTTCATACTCATGAAAGAAAACTCTTAAGCAAGTCTGATTTTTGCACTTTTTTCATCAGTGTTCTCCTCAATTATTCCAAGAGATGGAGTGTGAAAAGGATATAAAAGGAATCACAAGGACATAAATTTACCTGACACAGTGGAGTGTCTTTTTAGACCCCTTGTGTGGCCTCCTCTCCTCCGCCCTGCCTCCCCTCGTGTTGGCCTCCAGACTTGGATGAAACCAAGCTGAGAGGCATAAGAGCTGGTTTTCTGATAAATCCTCTCTCTTTTTCAATCTTGCATGGACTGCAAGGTACATTTCCTTCTTTCAATGAAGAATTTCTGTGTTTGGAACAAAAACGTTTGCTGAGGACTCTGCCCTGTCCTCCTTGGCTCCTGGCCACAGGATCGTCCGTGCGGTGGTGCTGACTTGGTGTTGCTGGGCTTTTCCCCTTGTCACCCCTCAGCTCTCACTCCCACTGCCCTGAGACAACTGTCTTCCTAATCAGTTGTGAGCCTTTCATCCTCGTCTCAGGCTAAGCTAACTAGTGAATGACTTTATGGAAATGTTAGTCCTCATTGGCAATTTTTGAAACAGGTTATCAATCAAGTTGTAAAACAATCCTGATAATTATTATTTTTTTAAATTTTATTTTATTTTATTTTGTGGTACATGGGCCTCTCACTGTTGTGGGCTCTCCCGTGGCGGAGCACAGGCTCCAGACGCGCAGGCTCAGCGGCCATGGCCCACGGGCCCAGCCGCTCCGCGGCATGCGGGATCCTCCCGGAGCGGGGCACGAACCCGCGTCCCCTGCATCGGCAGGCGGACTCTCAACCACTGCGCCACCAGGGAGGGCCTAAAGTGCAGTTTAATTCAATTTTCCAGAAAACAATTTGTCAAGAGATTTAGAAATACTTCTATCCGTTTAGTCCATAAGGCCACATCCTAGAAAGTGGTCTAAGAAAGTTAATAAGATAATAAAAAGCTTGATGCACAAAAATGTTTATTTTAGCAAAATTATTAGCAGACATATATTAGGAAGGGGTCAAATATCAGATGTTTGGCAAATGAGAACTAAATAAATTTGAGTTGATAAGAATATTATTTTACTAATGTATTTACAAAGAATTTATAACACGGAGAAATTCTGCTTTATAACATTAACTAAAAAATAATAATCAATAGCTTACCTGCATATATAAATAGAGAATCTAGCATTTAAAGTGGAGAAAAATATTTCAAAGAAACATACTAAGATATTAAAAGTGGTTGGCCTTGGAGGATAATTGTGTTTTTTCTTTTCCATTTTTACTTGCATAGCTCAAATTTGAAATAAGAGAAAATACATTTATTTATAACGAGAAACTTATAACTGGATAATTTAAATGTGCAAAGTTGGACAAGACAGATATAATTTTTAAAAGAAAATCTAACTCAGCATTCTGGTTTTTCTGGATCTTTGGAGTTTTATTTGACCAAGTGCCTTTTTCCTTTTATGAAGTTTTCTTCAAAAGTGTAATATTTGGCAACGTGGAGGAAAGACCCACCACATCCCCTGATTCTGTGTCTTTGAATTTATTCCTTTAACCTACAGTACTAATCAAGAAAAATTGATGTGAAATGTCTGTGTGAAGTCAAGAATAAAATTGTTAATATGTAAGATTAAAACGTTCTTGAAGTTCGGAATGCCAGAGGGTACAATACCCACAGACTAATAATGCAGTGAAAGTTGTGTGGTGGAATTTAATCCAGCAATTTTTTCTGCCCACAGCGAACAGGAGAAATAGTAAATAATGATAAACTATATACGACGTTAAGATTTGTGGAAAGCAATCGGTAAAGCTGCAGGAGAGAAAATCATCTTTGCTTCAATTGATTGGCATCCTCATGTATACATTGCTGACCAGCTCTTCTGCCCCCTCCTGCTCTTAGGAATGTCTTTAGACATGTAAATTAATTCTTTCACGTTTGACAAAGAAAAATGGTGGATTGAGACTAAAGTCCTTAAGCTAACAGCTTGTCACAGATCTGGGCAACCTGATAATGTTACTAAAGTTCACTGAAAAATCCAGAGTTGCTACGTGTCACCAACGTTTCTTCATTGAGCAAACTTCTGATAGGATTGAACTATATTATTTTACTATTGTGTCCACCCGATACAACGCCTATGCCTCCCCTCAGCTTTGCTTCCCACCTCCTCTGCATTGCCCAGAAACACCAGAATGTCACCCAGCTATTTCTTATTAGTTCCAGGGTGTTTCTCAACTGCTCAGTCAGGCAAAGTAGACTTTGTAACTCCCCTTCCTGACCGGTTGCCCCACTACTACCAGTTGAGGGCATCGTATCCTAGTGTAAGGAAATCTTCTGAGGCCACGTCCTATCGCTGCCCATTTGCAAATCCTGGTGCTATCTGTGCATCTTCACCACTGCCAGGCATCTCTGCTCAGGACACATCCGCCATCACGTGACTCTGTCCTGCTACCTGCAAGCTCTACTGCCTCTACCCAGGTGCTGAATACCACAATGTGCCAAAATTTGCCAAAACGTCAAGATTGTCATTGTATTTCTGGAACTTTCAGTGAAGTTGAATGAACTTGCAAATGAAGCCATGAAGTGCTCTGTGCTGACTGGGAAGAATTCTCTCTTGAGGGGTAGCACGTGATACTGGCTTGGACACTAAGTTCTTGCATAGTACAGAGTGAAAATAGCAATCTACATTTTAAATTACATGGCCCCGTCTCAATGGGAGTCAAATAAGAGCCTTTGATAGGCTAGGCTGGTTGATTATTGTGACGGAGTCCACACAATACTCAGAATTGCCTTTCTTCACCACCTGCTATGTTTTTATTTGTAGGCTTTTCTAACCAACTTTCTTTCTAGAATTAATTCTGTCCTAGGAGGCCTCCTTTTGCAAATAGACTCTGAATACGCCCCCTCACTAGTATTAAGTATGTGTGAGCTCAATTTGGATTCACGCTGATAATCCTAAAACATAGCATTAGACGCAAGATCTAACTTTTCATGCTGCACGCTTCTTAATCGTATGTGGATATAGTTTTGGATTAATATTTTTTTATCAATCAGAAATACAAATTAGAATTCAAACACAAAATAAAGAAGCTTACTTTAGGATATATCTATACATAAAGAGGATTTTGCATTACTTTCCAATGCTGTCATAAAAACATTACCACAGAGTAGGCCCTTTCAAACAACACAAATGTATTTTGTTACTGTTCTGTAGGTTAGAAGTCCAAACAGTTCCCACTGGGTTAAAATCAAGATGTCAGCTGGGCTGTGTTCTTTCTGGGGTTCTAAGGAAGACTTGCTTTCCTTACCTTTTTGAGTTTCTCCGGGATACTCACACCCTTGGCTGGTGGTCTCTTTCTCCACCTTCAAAGCCAGGAGTGGCCTGTTGACTCCTCACATTGCCTCACTCGGATCTTTTTTTTTTTTTTTTGGCTGTGCCACACATCTTGCACAATCTTAGTTCCCCGACTAGGTATTGAACCTGGAGCCATGTCAGTGAAAGTGCCGAGTCCTAACCCCTGGACTGCCAAGGGAACTCCCTTGGATCTTCTGTGGCTGCATCTCCCTCTGAATCTCTTCTGCTTCCCTCTTGCACTATCAAGGATTCTTGTGATTAAGTGGGCTCACCTCTATAATCCAGGAAAATCTCCCCAATTTAAAGTCAGCTGATTAGCAACCTTAATTCCATCTACAGCTGTGATTCCCCTTTGCTATGTAAGCTAATGTATTTACAGATTCTACATATAAAGATGTAGTAGATATTTCAGGGGATGGGGAATAGAGGAGCATTAATCTGCCTGTCACAGAAATGTGAGTTTGTTTTTTAACAGGTTTGATCTTGTGTTTTTCATTTGTATCCCTCTCTGACTCCCCACACCTTACTGTCATGTACACAAGGTTAGTGCCCACCAGGGAGCTGGGCATCCCTGCCTCTACTGGGCATCAGTTGCTCCTTGAGGGTGCTGTCCCTGCCCACTGACTTCTCTCTCCTCTAACATTTTCTTCATTATATGTCTTCTTGCAAAATTTCAAGGATTATAAAATCCTCAAAACAAGAAAGAAAACGAGACCTGCGATGGCTTGCTTCATCTTGAGATGAGATGTGGGAATGTGTGGGAGGCCCCCTACTCCAAACCACCACTTAGATTCCATAAGGCTGCTGACAAAGACAGACCACACCCCTCTTTCTACCTTTGATCCATTTCCTGAGTTGAGGGTCTGTGTACTGAGCTGCTACCATTGCTGAACAGTATACAGAATTTGTAAACAATTTTTTTGCAAGAAATAAATAAAATAAGAAAATACGTTTGTATATGTTGTATTTGCAAAAAGAAACATGGGACAAAATTTAAAAATTAATAAAAGTAACTATTTGGGGGCAATGAATAAAGAATGAGGATTGAGAAAGAGTTGAGACTGAGGTTTTAGAATGCATAACTTTTTATAAATGTGTACATTGTTTTGAATTACGTGAGTATATCATTAAGAAAGTTAAATTTAAAAGTTTAAATAAAGTAGACAAATTCCTAGAAACATAATTTACAAGGATGACTCAAGAATATATAAGATTTGAATGGTCAATAACTATTAAAAATATTGGAACAGTGTTTGAAAAATCTTGTTAAAAAGAATACAAAAACTCAAGATGGTTTACAGAAGAGTTCTACCAAATGTTTCAGGAACAGATAATTTCAGTGCCTTACACATTTCCACAGAATGGAAAACATAGAGAATACACCATAATTCATTCTAAGACTTAAGCTTAGCCTTTATATCAAATCCAGAAAGTCCATAAAAGATATATTAGAAACCAATTTTAATTAAAGCATAAATGTAAAATTGTGCAACAAAGTATTAAAAACATAACAAACAAAATATACAAAGAATACAAAATGAAATATCATGACCAAATTGTATATGTTCTACAACTGCAAAGATTATTTAACATCAGAAGGTTCATCATATAATTCATCAAATTTTTGATTTTATAAATATACGTGAAAAAGTATTTGGTCAAATTAAAAATGTATTATGATAAAAATTCTTTGCAAGCTACAAAGGGAAGGAAATTTTCTTAATTTGTAAAGAATATCTAAAAACATACCAAAACATTCTGTGAAATTTTAGAGGCATTCCCTTTAACAAGAATCATATCCACTATCACCAGTACTATTCCAAATTTTATTGGAGATACCAGTCAGTGCATTAAGATAAAAAATAAATAAGTGGTATGAATCTTGAAAAGGAAGACATATAGTTGTCACCATTAGACTGTTTGTTTAAAAAATAATCTATAGGGACTTCCCTAGAGGTCCAGTGGTTAAGATTCTGAGCTCCCAATGATGAGGGCATGGGTTTGATCCCTGGTCTGTGAACTAAGATCTCACATGCTGCATGACATGGCCAAAAAAAGAAAAATCTATAGACAAATTATTAATATTAATAAGAGTTTTATTATTTGGTTAATACAAGATTAACTTTCAGAAATCAATTATATTTCTGTATGCCAGACACATAGTGTTAGAAATTTATTTTTTAAAGTTGGCATACAGAGTAGCAAAACAATAAGAACAGAAAGATGCTTAGAAAAAAATTAACAAAACATGTTCCAAATTTGTAAGGAGCAAATTTTTTTTAAAACATTCTTATTGGAGAATAATTGCTTTACAATGGTATGTTGGTTTCTGCTTTATAACAAACTGAATCAGCTATACATATATCCCCATATCTCCTCCCTATTGCATCTCCCTCCCACCCTCCCTAACCCATCCCTCTAGGTGGTCACAAAGCACCGAGCTGATATCCCTGTGCTATATGGCTGCTTCTCACTAGCTATCTATTTTACATTTGGTAGTATATATAAGTTCATGCCACGCTCTCAATTCGTCCCAGCTTACCCTTCCCTCTCCCTGTGTCCTCAAGTCCATTCTGTACATCTGCGTCTTTATTCCTGTCCTGCCCCTAGGTTCTTCATAACCTTTTTTTTCTTTTTAGATTCCATATATATGTGTTAGCATACGGTATTTGTTTTTCTCTTTCTGACTACGTCACTCTGTATGACAGACTCTAGGTCCATCCACATCACTACAAATAATTTCATTTCTTTTTATGGCTGAGTAATACTCCATTGTATATATGTGCCACATCTTCTTTATTCATTCATCTGTTGGTGGACACTTAGGTTGCTTCCATATCCTGGCTATTGTAAATAGAGCTGCAATGAACTTTGTGGTACATGACTCTTTTTGAATTATGGTTTTCTCAGGGTGTATGCCCAGGAGTGGGATTGCTGGGTCGTATGGTAATTCTAGTTTTAGTTATTTAAGGAAGCTCCATACTGTTCTCCATAGTGGCTGTATCATTTACATTCCCACCAACAGTGCAAGAGGGTTCCCTTTTCTCCACATCCTCTCCAGCATTTATTGTTTGTAGATTTTTGATGATGGCCATTCTGACTGGTGTGAGGTGATACTGCATTGTACTTTTGGTTTGCATTTCTCTAATGATTAGTGATGTTGAGCATTCTTTCATGTGTTTGTTGGTTATCTGTATATCTTCTTTGGAGAAATTTCTATTTAGGTCTTCTGCCCATTTTTGGATTGGGTTGTATTTTTTTTTTAATATTGAGCTGCATGAACTGCTTGTAAATTTGGAGATTAATCCTTTGTCAGTTGCTTTGTTTGCAAATACTTTCTTCATTCTGAGTGTTGTCTTTTCATCTTGTTTATGTTTTCCTTTGCTGTGCAAAAGCTTTGAAGTTTCATTAGGTCCCATTTGTTTGTTTTTGTTTTTATTTCCATTTCTCTAGGAGGTGGGTAAAAAAGGATCTTGCTGTGATTCATGTCATAGTGTTCTGCCTATGTTTTCCTCTAAGAGTTTGATAGTGTCTGGCCTTACATTTAGGTTTTTAATCCATTTTGAGTTTATTTCTGTGTATGGTGTTAGGGAGTGTTCTAATTCTTTCCTTTACATGTAGCTGTCCAGTTTTCCCAGCCCCACTTATTGAAGAGGCTGTCTTTTCTCCATTGTATATTCTAGCCTCCTTTATCAAAAATAAGGTGACCATATGTGCATGGGTTTATCTCTGGGCTTTCTATCCTGTTCCATTGATCTATATTTCTGTTTTTGTGCCAGTACCATACTGTCTTGATTACTGTAGCTTTGTAGTATAGTCTGAAGTCAGGGAGCCTGATTCCTCCACTCTGTTTGTCTTTCTCAAGATTGCTTTGGCTATTCGGGGTCTTTTATGTTTCCATACAAATTGTGAAAATTTTTGTTCTAGTTCTGTGAAAACTGCCAGTGGTAGTTTGATAGGGATTGCATTGAATCTGTAGATTGCTTCGGGTAGTAGAGTCATTTTCACAATGTTGATTCTTCCCATCCAAGAACATGGTATATCTCTCCATCTGTTTGTACCATATTTAATTTCTTTCATCAGTGTCTTATAGTTTTCTGCATACAGGTCTTTTGTCTCCTTAGGCAGGTTTATTCCTAGGTGTTTTATTCTTTCTGTTGCAGTGATAAATGGGAGTGTTTGCTTAATTTCTCTTTCAGATTTTTCATCATTAGTGTATAGGAATGCAAGAAATTTCTATGCATTAATTTTGTATCCTGCTACTTTACCAAATTCATTGATTAGCTCTAGTAGTTTTCTGGTAGCATCTTTAGGATTCTCTATTTATAGTTACACGTCATATGCAAACAGTGACAGTTTTACTTCTTCTTTTCTGATTTGGATTCTTTTATTTCTTTTTCTTCTCTGATTGCTGAAGATTCCAAAACTATGTTGAATAATAGTGGTGAAAGTGGGCAACCTTGTCTTATTCCTGATCTTAGTGGAAAAGGTTTCAGTTTTTCACCATTTAGAATGAAGTTGGCTGTGGGATTGTCATATATGGCCTTTATTATGTTGGGGTAGGTTCCCTCTATGCCTACTTTCTGGTGAGCTTTTATCATAAATGGGTGTTGAATTTGGTTGAAAGATTTTTCTGCATCTATTGAGATGATCATATGGTTGTTATCCTTCAATTTGTTAATATGGTATATCACATTGCTTGATTTGTGTATATTGAAGAATCCTTGCATTCCTGGGATAAACCCCAATTGTTCATGGTCATGGTGTATGATCCTTTTAATGTGCTGTTGGATTCTGTTTGCTAGTGTTTTGTACAGGATTTTTGCATCTATATTCATCAGTGATATTGGTCTGTAGTTTTCTTTCTTTGTGACATCTTTGTCTGGTTTTGGTATGAGGGTGATGGTGGCCTCATAGAATGAATTTGGGAGTGCTCCTCCCTCTGCTATATTTTGGAAGAGTTTGAGAAGGATGGGTGTTAGTTCTTTAAATGTTTGATAGAATTCGCCTGTGAAGCCTTCTTCTCCTGGGCTTTTGGTTGTTGGAATATTTTTAATCACAGTCTCAATTTCAGTGCTTGTGATCGGTCTGTTCATATTTTCTGTTTCTTCTTTGTTCAGTCTAGGAAGATTGTACTTTTCTAAGAATTTGTCCATTTCTTCCATTTTGTCCATTTCATTGGCATATAGTTGCTTGTATCCTTTGTATTTGCTCATTGCTCGTGATCATTTGTATTTCTGCAGTGTCAGTTGTTACTTCTACTTTCTCATTTCTAATTCCATTGATTTGAGTCTTCTCCCTTTTTTTCTTCATGAGTCTGGCTAAAGGTTTATCAATTTTGTTCATCTTCTCAAAGAACCAGCTTGTAGTTTTATTGATCTTTGTTATTGTTTCCTTCATTTCTTTTTCATTTATTTCTGATCTGATCTTTATGATTACTTTCCTTCTGCTAACTTTGGGTTTTTTTTGTTTTTTGTTCTTCATTCTCTAATTGCTTTAGGTGTAAGGTTAGGTTGTTTATTTGAGGTGTTTCTTGTTTCTTGAGGTAGGATTGTATTGCTATAAACTTCCCTCTTAAAACTTTTTTTGCTGCATCCCATAAATTTTGGATTATCATGTTTTCATTGTCATTTGTTTCTAGGTAATTTTTTGATTTCCTCTTTGATTTCTTCAGTGATCGCTTGGTTATTAAGTAGTGTATTGTTTAGCCTCCATGTATTTGTATTTCTTACAGATTTTTTCTTGTAATTGATATCTAGACTCATAGCCTTATGGTCAGAAAAGATACTTGATATGATTTCAATTTTCTTAACTTTACCAAGGCTTGATTTGTGACCCAAGATATGATCTGTCCTGGAGAATGTTCCATGAGCACTTGAGAAGAAAGTGTATTCTGTGATTTTTGGATGGAATGTCCTATAAATATCAATTAAGTCCATCTTGTTTAATGTATCATTTAAAGCTTGTGTTTCCTTATTTATTTTGATTTTGGATGATCTGTCCCTTGGTGAAAGTGGGATGTTAAAGTCCCCCACTATTATTGTGTTACTGTCGAGTTCCCCTTTTATTGCTCTTAGCTTTTGCTTTATGTATTGAGGTGCTCCTATATTGGGTACATAAATATTTACAATTGTTATATCTTCTTCTTGGATTGATCCCTTGATCACTATGTAGTGTCCTTCTTTGTCTCTTGTAATAGTCTTTATTTTAAAGTCTATTTTGTCTGATATGAGAATTGCTACTCCAGCTTTCTTTTGATTTCCATTTGCATAGAATATCTTTTTCCATCCCCTTGCTTTCAGTCTGTATGTGTCCCTAGGTCTGAAGTTGTTCTCTTGTAGATAGCATATATACAGATCTTATTTTTGTATCCATTCAGCCAGTCTATGTCTTTTGGTTGGACCATTAAATCCATTTACATTTAAGGTAGTTATCGATATGTATGTTCATATTACCATTTTCTTAATTGTTTTGGGTTTGTTATTGTAGGTCTTTTCCTTCTCTTGTGTTCCCTGCCTAGAGAAGTTCCTTTAGCATTTGTTGTAAAGCTGGTTTGGTGATGCTGAATTCTCTTAGCTTTTGCTTGTCTGTAAATGTTTTAATTTCTCTGTCCAATCTGAATGAGATCCTTGCTGGGTAGAGTAATCTTGGTTGTAGGTTTTTCCCTTTCATCACTTTAAATATGTCCTGCCACTCCCTTCTGGCTTGCAGAGTTTCTGCTGAAAGATCAGCTGTTAACCTTATGGGATTCCCTTGTATGTTATTTGTTGTTTTTTCCTTGTTTCTTTTAATATTTTTTCTTTGTATTTAGTTTTTGATAGTTTGATTAATATGTGTTTTGGCATGTTTCTTCCTGGATTTATCCTGTATGGGACTCTCTGCACTTCCTGGACTTGATTAACTATCTCCTTTCCCATAATAGGGAAGTTTTCATCTATAATCTCTTCAAGTATTTTCTCAGTCACTTTCTGTTTCTCTTCTTCTTCTGGGACCCCTATAATTCAAATGTTGGTGCATTTAATATTGTCCCAGAAGTCTCTGAGGCTGTCCTCAATTCTTTTCATTCTTTTTTATTTTTTTCTGGTGTGTGGTAGTTATTTCCACTATTTTATCTTCCAGGTCACTTATCCATTCTTCTGCCTCAGTTATTTTGCTATTGATTCCTTCCAGATAATTTTAAATTTCATTTATTGTGTTGTTCATCATTGCTTGTTTGCTCTTTAGTTTTTCTAGGTCCTTGTTAAACATTTCTTGTATTTTCTCCATTCTATTTCCATGATTTTTGATCATCTTTATTATCATTACTCTGAATTCTTTTTCAGGTAGACTGCGTATTTCCTCTTCATTTGTTTGGTCTGGTGGGTTTTTTCCTTGCTCCTTCATCTGCTGTGTGTTTCTCTGTCTTCTCATTTTCTTTAACTTACTGTGTTTGGGGTCTCCTTTTCACAAGCTGCACGTTCATAGTTCCCATTGTTTTTGGTGTCTGCCCCCAGTGGGTAAGGTTGATTCAGTGAGTTGTGTAGGCTTCCTTGTGGAGGGGACTAGTGCCTGTGTTCTGGAGGATGAGGCTGGATCTTGTCTTTCTGGTGGGCAGGACTGCATCTCGTGGTGTGTTTTTGGGTGTCTGTGACCTTATTATGATTTTAGGTAGCCTCTCTGCTAATGGGTGGTGTTGCATTCCTTTCTTGTTAGTTGTTTGGCATAGGGTGTCCAGCACTGTAGCTTGCTGGGCATTGAGTGGAGCTGGGTCTTAGTATTGAGTTGGAGATCTCCGGAAGAGCTTTTGCCTTTTGATATTATGCAGAGCCAGGAGGTCTCTGGTGGACCAATGTCCTGAACTTGGCTCTCCCACCTCAGAGACACAGGCCTGATACCTGGCCGGAACACCAAGACCCTGTCAGCCACATGGCTCAGAAGAAAAGGGAGAAAAAAAGAAAGAAAGCAAGAAGGAAAGAAAGAAAGAAAGAAGAAAGAAATTAAAGTTAATAAAATATATATAATTATTAAAAATAAAAAATTAAAAAATAATAAAAAAGAAAGAAGAGAGCAACCAAACCCAGAAACAAATCCATCAATAATAACAAGCACTAAAAACTATACTAAAAAATAAATGAAATAAAAAATAAATAAAAACGGACAGACAGAACCCTAGGACAAATCGTAAAAGCAAAGCCATACAGACAAAATCACACAAAGAGGCATAACATACACACTCACTAAAAGCGAAAAAGGAAAAAAAAATATTTTTTTGATCCCGAAGTCCACTGCCTCAATTTTGGGATAACTCATTTTCTATTCAGGTATTCCACAGATGCTTGATACCTCAAGTTGATTGTGGAGATTTAATCCACTGCTCCTGAGGCTGCTGGGAGAGATTTCCCTTTCTCTTTTTTTGCACAGCTCCTGGGGTTCAGCTTTGGATTTGGCCCTGACTCTGTGTGTAGGTCGCCTGAGGGCATCTTTTCCCCCTCCAGACAGGACGGGGTTAAAGGAGCAGCTGATTAGGGGTCTCTGGCTCACTCCGACCAGGGGGAGGGAAGAGTATGGAATGCAGCACCAGCCTGTGGTGGCAGAGGCCAGAATGACGTTGCAACAGCCTGAGGTGCGCTGTATATTCTCCTGGGGAAGTTGTCCCTGGATCAAGGGACCCTGGCAGTGGCGGGCTGCACAGGCTCCTGGGCAGGGAGGTGTGGATAGTGACCTGCGCTTGCACACAGGTTTCTTGGTGGCAACAGCAGCAGCCTTAGCATTTCATGTCCGTCTCTGTTGTCCATAGTGATAGCCATGGCTCGTGCCCATCTCTGGAGCTCATTTAAGCAGTGCTTTGTATCCCCTCTCCTCGTGTACCCCGAAACAATGGTCTCTTGCTTCTTAGGCAGGTCCACACTTTTTCCCAGACTCCCTCCCGGCTAGCTGTGGTGCACTAGCTCCCTTCAGGCTGTGTTCACACAGCCAGCCCCAGTCCTCTCCCTGGGATTTGACCTCCAAAGCTGAAGCCTCAGCTTCCAGACCCCACTTGTCCCGGCTGGCAGGTGAGCAGATAAGCCTCTTGGGCTGGTGAGTGTTAGATGGCACCCATCCTCTGTGCAAAATTCTCTCTGCTTTGCCCTCTGCACCCCTGTTGCTGCGCTCTCCTCTGTGGCTCTGAATCTTCCCCTCCAGCCTACCCCCCATCTCCACCAGTAAAGGGGCTTCCTAGGGTGTGAAAACGTTTCCTGCTTCACAGGTCTCTCCCAGAGGTGCAGGTCCTATCCCTATTCTTTTGTCTTTGTTTTTTCTTTTGCCCTACCCAGGTATGTGGGAAGTTTCTTGCCTTTTGGGAAGTCTGAGGTCTTCTGCCAGTGTTCAGTAGGTGTTTTGTGGGAGTTGTTCCACATGTGGTTGTATTTCTGATGTATTTGTGGAGAAGAAGGTAATCTCCAAGTCACCCCTCCGCCATCTTGAAGCTGCCTCGAGGAGCAAATTATATTAGTTAATTTAAGATTAAAGAAGGTTTAAGTAAATGGAGTTGTTTACAATATTTATAATAAGAAGATGCATTAATGTAAAGATTTAATTTTTCTCAGGATAATCTACAGATAAAATATACCTCCAATGAAAGACCTCAAAGAGTTTTTCAAGTCACTTGACAGGCTGATCCTAAAATTAATATGAAAAAAATCAAAGAACTGAAAATAGCCAGAGTATTCCTCAAGTTACAAAAGACAGTTGTTTGTCCAGATTATCGGAGTTTATATAGATGTAGAAATTAAGATAATGCAGCCTTGGTACAGGTAGAGACAAACTGACCCATGGAATAAATAGGCCATATAAATAGATACATACATCCTTATTACATTTGCTCTATCTCAGGTGTGGCACTACAGACAACTGCGGATAGAATGAACTGTTCAGTAGATGGAGCAGGCACAGCTGTCCTACGAGGGGAATGAAGTCATATCCCACATTGTATCACATATAAATATCATTTTCTGATCCAAGTCTGATTGTGAACTTTAAAGAGAATAGAGGAAATGTGACAGGAAGAATTCTGCATTGGCTAACAAGATTCCTTCCCTCCTCCCTGGCATAATCCTGTCTCCTTGACTATGGGTGGGACCTGTGTGTATGATTTTACTCTTGTGATTAGGTTACCTGATATGGCAAGGGTGAGAGATTTTTGTAGGCTTAATTAAATTTCCTAATGAGTTGACTTGTGTTAATCAAAAAGATTATCCTGTGTAGGCCTCACCTAATCAGGTGAGCTGTTTAAAAGAAGGCCCAAATGTTTCCTGAAGGGAGAGATTCAAAACATAGACACCCTCTTTCTGCTGGTCTTTAAGAGGCAGACAGCCATGTGTGAACTGTCTATGTAGAGGGGCAGCCTCTGGACCCAGCAGCCTCAGTCCTACAGCTGAAAGGAAATGGGTTCTGTTGACAACCTAAATGAACCTGGAAGGGAACTCCAAGGTGCAAGTGAGAACCCAGCGGGGCTCACCCTTCCTTACATTTCAGCTTTGTGAAACTGAGCAGAGGACACAACTAAGCTGTGCCAAGATTCCTGCCCTGCAAATGGAAAAAATAATATGTGTTGCTTTAAGTCAATTAATTTGTGTTAATTTCTTATGCAATAATAGAAAATTAATGCAGGAAACTATTATTAAGAATCTTAGGAAGAGAGAGGCTTGTTAAATGGGACATGGAAATTATTACTGTTACATAAAACAATGATTAAGTTGATACTACATTAAGATTTCATGTTTCACTCATGCGAAGATAGAGCAGATGTACTTTCCCCTATTTCTCCTGCTTAGTACAACTAAAACTCTTGGACATCTTATATAAAAGAAACATAAGAAACTTTAAGAGGTGGAGAGAGAAAGGCAGACTGCAGGTGACATGGGGACCCAAGAAATGTCACACTGTTGAGTTTCCTAGATTTTCTTTTCATCTTGTATATTTGAGACTTGAAGCTGAAGAGCAGGCAGCCCAGAAATGCATACATGTACAGACATAAAAAGCTCCAACAAAAGTTTGCTTTCCCTAGTTAAAGGACCAGGAAAAAGACAGCCAAATAAGAGAAAACATTTTGCCAGTAATATCTCTAACTCCAGCTAAACACCACGTGAGGGGTGGGGAACTATGGTCCCGTCTCTATCCACATCAAAAAAGCCAAGTGGTGCACCTAGACTTCCACCCTCCCAGGCTGTAATGTCACCCTCCTGCTAGTTCCCTCTGAGTTGGTGTCAGAGAAGTCTGTGTAGGGACCTGAGACGTTTATCCACTCACTACACACATACACTCCTTTGAAACAAAGGAAAAAAGATTTAAATAAGGGAGAGACATATCATTTTCATGGTTTATAAGACTCAACATCATAAAGATGTCAATTTTCCCTAACTAGATACGCAAGTTTAATCCAATTCCTATCAAAATCACAACAATTTTTTGGTAGACATAGATAAGATTATTCTAAAATTTATATGAAAACCCAAAATAATTAGAATTGCTAACCAATTTTGAAAAAGAAGAATAAAATAGGAGGAATCAGTCTACTTAATTTCAAGAATATTGTCACAGCATTCAGACTGTGTCATACTGGTGGAGAGAGAGACACAGGGTAATTGACCAGAATAGAGAACCCCAAAATAACTGTACGCAAACATTCCCAACTGACTTTTGATAAAGGTGCAAAAGAAATTAAGTGGAGAAAGGATAGATTTTTTTTTTTTTTTTTTTTTTTTTGCGGTACATGGGCCTCTCACTGTTGTGGCCTCTCCTGTTGTGGATCACAGGCTCTGGATGTGCAGGCTCAGTGGCCATGGCTCATGGGCCTAGCCACTCCGCGGCATGTGGGATCTTCCCGGACTGGGGCATGAACCCGTGTCCCCTGCATCGGCAGGTGGAATCTCAACAACTGCGCCACCAGGGAAGCCCTAGATATTTTTTTCAACAAATGATACTAGAGCAAGTGGACATCCATAGGCAATAAAAATAAACCTCCGGAGGGAAAGACAAGATGGTAGAGTAGGAAGATCCCAGGCTCACTGAGTACACATAAAGAAACTATCTCTGAGAATGACCTGAAGAGTGAGAACTTCAACAAAGAGATAGAAAATACCATACATAAAAAAGAGCCAATCAGATCTGAAGAATACAATAACGAAAATGAAAAATACACCAGAGGGAATAAACAGCAGATTAGATAATGCAGAAGAAATGATCAGCAATCTGGAAGACAGGCTATTGGAAATCACCCAATCAGAGCAGCAAAGAGAAAACAGAAACAAAAATATGAGCATAGTTTAAGGGAACTCTGGGACAACATCATGTATACTAATATTTGAAAAATAGTTGTACCAGAAGGAGAAGAGAGAAGTACAAAAAAACCTATTTGAAAAAATAATGGAGATTTGTTCAAGATGGCAGAGTAGAAGGATGAGAGCACTGGAATCACAACTAACTGCTGAACAATCATTGACAGGAAGACACTGGAGCTCACCAAAAAAGATACCCAACATCCAAAGACAAAGGAGAAGATACAATGAGATGGTAGGAGGGGTGCAATCACGATAAAATCAAAACCTATAACCTCTGGGTGGGTGACTCACAAACTGAAGAACAATTATATACTACTGGAGTGAAGGTACTGAGTCCCATGTCAGGCTTCGCAACCTGAGGGTCCAGCAACTGGAGGAGGAATCCCCAGAGAATCAGGCTTTGAAGACCAGAAGGATTTGACTGGGAGACTTCGACAGGACTGGGGGAGAAAGAGACTCCACTCTTGAAGGGCACACACAAAGTATTGTGCATTCTAGGACCCAGGGGGAAGGAGCAGTGACCCCAAAGAAGACTGAACCAGACCTATTTGCTAGTGTTGGAGGGTCTTCTGCAGAGGTGGGGGTGGCTGTGGTTCACCATGGGGACATGGACACTGGCAGCAGAAGTTCTAGGAAGTACTCATTGGCGTGAGCCCTCCCAGAGTCCACCACAGCCCCACCAAAGAGCCAGTAGGCTCCAGTGCTGGGTCACCTCAGGCCAAACAACCAACAGGGAGGGAACTCAGCCCCACCCATCAGCAGAGAAGCAGATTAAAGTTTTACTGAGCTCTGCCCACCAGAGTAACATCCAGATCTACCCACCACCAGTCCC
This sequence comes from Phocoena phocoena, assembly GCF_963924675.1. NCBI lineage: Eukaryota > Metazoa > Chordata > Mammalia > Artiodactyla > Phocoenidae > Phocoena > Phocoena phocoena. The sequence goes on along the minus strand of NC_089227.1, from coordinate 6,020,300 downwards.
CCCCATCAGGAAGCTTGCCCAAGGCACTTAGATAGCCTCATCTGCCAGAGAGCAGACAGCAGAAGCAAGAAGAACTACAATTCTGCAGCCTGTGGAATGAAAAACACATCCACAGAAAGATAGACAAAATAAAAAGGCAGAAGACTATGTCCCAGAGGAAGGAAAAAGTAAAACCCCAGAAAAACAACTAAATGAAGTGGAGATAGGCAACCTTAAGAAAAAAGAATTCAGAATAATAATAGTGAAGATTATCCAGGACCTCAGAAAAAGAATGGAGGGAAGCATCAAGAAGATGAAAGAAATGTTTAACAAAGACCTAAAAGAATTAAAGAAAAAAACAAACAAAAATAACTGAAATGAAAATTACACTAGAAGGAATCAATAGCAGAATAACTGTGGCAGAAGAACGGATAAATGACCTGGAAGACAGAATGGTAGAACTCACTGCCACAGAACAGAAGAAAAAAGAAAGAAAAAAAATGAGGATAGCCTAAGAGAGCTCTGGGACAACATTAAACTCACCAACATTCACATTATAGCAGTCCCAGAAGGAGAAGAGAGAGAGAAAGGACCTGAGAAAATATTTGAAGAGATTATAGTCAAAAACTTCCCTAATATGGGAAATGAAATAGCCACCCAAGTCCGGGAAGTTCAGAGAGTCCCAGGCAGGACAAACCCAAGGAGAAACACGCTGAGGTACATAGTAATCAAACTGACAAAAATCAAAGACAAAGAAAAATTATTAAAAGCAACAAGGGAAAAATGACAAATAACATACAAGGGAACTCCCATAAGGTTAGCAGCTGATTTCTCAGCAGAAACTCTGCAAGCCAGAAGGGAGTGGCATGATATATTTAAAATGATGAAAGGGAAGAACCTACAACCAAGATTACTCTACCCGGCAAGGATCTCATTCAGATTCAACAGAGAAATCAAAAGCTTTACAGACAAGCAAAAGCTAAGAGAATTCAACACCACGAAAAAAGCTCTACAACAAATGCTAAAGGAACTTCTCTAGGTGGGAAACACAAGAGAAGAAAAGGACCTACAGTAACAAACCCAAAACAATTAAGAAAATGGTAATAGGAACATACATATCAAAATTACCTTAAATTGAATGGATTAAATGCTCCAACAAAAAGACACAGGCTTGTTGAATGCATACAAAAACAAGACCCATATATATGCTGTCTACAAGAGACCCACTTCAGACCTAGGGACACATACAGACTGAAAGTGAGGGGATGGAAAAGATATTCCATGCAAATGGGAATCAGAAGAAAGCTGGAGTAGCAATACTCATATCAGAAAAAATAGACTTTAAAATAAAGAATGTTATGACACACAAGGAAGGACACTACATAATGATCAAGGGATCAATCCAAGAAGAAGATATAACAATTGTAAATATATATGCACCCAACATAGGAGCACAACAATACCTAAGGCAAATGCTAACAGCTATAAAAGAGGAAATTGACAGTAACACAATAGTAGTGGGGGTCTTTAACACCTCACTTACACCAATAGACAGATCATCCAGACAGAAAATTAATAAGGAAACACAAACTTTAAATGACACAATAGACCTGATAGATTTAATTGGTAGTTATAGGGCATTCCATCCAAATACAACAGATTAAACTTTCTTCTCAAATGCACACAGAACATTCTCCAGGATAGATCACATCTTGGGTCACAAATCAAGCCTTGGTAAATTTAAGAAAACTGAAATCACATCAAGCATCTTTTTTGACCACAATGCTATGAGATTAGAAATAAAGTACAGGGGAAAATTGTAAAAAACACAAACACATGGAGGCTAAACAATATGTTACTAAATAACCAAGAGATCACTGAAGAAATCAAAGAGGAAATAAAAATACCTAGAGACAAATGACAATGAAAACATGATGATCCAAAATGTATGGGATGCAGCAAAAGCAGTTCTAAGAGGGAAGTTTATAGAAGTACAATATAACTCAGGAAAGAAGAAAAATCTCAAATAAACAACCTAACCTTACACCTAAAGCAACTAGAGAAAGAGGAACAAACAAAACCCAAAGTTAGTAGAAGGAAGAAATCATAAAGATCAGAGCAGAAATAAATGAAATAGAAATGAAGAAAACAATAGCAAGATCAATAAAACTAAAAGCTGCTTCTCTGAGAAGATAAACAAAATTGATGAACCTTTAGCCAGACTCATCAAGAAAAAAAGGGAGAGGACTCAAATCAATACAATTAGAAATGAAAATGGTGAAGAAACAATGGACACCACAGAAATACAAAGGATCATAAGAGACTACTACAAGAAACTCTATGCCAATAAAATGGACAACTTGGAAGAAATGGACAAATTCTTAGAAAAGTACAAACTTCCAAGACTGAACCAGGTAGTAATAGAAAATATGAACCAATGAATCACAAGTACTTGAATTGAAACTGTGATTAAAAATTTCCAAACAAACAAAAGTCCAGGACCAGATGTTTTCACAGGCAGATTCTATCAAAAATTTATAAAAGAGCTAATACTTATTCTTCTCAAACTCTTCCAAACAATTGCAGAGGATGGAACACTCCCAAACTCACTCTACAAGGCCACCATCACCCTGATACCAAAACCAAAGATATCACCAAAGAAGAAAATTAAAGCCAATATCACCGATGAGCATAGATGCAAAAATCCTCAACAAGATAGTAGCAAACCGAATCCAACAACACATTAAAAGTGATCAAGCAGAGTTTATCCCAGGGATGCAAGGATTCTTCAGTATATGCAAATCAATCAATGTGATACACCATATTAACAAACTGAAGAATAAAAAACATATGATCATTTCAATAGATGCAGAAAAAGCTTTTAACAAAATTCAACACCCATTTATGATAAAGAAACTTTCCAAAAACTGGGCATAGAGGGAACCTAACTCAATATAATAAAGGTCATATGTGACAAACCCACAGCAAACATTATTCTCAATGGTGAAAAACTGAAAGCATTTCCTCTAAGATCAGGAACAAGACAAGGATGTCCACTTGGGCCACTCTTATTCAACATAGTTTTGGAAGACCTAGCCACAGCAATCAGAGAAGAAAAAGAAACAAAGGAATCCAAATTGGAAAAGAAGAAGTATCACTGTTTGCAGATGACATGATACTATACATAGAAGATCCTAAAGATGCCACCAGAAAACTGCTAGAGCTAATCAATGAATTTGGTAAAGTTGCAGGATGCAAAATTAATGCACAGAAATCTCTCACATTCCTATACACTAACAACAAAAGATCAGAAAGGGAAATTAAGGAAACAATCCCATTTACTATTGCAACAAAAAGAATAAAATACTTAGGAATAAGCCTACCAAAGTAGGCAAAAGACCTGTATTCAGAAAACTATAAAACACTGATGAAATAAATCAAAGATGACACAAACAGATGGAGAACTATATCATGTTCTTGGATTGGAAGAATCAATGTTGTGAAAATGACTATATTACCCAAAGCAATCTATAGATTCAATGCAATCCCTATCAAATTACCAGTGGCATTCTTCACAGAATTAGAACAAAAAATTGTACAATGTTTATGGAAACACAAAAGACCCCAAATAGTGAAAGCAACCTCGAAAAAGAGAAACAGAGCTGGAGGAATCAGGCTCCCTGACTTCAGACTACCCTACAAAGCTACAGTAATCAAGACAGTATGGTACTGTCACAAAAACCGAAATATGGAACAGGTAGACTGTCCAGAGACAAACCCACGCACCTAATGGTCACCTAATCTATGACAAAGGAGGCAAAAATATATAATGGAGAAAAGACAGCCTCTTCAATAAGTGGTGCTGGGAAAACTAGACAGCTACATGTAAAAGATTGAAAGTAGAACACTCCCTAACACCATATACAAAAATAAACTCAAAATGGATTAAAGACCTAAATGTAAGGCCAGACACTATCAAACTCTTAGAGGAAAACATAGGCAGAACCCTCTATGACATGAATCACAGCAAGATCCTTTTTTATACACCTCCTAGAGAAATGGAAATAAAAACAAAAATAAACAAATGGGCCCTAATTAAACGCTTTTATACAACAAAGGAAACCATACACAAGATGAAAAGACAACACTCAGACTGGGAGAGAATATTTGTGAATGAAGCAACTGACAAATGATTAATCTCCAAAATATACAAGCAGCTCATGCAGCTGAATATCAAAGAAACAAAAAACCCAATCAAAGAAGGTGTGGAAGACCTAAATAGACATTTCTTCAAAGAAGACATACAGATGGGCAACAAACATATAAAAAGATGCTCAATATCACTAATTATTAGAGAAATGCAAATCAAAACTATAATGAGGTATCACCTCACACCAGTCAGAATGGCCATCATCAAAAAATCTACAAATAATAAATGCTGGAGAGGGTGTGGAGAAAAGGGAACCCTCACGCACTGCTGGTAGGAATGTAAATTGATACAGCCACTATGGAGAACAATCTGGAGGTTCCTTAAAAAACTAAAATTAGAACTACCATATGACCCAGCAATCCCACTACTGGGCATATACCCTGAGAAAACCATAATTTAAAAAGACACATGCACCCCATTGTTCATTGCAGCATTATCTACAAGAGCCAGGACATGGAAGCAACCTAAATGTCCATCATGTATACAATGGAATATTACTCAGCCATTAAAAAGAATGAAATTTGGTCATTTGTAGAGACATGGATGGACCTAGAGAGTGTCATATGGAGTGAAGTAATTCAGAAAGAGAAAAACAAATATCGGATATTAATGCATATATGTGGAATCTAGAAAAATTGTGTAGATGATCTTATTTGCAACGCAGAAATAGAGACACAGACGTAGAGAAAAAAATGTATGGATACCAAGGGCGAAAGGGGGAGTGGGAAGAACTGGGAGATTGGGATTGACATGTATACACTATTGATACTATGTATAAAATAGACAACTAATGAGAGCATAGTATATAGCACAGTGAACTCTATTTAGTCCACTGTGGTGACCTAAATGGAACGAAATCCAAAAAAGAGGGGATATGTGTGTATGTATAGCTGATTCATTTTGCTGTACAGTAGAAACTAACACAACATTGTAAAGCAACTATACTCCAATAAAAATTAATTTAAAAAGACATTTCCTATTGATGCTTATTTGGCATACTTTCGTTTCTTTGCATGTCTCATAATGTTTGGTTGAATAGTGGTTGTGTTAGATAATATATTGTCACAACCCATATACACACATTGTTCCCCCTGGCAGTTATTGTTTTTTGTTTGTTTGATAACTGGCCTGTACTAAATTATACAGACTGTGTTACTCCCCATCCACATGTGCATCCTCATATCTCTGCCTACTTTATTTCCCTTGATTATATTTTTATGATTGCTTTTCCAGGGTGTGCCCCTGTGTTTACAGAGCTTAATTTGTGAGAGGTGAGGCTCATACCCAACTATTTTCAAATTGCCCCCAGCTCTTATTTTCCACCGGACTCTCTTGTATCTTGCCCGTAAACGTCAATGCCCAGGCTTCACTGGCCAAGGCTGTTTGGATGGCTTGGGTTCTCTGCCCTCTCTACTGTGCACATGCAAGCCTCCAGTCTGTTAGGACTCGACGGTTTCACTGCCGTGGCCCAGGTTCAATCCCTTGTCGGGGAACTAAGATCCCTCAAGCTGTGCAGTGTGGCAATCAATCAATCAATCAATCAGTCAATAAAACTTCTCATTAAATCCCCAGCTAATATTCTGGGCTGTCTCTGGCTCCAAAGAGAACCTCTCCCTCAGGCAAGCTGCTGGATCTCCCTGTCTGCTTGCCATGGAGAGGCTAGCTGTAACTGTGCTCCCAGCCAAGTGAGGCTCCCCCAGCAGTGGCATCAAAAGGCTGGTTTCAGTCTGCCCTGTCCTGGTCGAACAACCACTGACAGAGCTGCTGGGAAACAGATGGGAGCATCTCTAGGCAAGGATGCCAGAGACTCATATTGTTCTAACCTAAATTTGAGTAGTTTTCATGAATAGATTGTGCTTAGTTTGGTGTATGTCTTTGGTCAATTTCCAGTGTTGAAAGTGATGTTTCTGACAGTTTTGTCCCACTTGAAGAGTAACTTTTTAGGACAGAGGATATGTTGAACTCCATATTCTATCATGCTGGAAAGAAGAACTGTGAAGCAAGAATTTATAACAAGCTAAATTTTCAAAGACATTTGAGCATGAACAGGAAGACATATCTGACAAAGGAGTCAGAAAATAAACAGCCTATGTATCATTGTTTAACATATAACATGTTTCAGGCAAAAGAGATGTCAAAATTTAGAAGTCAAGAACAGAAAAGTCATGAAATAAATAGACTTGTAGATCTTTCTTGTCCAAGTTTGAAAATCAGATTCAGAAGTTTAATTGTTAGTGTGGTCTGTCTCCTGGGTTATTTTTCTGGGGCATTTTTGCTTTGTTGTGGCTGATGAACAAATATGTCTCTCTAGTGCTTCTTTTATACAGTTTTTATTCCTCTGTTGATTTTGCTCCTTTCCTGGAACACTGGATTCTATTTTTCCTGTCATGACCATCACTTGTCGGTCCTGAAGTCATTTCTTGTCCATTTAATACAAAAGATGGTGTTCTTTTTCAGAATATTCTAAAAATGACAAAATTATTTGCATAGTTGGCAGCTTGTACCAAGGGACTTAATTTTATAAAGATATTTAACTTTACTCTGCCGAGCAGAATTACGTAAAAAAAATATAAAAGCCATTTTTACTTCTAATTAACTTGAATAATTCTTTTCTTGCCTTTAAGAGTTTATATTACATGAGTCACTTTTTTAAAAAATGTGACAATGTCTTCCAAAAACCCTTCTTTATATCTTTTTCCCTCTAAGGTGTATGAATAGCCCTATATTAATAGAGTTACAATATAGAACTTACATTCTCTGAAGCTGGGATGAAGTGAGAATGTAGCATTGACATACATACACTACCAAATGTAAAATAGATAGCTAGTGGGAAGCAGCCACATAGCACAAGGAGATCAGCTTGGTGCTTTGTGATGACCTAGGGGGTGGGATAAGGAGGGTGGGAGGGAGGCTCAAGAGGGAGGAGATATGGGACTATATGTATACATATAGCTGATTCACTTTGTTATAAAGCAGAAACTAACACACCATTGTAAAGCAATTATACTCCAATAAAGATGTAAAAAAACAACCATAATGGAAAAGAATATGAAAAAGAATATATATATATAACTGAATCACTTTGCTATACAGTAGAAATTAACACATTGTAAATCAACTATACCTTAATATAAAAAATATTTTGTTAAAGATTTCTGTTAAAGATTTTGCATGGAAAAAATAACTGCTAGGAAATATATTAAAATATTTGCCATTTAAAAATCCATGTCTGGCTTGCAGCCTATGCTTTACTTTTCCCATCCCTCACTTAAAAACCTTAGAAAAACTAGGAAAAGATGAAAATTCATAATATTGAAAAGTAAAAGTAATAAAATATTTCAAGGGACTAGGAGAAATTTACACCATATAAAAGGCATATGGAGTCGAGTTGGAATTCACAGTCAGTATCCGATCTTGACAAATACTTCATGCCTGAGCAACTTTAAGAATTTGTCTTCTTCACAGGTTCAGAGACTGAAAAATACATAATGCTTAGAAACTTAGGCAATAGGACAGGAACTATTTAAGAAAACGTCCCTATTAATAATTTTCTTCCAGCCTATCTGCGACTTTTTACCGGGATTGTCACATAGGCAGAGCAGAATGAAATCATGGTTGAATATGAAGCCAGGAGTGCGAACTTGAGCAGGGAGTGTTTGGGGAGGAAAGAATCTGGGGGCTAAGCTTTTTAATTTGCACACATCCAACCTCCTTCCAATATAAATAAAATAAAAAGGGAAAGTAAATCTTAGAAGTAATATGTGCGTGAATTCTAATATTAAAGATTAACACTGTCGGGGTCCTCTAGACTGCTCCTAGGCTGGGTGACTCTCTGGGATGATTCACAGCACTCTACTTATAGTCACACTATGGCTGAGATTATTACAGAGAAAAGACGGAAGTCAGTGGACAAAGGGAAAGGTGCATGAGTGAAGACCAGAGGAAACCGGGTGCAAGCTTTCAAGACTCGTCTCCCAGTGAAGTCACAGAGGACATGTTCAATTCCAAACAGTATCAAATTATCAAATTGTGACAACGTATGTGAAATGTTGTCAATCTGGGAAGCTTATTGGAGACTCAGTGTCCAAGGATTATATTGGTTCTGATCCTGAAGACACCCTCTACCTAGTATGTACCCAAATTCCAGACTCCAAGGAAAGCAGATGTCTAGCATAAATCACATTGTTTGTTCAAACACTTTAAGTGCAGTGAGACACTCTCATTAATTAGGGAATGGTGAGAACACTCCCAAAATATAAGTTGCCAGGTGCCAGCCAAGCCTACCATGTGAGCAGGCCTTTCTAAGAATAGCAGTCTCAAATCTGCTCTCAAATCTTTTCTGCACAATACACAACTTATATTTTAAAATAATTCTGCAAATCAGTTTCTAAAAGACCAACTCTTTAATAGAAGAATGGATAAAACACATGGATAGGTAATTAAATTTGTAAAATACCAGTGTCTAGAAAAAATATGAAAATATTTCCATCTTATCAAATGCAAATTAAGACTTTCCAAGTTAGATTTTTTTTAATATGACCTTACCTAGTTTTGTTAATAGTCCTGGGAAATTTGTACCTCCATGAACTGCTTCTAGTACAAATCAGCCAACTTTTCTGTCTCTCTCTCTCTTCCCCTATTATGATAGACAATAAATAGATATAGATGTAATTTTTCAACTCTTTGAATGTTGAAATTCATATAAAATTATACTAAGGAAATAATTATATATGTTCAAAAAATCATGGACTATGAATATTCACTACATTATGTATGATATTAATAATTATAAATAACCTAAATGATCTACGTGGAAAAAATAAGTATATTATGCTACATCTATATAATTGAATACTATAGTAGCCATGAAAGTCATGTTGAAGAATAATTATCTCCATGAGAAAAAAGCTATCAAAAAAGAAAAGATTGTAACACTGGTGTCACAACGGACAATAAGAATCAGGGGTCAAAAGAGCTTAAAATTGGGAGATAATCAATACAGGAATAATATATGACAAAGGACAATTGCAGATTAGTCTGGACCAGATTAATCAAATCACTACTTGGCTTCGAAAATTTTTATTCTTTTTTATTGCAGTAAAATATATATTACATAAAAATTACTATTTTAGCCATTTGTAGGTGTGCATTAAGTGGCATGAAGTACATTCACAATGTTGTGTAACCATCATGACTATCCATTTCTAGAACTTCATCACACCAAACAAAAACGTTCTACCAATTCAATAATAGCTCCTCATTCCTCTGCTGCCTCCGCCTCCATTCTGCTTTCTGTTTCTATGACTTTGCCTTTTCTAGGTATCTTATTGTCATCTAAGTGCCTGGCATTAAGTTTTTGATTTCCGAGGCATCTTCAAAGACATCCATCTTGAATAAACATATAGCCAGCTGTATGGCTCAATTACTAATAAAACAACTAGGTAAGAAACCAGGCTGCTCCCCACCCATGAAGATCTCCTTTTAGAAAGGGGACCATGCTTTTCCTTTCCCATGCTCTAAATTCCTGCTCTTATGTTTTAAACTCACCAATAGAGTGAACCCATGAAATCTTAGGCATCCCACACTCAGACCCCAATAAAGGCAGAGCCCCTCGTCTATACCCTCTTCTTCTTCTCTACCCACGACCTTGCTGTGTGGCCCTTGGGTGTGCTGTGTATCCTCCAGGACTTGTGAGTAATAAATCTTGTTTTTCAAAGCTCCCTGATGGCTGTGTCCTGCAATCATAATAAAACCACAAGGGCCAGTCCAGCTGGTTCTTTGGTCAGGGAAAGGTCTATGCAGGCTCCTCACAAGTAGCATGCTCCCAGGTGAGTCCCTCGAGCATTCTTACCCAATAAACATCATGGTCAATAGGCTGAGACTGACACAAAACTTATATAAATGGAATCACAATATTTGTCCTTTTGTGTCTGGTTTATTTCACTGAGCTTAATGTTTCCAAGGTTCACCCATGTTTTAGTATATATCAGAATTTCATTCCTTTTCAAGTCAGAATAATATTCCATTGTAAGTATTTATCACATTTTGTTTATATACTAATCTGTTGATGGATATTTTTATTGTTTCTACTTTTTGGCTATTATTAATACTGATTCTGTGATGAGTGCATACATTACAAAAGAAAAAAGATCTAAAATCATATCTAAGCTTGTACCTTTTTTTTCTTAAGAATTAGAGCAGAGGAGTACAAACGGGGGCGTCAGCGTTGGGCCCAGCGGCTGGAGGCCAGACTCACACACACACCACTCTCTTTTTTTTTTTTTTGTGGTAGGCGGGCCTCTCACTGTTGCGGCCTCTCCCGTTGCGGAGCACAGGCTCCGGACGCGCAGGCTCAGCGGCCATGGCTCATGGGCCCAGCTGCTCCGCGGCATGTGGGATCTTCCCGGACCGGGGCACGAACCGTTGTCGCCTGCCTTGGCAGGTGGACTCCCAACCACTGCGCCACCAGGAAAGCCCAACACCACTCTCTTTTGAAAGGGTAAGAAGAGGAAGAGAGAGAAACTACATGAATCTACATCAGGCTCCGCACGCGCAGGCCCAGCGGCCATGGCTCACGGGCCCAGCCGCTCAGCGAAATGTGGGATCTTCCCGGACCGGGGCACGAACCCGTGTCCTCGGGATCAGTAGGCGGACTCTCAACCACTGCGCCACCAGGGAAGCCCAACAATAAAGTATTCTTTAAGTTCTTCCATTATAGGAGATTTACACAATTATGAAGCATTCCTATATAGACATATCTCTGATGACCACCAAACTTACTGAAGCGGCCAAGTTTTATGATGGCAGACATCCAGCTTCATTTGATGACACATCCAGCACCAAGCAGTCTTTCTGTCACATGAGACTGAAACCCCCACCAGGTGGAAGAGGTTAACTGTCTGCTGCCCACAAGCACGGAGACCCCAGACCGGTTGGAACCTAAAGTTTGATGCTCTTGACTCCTGATTACCTCACCACCAGCCTCTCAGAAGAATGTCCATGAGCGGATCACATACCCCCAAACCCCCCTCCCTCACCCTGTTTTTAAAAACTTTTCCCTGAAAGCCTTCGGGAAATTTGGGTCTTTTAAGCACTAGCTGTCCTGGCCTCCTTGCTTGATGCCCTTCAGTGAACGCTGCACTTTCCTTCACCAGAATCCAGTGTCAGTAGATAGGCTTTACAGCGCGTGGGCAAGCGGACCCAAGTTTGGTTCGGTAATATCTTCAGGTGAGAGCAGTTGACATGCCGCGGTTTGGAATCATTAGCCTGGATCAGAATCACCTGAAGGGCTTGTTAAGTCCCAGAGTAATGGGCCTCACGTGCAGAGCCTTTGATTCAAAGTAAATAGGTTGGGGGCGGAGCATTTGCTCTTCTAACAAGTTCCGGAGGGAAGACGGTGCTGCCGGGGTAAGGAACACGCTTAGAGAAGAGCGGAACAAGAGAGGTTAGTGCTTATAAAGATTTCTATATTATCCAACTAAAGCTACTAGCAACCTAGGACCAATCTTGCTTTATGTGTATCCCTACCCCGTCCTCCTCAGCACATTGTTTTGAAATGAATATCAGAAATTGTTATTTTGTTTGTAAATATATCAGTACTTATCTCTAAAATATAAGAACGTTATTTTCTTCATTGTTTTATGTTAATATATAGAAATGCGATTGATTTTTGTGTTTATCTTGTATTGTGTGACCTCAGAGCTCGCTTACTTGTTCTTGTTTTTTTCTTTTGGTGATTACTTGGGTTGGTCTACCTAGATAATCATGGACGCCTGCAAAGAGAGAGTTTTATTTTTTCCTTTGCTATCTTTGTGCCTTTTATGTCTTTTTTTGCCTATTGTAGTAGCTGGAATTTCCTGTAGTGAGGAGAATGAGAGTAGTGAGAGCGCTTCCTTGCCTTGTTTCCAGTTTTAGAGGGAAAGCTTTGTGTCTTGCTATTAAATAGGATGTTGGTTTTAGAGGTTTTTTTGTAGATTTTCTTTATCAAGTTGAGGTGATTCCTCTGTAACTTTCTGAGAGTTTTTATTGTGTTGGATTTTCTCAAATAATTTTCTTTAGCATGTTGGAATCATGAATTTAATTTGATTTTCAAATGTTAAATCAACTTTGCATAGTGGTTTTTTGCAGAGGGGTCGGTTTGTTTTTTGTACTGTCTGGTGTCAGGATAATACTGGTCTCATAAAATGAGTTGGGAAAACTGCAAAGGAACCTTCAAATTTGGCCATGGAATGGTAATTAGTGACCGGAGAGCAATGTAAATGATTAGAACAAAACTCACTAAGCTTTGGAATTAACATGAGGTTGAATATTGTCAATGTCAATATTATGAAAATTATTTTTGTTAAAATGAGGCTAAGCTGGGACTGAGTGAGAGATTTTAGTAAATATAAGTGAGTTTGTATTGAAGAGAAGCAGCCAGTAAAGATGGAGACTGTGGAGTAACCCAGATTAAAGACAAGCACCTGGGAGTGCTAAGTGGAAAAGAACCAGATTTGTAGGTAGAAAGATGTTTGTGGGTTTTTTTATTGGTGTTGTGGGTTTGGCTCAGGCTGGCTCAGGAGGGCCCACTGTTAAAATTTCAGGAAGTTTGCAAGACAGTTGACTTCACGTTGGTAGCTTAAAATTAACCAGAGTAGGAGTATTTACACTATGGAAATTGGAAAATAGTACAAATCAGGATTTGAACTTCCTGTCACTGCCAGAGTCTGTTTTAAATATTTCCCAACATATCTTTGATTAGATGACTCAGCTGATGGAAACACATTAGATAAAACATTTAACATAAAGTTTACAATTGTAATTGTCTCTATATGATGGTAAACAAGTCTGTAAAATTTCACCTTTAAAAGCAACAAACTGATGTGTATGTACCAAACACATGCCAACTAAGTACTGGGAGGCTTGGGTAACTGGTATAAATTTTAGTAACATTTAGATATGTGATTTAGGATTTGATTTCTTTGTGAAAGCATCATAAGGAAACAGAGCTATATGTATATTTTAAAATGCAAAACCTGTGTTAGATGATGCAAAAATTGGCTATATGATTGATGCCAGTACTGCAAGTCAAGAGCCTAGATAAAATTGTTTAATACAAGGTGAGAAAGGAAAACAAATGTTGTATTTCTAAATAAAAATATTTTATGTAATGTTTTTTAAGATAGTTGTATATAATTGTGCTAACAATTATCAGATTTTTATTTCATAAGTTCCTCAGTGTTCATATATTCAAACTGATGCAAAGACTTTTTAAAAAAATATTTAGATTTGGAAAATAAAGTATCACATTATTTTCAAGTTTCCTTTATAATTAGGAATGCATGCTGTATTGTGCGAAAAGGATCATGAATAAATTGTATTTTTAAACCTGATAATTTTTTGCAAAATGGAAATATAAATCTTTGCCAGTTAAAGCATGAAGTTAGATTCTCAGACTTCCTGTAAATATTAATATGGTGATAGTTACCATAAATGCCATGGAAACATTGTTCATTTTGTTTGCAACAATTTTGAATCTTGGTTATTTGATAGAATATTTGGGTGAAGTAAAATGTGAAAGATGGAGAACTACATTTTTGTATCTTCTAATCCTGGAAAAACAGAAACACATAAATGTATTATTTCTACTAAGCATGGCACTACATATAGATGGTGGTAGAAATTGCATGTAGCATTAACCAGATACTGGCTTAACAAGACATCTTTTCTGAAAATTGTTTCTATTACAAAGCATTTAAAATAAAATTCCATTTTGGGTTGGCTTGGAAAAAAAAAGAATTAGAGCAGAAATCAATGGACAAGAGGAAATCGATAGAGAAAATCAATGAAATCAAACGATGTTTTTATGAAAAGATCATAAAATGGATAAGACTCTAGCCATGCTAATTAAGAAAAAAAGGGTGATAACACAAATTACTAATAAAATAACTGGAAGAGGGACATCATTACAGATCCTATGGATGTTAAAAGGATAATAAAGGAATACTATGAAAAACTCTATGCCCACAAATTTGATAACTTAGATGAAATGGACCAATTCCTTGAAAGACACATTTTGTCAAAAGACACAAGAAGAAATAATCTGAATAGAACTATATCTATTAAATAAATTGAATCAATAGTTAACAACCATCCAAAACAGAAAGCATCAGGCTCAGATGCGTTCACTGGCGAAGTCTACCAAACATTTAAAGAAATGCACAATAGTATAGCCACTTTGGAATACTGCGTGATTCTTTATTACAAAACTAAGCTTACTCTTGCCATGTGAGCCAGCAATCAAAACTCCTAGAATAAAGGAGTTTTTTCCCTTCATTCTATTAATGTGGTAAAAAAGTAAATCGTTGAATGATTTTTATATATGGAACCATCCTTACATGCTAGTAATAAACCCTCTTGGTCACAGTTTATAATTGTTTTAATATGTTGCTGAATTTGGTATGGTAGTATTAGTGTCAGGCTAATGTTGGCTCATAGAATGAGTTTGGAAGTGCTCCTTCCTCTTCAGTTTTTTGGAAGATTTTGAGAAGGATTGGTTTTAGCTCTTCATTAAGTGTTTGGTAGAATTTACCATTGAAGCCATCTGGTCCAAAACTTTTCTTCATAAAGACTTTTTTTGATTCTGATTCAATCTCCTAACTAGTTATATGTCTATTCAGATTTTCTTTGTTTTCATAATTCAATTGTGGTAGATTGTGTGTCCATTTTATATAGATTATCCAATTTGTTGGTGTACAGTTGTTCACAGAACTCTTATACTCTTTATTTCTGTAAAATTGGTAGTAATGTCCCCACTTCCATTTCTGAATTTGAGCCTTCTCCCTTTTCTTCTTAGTCCATCTAGCTAAAGTCTTTTTTTTTTTTTTTTTTTTTTTTTTTTCGGTACGTGGGCTTCTCACTGTTGTGGCCTCTCCCCTTGTGGAGCACAGGCTCCGGACGCGCAGGCTCAGCAGCCATGGCTCACGGGCCTAGCTGCTCCGCGGCATGTGGGATCTTCCCAGACCGAGGCACGAACCCGTGTCCCCTGCATCGGCAGGCGGACTCTCAACCACTGCGCCACCAGGGAAGCCCTAGCTAAAGTCTTATAAATGTTTTTTTTTTTAATTTTTAAAATTTAAAAAATTATTTATTTATTTATGCTGGCTGTGTTGGGGCTTTTGTTGCTGTGCAGGGGCTTTCTCTAGTTGCGGTGAGCCGGGGCTACTCTTCTTTGTTGCAGTGCGTGGGCTTCTTATTGCAGTGGCTTCTCTTGTTGTGGAGCACGGGCTCTAGGCACACAGGCTTCAGTAGTTGTGGCACGTGGGCTCAGTAGTTGTGGCTCATGGGCTCTAGAGCACAGGCTCAGTGGTTGTGGTGCACAGGCTTAGTTGCTCCACAGCATGTGGGATACTCCCAGACCAGGGCTTGAACCTGCGTCCCCTACATTGGCAGGCAGATTCCCAACCACTGTGCCACCAGGGTAGCCCCTAAAGTTTTTAAAATGTTTTTGATCTTTTTGAAGAAGCAACTTTTGGTTTCATTAATTTTCTCTATTGTTCTTCTATTACCCATTGTATTTATCACCACTCTAATCTTTATTTTCCTTCTCTTGGCTTTGTGTTTAGTTTGCTCTACTTTTTCTAGTTTCTTAAAGTGTAAAGTTTGGTTATTGATTTGACATTGCTTCCTCTGTAATGTACAAGATTAAGTTATACATTTCTATCTTAGCACTACTTTCACTGCATTTCATAAGTTTTGGCATTTTGTGCTTTCATTTTCATTTCTCCAAGGTATTTTCTAATTTCCCTTGTGATTTCTTCTTTGACCCACTGTTTGTTTAATAATGTATTGTTTAATTTCCAAATGTTTGTGAATTGTCCTATATTTCTCCTCTTACTGATCTCCACTGTGATGTGAAAAGATAACTTTGTATGATTTCAATCTTTTTATATTTATTAAGACTTGTTTTGTGGCCTAACATGTGCATTTGAGAAAAATGCATATTCCACTATTGTTGAGAAAGTGTTCTATATTTGTTTGTTGGGTCCAATTGATTTGTAGTGTTATTCAAGTTCTCTATTTCCTTATTGATTATTTGTCTGGTTGTTCTATCCAATATTGTAAGTGGGATAGTAAAGTCTCCAACTGGTATTGTAGAGCTGTTTATTTCTCTCATCAGTACTGTCAGTGCTTGCTTCGTACATTTTTTGCTGTGTGTATATATATATATATATATACACACACACACACACACAAACTAGTAATTGATA
Organism: Phocoena phocoena; assembly: GCF_963924675.1. Lineage (NCBI taxonomy): Eukaryota > Metazoa > Chordata > Mammalia > Artiodactyla > Phocoenidae > Phocoena > Phocoena phocoena. The sequence goes on along the minus strand of NC_089227.1, from coordinate 6,003,863 downwards.
TGTCTTCTTGGTGAATTGACCCCTTATATAAATATATAATAACCTAGTTGTCTCTTTTAACAGTTCTTGGCTTAAGTCTCTTTTGTCTGATATTAGTATAGCCTCTTCAGTACTGTTTTGGATACTATTTGCATGGAATATCTTTTTCCACCTTTTCACATTCAGCTTTAAACCTAGATTCTGTCATAGACAGCATATAGTTGGATAATAATTTTTTAAATCTTTTTTTCCCCAATCTGTGCCTTTAGATAGGAGAGTTTAACACATTTACATTTAAAGTAATTCCTGACAAGGACTTCTGCTATATTGTTGTTTTATGTATGTCTTCAGTCATTTTATTCATCATTGCCTCCATTCCTGCCTTCTTTTCTGTTTAGTTGAGTTTTGTAGTGGCATGTTTTGATTTCCTTCTCATTTTTTTTTTGTGTGAATATTTTCTTTGTGGTTAATATGGGGATTACATATAGCATTCTAAAATATGAATCTAAGTTGAATTAATACCAACTTAACTTCAACTGCATATAAAAATTCTCTTATATAGCTCCATTCCTCTCCTTTTATTTTATTGATATCAAAAATAATCTTTATACATTGTGTGTCCAAATCCATAGATTTACAATTATCTTTATGCATGTGTCTTTTAAGTTTCATACAAAGTAAAAAGTAGAGTTATGAACCAAAATTACAATATTACTCACTTTTACATTGCCTATGTATTTACCTTTACTGAGGATATTTATATTTTTATATACCTTCAAGTTACTGCCAGCCTTTTTTCATTTTTAACCTGAAGTACCCCCTTTATTATTTTAACCTGAAGTAACCCCTGTACTGGTCTTTTAGTGTAATAAACATGCTCAACTTTTGTTTATCTGGGAATGTCTTAATTTATCCATCATTTTTGAAGGAAAATTTTGTCAGATTTACAATTCTTGAATGACCTTTTTTTCCCATCACTTTACATATACCATTCCCCTGCTTTTGACCTTCAGGATTTCTGATGAGAAATCAGATGGTAATTTTATTGAGGACTCCTTGTACATTACAGATGACTTCTTTCTTGTTGTTTTTAGAATTCTCTCTTTGTCTTTTGATATGTTGATTATATTGTTTCTCAGTGTGAGTCTCTATGGGTTCATCTGCTTGGAGTTCACTAAACTTCCTAGATTTATATTTTTGATCAAATTTGGAAAATTTTTCATCCATATGTTTTCAAATAGTCTTTCTGCCCTTTTCTCTTTTTCTTCTTCTTCTGGGACTACCATAATGTGCATGTTGATCTACTTACAGGGTCCCACAAGTCCCTTTGGCTCTGTTCACTTTTCTTTAGTCTGTGTTTTCTTTCTGTTTCTCAAACTTGATAATTTCAGTTGTCCTATCTTCAAGTAAACTTTTTTTCTTCTGCATTCTCAAATCTGCTGTTGAATCCCTACAGTAAATTTTTAATTTTAGTTATTATACTTTTCAGCTCCACAATTTTTCTTTGGCTTGTTTTTGTAATAATTTGTATCTCTTTGTTTATATTGTCAGTTGGTTCACAAATTGTTTTCTTGATTTCCTCTGTTTCTCTGTCCACATTCTATCTCAGCTCTTTGAGCATATTTAAGATAGTTGTTGTGAAGTCTTTGTCTAGTGTATATGACATCTAGTCTTCCTTTGGCATGGTTACTTTGAATTTATTTTGAAATTTTAAATGAGTCATCTTTTCCTTTTTCAATGTATGTCTTGTGATTTTTTTAGTTAAAAATTGGACATTTGGCTGTTGTGAATGAAAAAATTAAATCAGTTGATCTAAGAAAGGAAGGGAAAATTTTATTCGAGCCAAATTGAAGATATAACCCAGGAAGAGCCTCTCAGAAAGCTCTGAGAACTGTTCTCATTAGAAGTCAAAGCACAGTTATATAAATTTTTGAGACAGAGGGCTATACATTAAATAATGTATTACTTATAGTTTATACAGTCTAGTGAGTAGTGGGGCATGGGTCATCGTGACCCCTTACAAGATTAAGAAGGAATGTTATCTCTTTAAGTGTTGTCTTGGTGCCAGAATGTTGCTCTTTATTATTGACCAAGTATTTCTGGTGATGGGGGAGTTTTGGTAGATGCATAATGCAGATATGCAACCATAGTAGAGGGGAGAGAGGAGGCTAAAGGGCAGAGAAAAATTTTTATGTTTAAATTCTTCTTGTCTTGCCATAAAATATGAATTTTATTTCACACTATTATAATGTGGTAACTCTGGAAATCAGATTCTCCCCATTCCCCAGGATTTGCTTATTTGATTGTTGTTTTTGATTATTGAAGGCTGTACTAGTCCTCTTGAGACTTATCCAAACTATTTTTACAATGGCTATTTCTTGTCATGACTGACCATTGAGATCTCTATTCCTTTAGCTCATGTTCATGTTTGACAGAGGTTTTCTTTAATGCCATGTGCTGAGACAAATCAACAAAGATGTCAAAAAATTAAAAGCTACAAAGAATGGTCACCTCTCCAGTCTTTGAAGGTTGACTCCATTCTGGGACACTTCTTAATCACTTAGGTAAGCTTGCTCTGAGCTTAGATAGACATTATCCCAAAGGGAAAGCTTAAGGTCTTTGCTGTAATTTTCTGAGCATATGTCTTCTCTGATCATGTGGTTTTAAACATTCCTCTGTATACATGGCTGCTTTTGAGTGTCCTAAATTTTCCAAACCATTTGCCCCAGCTTCATTTCTGGGCCTTTGATGGCCTATTGTATATCTCCACCCACTATGACTTGCCCAGATGCCTGTGAGATTGTGATGACTACCTTGTAACTTTTAGAGACAGTGCCCTTTACTTTTCCTGCTTACAGTTCAAGTCATGCAAAGCAGAGATGAGTATTTTATGTCATTCCTTCAAGTATTCTCCAGAAAAGTTAGAACAGATGTACACAATAATTTGCAAATAAAGTCTGATCTGCTGCCTCTGGTTCAGTGGTGTGGATCTGGGAACTAGGCTGCCGTCTGAACAAGACAAAGGTCACCACTGCACTGGAAAGGAGGTGGTACAAAGATGAGTAAAAATGTCACAAAACTTTCCTGCCATTTTGAAGATGGCTTTTTCTTGGTTGGGCACTTGCTTGTTGGATGTGAACCTTTGACTGTTTTCTAGAGCTTCTACAAAGTTTGTTCTGACAACTTCTGGTTGTTTTTTTGATGTTTCTGTCAGCGAGTAAGAGCTTGGAGTGTCCCAGTCCACCATTTTGCTGCTCTGAAATTTTTTTAATAATGTTTAAATATATGCTATAACATATATAAAATAAATTTTCCTATGTATTTAAATTATGTATGTACATAAATAAAACAAAAATAAGAATAAAAACAAACCTTTTTTATGCTGCCTTCCTTCTTCAAGTGCTAAAAATGGGAGAAAATATAGATCAATCATCATCACACTTCCTCCAATATGTCATGGACAATTATTTTAAAAATGTGTTAAAATGAGTTATTAGAAAAACCGAATTTAAAAACACAAAAAATATAAACCCTATTTTTAAATTATTAGACTCAGTAGACATAAAACCACTCTGTCATATTGCTATAGAAGTTTCTAAATGGTTCTCAATTTCTGCTACTGGCAGGTAACCACCAGTTCTTAGACTGACATTGGTCAGCAGACCACACTTTGAATAGTCTGGTCTAATAATTCTCTCTTTATCCAATTTAGAAAGACTCATAGAACAAAGGAAGAAATTACTATGGGAAAGATTGTTTTGACTAAATAAAATACTAAAATTGTCTGTACCTGAAACCATCCAAACGTTGAAGGCAAAGAATCATTTGGAAAAATATTTCCCTCAAATGCTGTGAAGAGTTAATAACTATATAATAATTTATAAAGAGTTTATGCAAAAAGAGAAGTAAACCAGTAAGATCCTAATAGTTAATTGAACAACAAACCATGCAGAAACAAAAAATTGAAATTGGTAGTAAAAAAGAGAACATGTCATTTCCTTGGATGAGAAGAAACTATCAATCTGAGATACAATTTTTTGCTGTAAAGTAAAAAAGAATATTGTCTTAATAATTTAGAGATTAGGTCAATGTGTTGAAAGGTAATTCCTTAATTGCTAATCACAGGAGCAAAACAACAAACAAGACTCTAAATTTCTTAAGTGTGAGGGTGCTCAGAACATTTTGGCTGAAAATGAGGTATACACTATAATGGTTATGAGCTTGGGCTCTTAAAGTGAATTGTCAGGAACTGAGTCCCACGTTTAACACATACCACCTATGTGACCTTGCGCGAGTTCATCTTCTGTTCCCCTCTCTCTCTCCATCTGTGGAGCAGTGTTAATAACAACTCCTATTTCATAGGACTGTTGTGAAGGTTAAGGAGTGAAGGCATGTAAAACTCTGCCTGCCTCATGTAAGACACTCAATACATAATAACTATGATTATTAGGAATCATCTCCACTTACAGGTGTGACAAGCGTGCAGGATTTGCCAAAGTAAATGACCTGTGGTTTAGAATTGTCCTTTACTTGTTTTGTCTGGCATTTAAAAGCCCCATCTGTACCAGACACAGGGAGAAAGGATCAGATGGAAAAACTTGCCCAACCAGTATGGTTACGTTGTTCCAGCTGCATCCCTCAGCTCTGGGCTTCACAGGACTATGGCTCCTCCAAAGATCACTCCTCTAAGTATGCATTTTAAATAAAGGCTATTCAATAGGGGGTCACAACTCCAACTCTTCTCAAAGTAGAAATATTAGACCTGGAAGTGGTGCATTCTAGCCAGGTCCTGGGCTCCTGGTGGGGGCACCTGTGTTTGGGGAGGAGGGGCTGTGGCCTCTTGCCAAGCTGGGCGCCAGACCTTGGATCATGACAGCCTGTTCTTTCTCAGGAACAGGGACGTCAGTGACAAGATCACATCCAGATTGGGGATTTATTAATGGCAATTACAGCCTTTTTAATACTTTTAAAATAAATCTACGTTTTCAACTGTTAACCTGTTACTATTGTAGGAAAATAATGAAACAATAACGACAATAATAAAATCATAAACTTGGGAAAATTTCCGGGGGTGACTGTTCAAACCAGCTGGCTTCCAAGGACATGGAGACCTTTCACAAATCCTTCCCTCTCTCCCCCCATCATTGGTGTCCTTGGAACCCAGGGGTTTCTGGCCACCTGGGAGTTACATCTTGAGGGGCCTATTGTTTCTATGTGCTTGTCCCGGCAAGGGCCCAATCCGCACTCCTCCTAGCTTCCTCCCCCTCACTCAGAATTAGTGACAGCAAACCTTGCAGGTTTTCCCATCCATTTTGCCCCCTCCAGGCACAAGTTGCTTTGAGAAAGATGGAGGATGGGAGAAAAGACCCAGCTACGAAGCCAAGTTCCATTTTCAGTGACTAACGAGCTTTGTTAGGGGAAAGAGGAAGACCTATACATTTCAACTGGACACAAACTATCTGGGGAGTGGGTAAAGCTGACTGTTTACCTGGACTCACTCACTTTTCTGTAGAGTCCATGATCACATCTGTGATTTCCAACTACAGACTGTTTCTTGACTCATTTTCTCAACTTAGTCTCAGGCTTCTGAAGCTGCCCTGAAATGGCTCTCAGCCTCCATATGTAAATTCTCTATCTGACCCACACCTTTCAGAGCACATTCTTCAGGGGATTAGTTCATACTTGATACACAGTGGTGCTACTGTTACCAAGCCAGGATTATAGCTCATTTTACCCTGCCCACTGGGTGGACCGCTTGTGTTTCTTATTGCTATACAACTATTCACTATCATAGCAGAAACACTTCAAAACAATGCATAGAATCACTTGTCAAGAGATTTTGTAAAGGCATTTGTCAAGAGTATGAAAAGGAAAAGAAATTAAATTATAGAAGAATCCTCTAATTCAAAAAAATTATCTGAAAACACATGCTTGAGTAGATTACACTGCAAACCTGGCCCTCTTCCATTCACTAGTTATCATAACCTCTCTGTAGCCATGATAAATTTATCTGTGATTGGACCAAGTTGGATTTCATGGTCTGAAGTATTATGCATCTGTGAGTCTTGTTCAATTGTTTTCAGCAAAGTGACTCTATCATATTGTTCATGTCATTCAGGAAGAAAAGAATTGAAATGGTCTAAAATCAGCCTGTGTACTAACTCCAGGCAATTGGCCTTTGTCCAGGTACATTTTCCTATTTGCTAATAGCTTTTTGTTTTGCAACTTGGAACCCATTTGTGACGAGTCACAGCCCATTAGCCATCTGTTTCTCTGTTACACTCCTTTTTTCTTATAATGTAAGGATTTGATTTTCATGATATTTACCTAAAAGTATCTTACACCCAATAAGAAATAAAAGCAAATACAATGAGCATCTCACATGAAAGCAATCATTTGGATGAACATATATTTAAGAATAAAATGATTAAAACATGGGAAGTTCATATAAAATTAATATTACCACAAAATATCTTCCTATATAAATAATGCATTGTGGTAGAGGCGTTCTTCTTGCCTTAGAATATGAGTAGCCAGCACAGCTTTATGGGTAGAAATATGAACAATTTGAAAGTGTGTAACACACAACGATTCTCAAGAACTTTCTGCCTTCGCTCCCTTAATCTAGTACTGACACAGTTGGTGACCTCCTCCACTCACCCTTGGAGTAACATAGTACAAAGAAATAAGGCAAGACGGTAAATGGATTGAAAGGCTGGTGAGAGGCGGCGAGCAGTTGAATTGCCTCTCAATCATCTGGAGACATCAATCTAGGTACCATCTTCACTGGTGGTTGTTTGCCTCTTATACAGCCTAGCATCCCTAGCACTTAATACGGTGCGTGCATGTATTGGGCAGATTTAATTTAAAACATTTTTTTCTAGATATAAACATGTCTTTAAGCAGTAGAGAACATTTTCAAAATACAAAAAGTAAAAGGAATAAAATATATTTTCCGTAATTCCACTATTCTGTGATAAAACTGTGAGCATGTCATCATTTATCTGATAGCATTTTTAATGCATGAGTGTGCGTGTGTGTGTATACACATAAATACATAATTGAAGTTATGCTCCATATGTCTTTTGAGTCTTTTCATTTAATTTTTAATACTGCAATACTTGTACATATTTTTTAAAAGTCAAACTGAATTACTAGGCTTATAAAAGAAGAAAGGTGTCTCCTAATTTATTCCTTCCCACTCTTGATTCCTGCTCCTCTGTGGCAACTACATTCAACACGTGTAGCTGTTTCTTCTGGTATTTAACTTTATATTCCTAAATAGCATACCTGTCATACTTTTGCATACCTATTCAGTTTACAGTTTTATCAGCTTCCTTCCTGCTAAGAGAGATTTAATTTTCTTATATCCCTCACCTCTACATATACCATCTCTCCATCTCTAAGGACAATCACACATGGCTTCCATGGACACTAATATTACTATTATGTTAGTTTTCTAATATTGAAACATCTGTTTACCTTTAGGTATTTGTCATATAACCTTTTTCAACCTGTTTTCTTTAATAACTTTCATGTTTTTGCTTATATATATATATTTAACATCTTTATTGGAGTATAATTGCTTTACAGTGGTGTGTTAGTTTCTGCTTTTTAACAAAGTGAATCAGTTATACATATACGTATGTTCCCATATCTCTTCCTTCTTGCGTCTCCCTCCCTCCCACCCTCCCTTGCTTATATTTTTATTCATGTATTATCTCCTACTTAACTTTCTTTGACATTGCACTTTCTTTTTTTTTTTTCGGTATGCGGGCCTCTCGCTGCCGTGGCTTCTCCCACTGCGGAGCACAGGCTCAGTGGCCACGGCTTACGGGCCCAGCCGCTCCGCGGCATGTGGGATTCTCCCAGACCAGGGCACGAACCCACGTCTCCTGCATCGGCAGGCGGACTCTCAACCACTGCGCCACCAGGGAAGCCCCTACACTGCACTTTCTAATTGGAGGAGTAAGAGCAATTTGTTATTATTCTATTTTGCTTAATAGTAAACACAATTGTCTTTTTCCTAGGTATGTCGTGGCAATATGAGATTATGTAATGGGGAAGGAAGAGTATAGATAGAACAAATTTGACCCATTACACTAGAACTACAAACATGGCGTGTTCTTTCACTTTTTCTAAATAAAACCGGTTCTAACTCAGTTCCCACACACTGGCATTAATGGGAAATCTAAAATTAGGCAACTTTCACGATCCTCTTTATATACCTAGATTTTTTTTTTTTTTGCTTTATTTTATTTTATTAATTCAGCGAAAAGGACTGAGAAGTGCGTTTTAGTGACACAGTCCTACGGTAATTTTGTCTCCTTCCTAAAATTTTGTAATACAAGTTTACTACAACTGGACTTAAATACAGTTATTCAAATATTTTCAACCTCTTCTTAATGGTGGGTAAACATTTATCAATTAAGAAACAGTTTGTCGGGCTTCCCTAGTGGCGCAGTGGCTGAGAGTCCACCTGCCAATGCAGGGGACACGGGTTCGTGCCCCGGTCCGGAAGGATCCCACATGCCGTGGAGCGGCTGGGCCCGTGAGCCATGGCTGCTGAGCCTGCGCGTCTGGAGCCTGTGCTCCACAACGGGAGAGGCCACAGCAGTGAGAGGCCCACGTACCGCAAAAAAAGAAAACCAACCAAACAAAAAAAACTCCACTTTATTTTGTTTGATATTTACTCTTGAGAATTCAGATTTGTCTGAAATTATTACATGATAATTAATTTGATGCACATTATTTTTCTATGCTGTGTCCCTCCCAACCAGAGCAGGTCAGATTTTTAAAGCATATATATTTTTAATTAGTATATTGTAAAGTTGTTTCTTTTTCTTTTGGTATAGAAGCATTTTAAACTGTAAATCACTCTGAGTCCTGACCTCTTAATAGTTAAGATTATGGTTGATAGGTTGATAACAATGCTAATCACTTACGGGCATACTATTTAGAATCAAATAAAAAGAAGCTACTTAATATGGAACTATATGCAACAGTAAAATCTGTAGTTACAGGAAAATTCTTGCTGTTAAATGCCTTTGTTATTAAAGAAAAAAAAGGAAAATAAAGTAATTTAAGTAATAAAAAATTTTGAAAGAAAACATAATTTACCAAAAGAAATCAAGATGTGGAAATTAGTACAGAAAAATCAAATATTGATGAAATGGCAAACAACAACACAGTTCATTTGTAATGAATCATCACAAATTTTTCTTTGAAAATACTGATAAAATAAATACACCACTTGCAAGTGTATTGAGGAAAGCAAAAGGATTTAAAATAGGTATGTCAACTCCATGAGGGATGAGAAAGACAGTGTAACATAAAGGAGAATTTTTAAAAATCTGGAAACTCTGATATATATATGTGTAAGGTAACAACTTTGAAAACCAAGATAAATAGCATGATTTCCTGGAAGATACAAATTACCAAAATTACCCAAGGGGAAGTGAAAATTTTAATGAACCAATAAGAATAGAAGAAATTCAGGAGGTAATAAAAGATGTCCCAGTGAAGAGGACACCCGGACCAGGTCTTTTCACAGCTGAACTTTAAGTAATCGATTAAAAACTGACAATGCTATTGAAACTATCCTAGACCATAAAGAAAATACAAAATCTTTTTGCTTCATTTTACAAAGCCAGTAAAATTTTAATAGTAAAAATTTATCATGATAGCATCTAAAGTAAATTATAAAAAATCTCAATTATAAGTAGCAAACAGATCATTTAAAATAAAATGTTAGCAAAAGAACCCAGAAATGAATTCAAAAAGTAACAAATACACTATAAGTAGATTTTAATACAGAAATAAAAGAGTAGTTAAATATGAAAGTATGAATCAAATAATCCATTATATCCATAAATTACAGGAGAAAAAAATACAATCATATCCACTGATGCTGAAAAGGTATCTCATAAAATTTAAAAGCCATTCCTTTTTCTTCTGAAATTAAAACAAAGGTCCAAGTAAAGAATTCAAACCTCTTCAAAAAAGAGTTTATAGCGAAAAGTCTTCTTCTTATCACTATCCTGACATTGAAATGAAAGAATATCAAAGGAAAATAAGATGTTAAAAGCAACTGAAAAAGTAATAGAGATTGCCTATAAAAGAGTGACCCACTTCCAGCCAACAGCTCACAAATAGGAATGAGTAAAGTTATATCTTTATTATGTAAAAGAAAATAACTGTGCCAAACTTATGCACTGAATACAAATGTGTTTCAAGAACTGGGGTAAAATAAAGACATTTTCAGGACAAAAGGTGATAGTTCACTATCAGACCATCATTAAAGGAAATTCTAGGGAATGTACGTCAGAGAGAAAGCCTCGCTAAAAGTCTAAGAAGCAAAGCAGAATAATGAACAAAGATATGGGTAAAAACATTGGTGAAATTAATTAAACAAAAATAAAATAACTAGAGAGTGGGGGAATGATGAATAGCTGATCTACTGGACAGCATAGCATATAAGTTGAAAGGAGGTGATTGTAGTTAAACCTCTTTTATACACTGGGATTTGAAAACTGAAGATAAAACCATTGATTAACTTTAGGATAATTGTGAAAATAATTAGAACTGGAATAATAAACTATGTGGTATAAAGGAAAAACATGAGATAATGAAATAATATTACAAAAATTCTCAAAATGAAAAAAGGCAAGAGAGGGAAGGTAGAAAAAGTGGGACAAATACAAGGCATGTAATAAAACAAAGTAATCCAAGTACATCAATGTGATATTAAATGTATGTGAACTAGAATCCCCAGCTAAAATACAAAAATTGTTAAAGCAATTTTAAAAAATCTTTATATATATTATTTCCCAATAACACATCTAAAACATAAGGAAAAAGATTGAGAGTTATAGACTGAGGAATAGTATACCATGTAAATATGAATGAGAGAAACTAGATGTTATTTTAATATCATAAAAATAGATGTTTGATCAAAAATCATTACTAGGGATTAAAATGTTTACTACTTAATAATAAAGGTAAATGTATGTAACTAATAATGTGACTTTAAAATATACAAAGTGTAAATAGAAAAAAATGACAAGAAGATATTAATCTAACAAGTGTAATCGATTTTTAACATACGTCTCTTAGAAATTGACAAATTATCAAGTAACCAAAAATCAATAAGGACACAGAAATATGACTAGGCTAATTAATATGGCTTAGTAATAGACACATATAGGATATTATACCTGACAACTGGAAAATGCACATTATTTTCAAGAAACCATAAAGCATTTATGAAATGTGACCAAAATAAAGGCCAAAGAGCTATGTTCAAAACATTTCTAACGATTGGAAACATAGAATCATTCCCTGAATGTAGTGAAATTAGTCTGGAAAACAACCACCAAAAGATTAATTTCAAGTTTCCTGACAGCTAGAACTTCTTAAGATCTTATGAGAAAAAGACAGAAAATTAGAAATTGCTTAAATCTGAATGATATTCAAAATACTTTTTATTAAAACATGTGATACAGCTAAGGATATAGTTAGAGAGAAATTTACTGTTGTAAACTCTTACTTTAGAAAAAAATCCTAAAATGTAAGGAGCTAATCTTTCAATTTAAAACTCTCTATAAGGATGAAAACATAAAGATATTAGCAGAAATTAATGAAACAGAAAGCAAAAATCTAATAGGAGTATTGAAAAAGCCAAAAGTTGGTTTTCTGAAAAGATTATTAAGAGACAAACCTCTGGAAAACTTAGGAAAAAGAGAGTGAAGGAAGAAATAAGCAAGCCACTAGAAATGAAAAAAGAGGCACACTGCAGATGCAACAGGGATTAAGCAGGTGACAAGTTTAGGATGTCATGAATAAATCTACCCCATGACAAAATGGCTTGAATTAGATAAATTCATAGAAAACAAAGCTTATAAAAATGCTCATTTACTCACTCATTCCACAGATACTTTTAGAGCAGCTATTATTTTACCAGAAACTCTTTTTGATTTTTGAGATGATCAGTGAACAAAACAGCAAAAAATCCTGACCTTGAGGCGCCTACATCCCAGACCATCGATGGGAGAAGACAGACAATAAAGCAAACACAATAAGTCATAAAATTATATGATACATTTGAAGATTATAAATGCTATTAAAAAACCGAAGAAAATGTAGTTACAAGGGATGTAGTTGAAAGGGATCAAGGATGCTGATAGGTGAGGGTAGTTTTTATTGAGGATGTGATATTGGAGCAAAGACTTGAAGAGGTGAGGGTGCTGCCCAGGCAGACATCGGGGTGAAGAGTGTTCCAGGGGGAGGGAACGGTTAGTGAAAAGGCCCTAATGTGAGACTGTGTCTGGCAAGTTTGTTCAAGGAGCAGCAAGAAGGCCAGTATGGCTGGAGCAAAAGGGAGGAGAATGAAAGAGTAACGCCAGTAAAGATTAATGAAAGATGTGATCAGAGACAGTGATGAGGCCAGGTCCTTAGGAAGCTGTAAGCCCCACAAGTCCTTTTGCTTTGAATCCTATTACAATCCACAGCCATCGACAGATACAAGCAGAAGAGTGGCATCCTCTAATTAGACTTAAATTTGTAAAGGCTCATTCTGGCTTCTCTTTTGAGAAAGACACTAAGGCTGTGCTATCAATTCTATTGTCACCAGACACATGCAGTTACTTAAATTTAAGTGAGAAAGTGGCATGGGCTTATAGATACTACCAAATATAAAATAGATAGCTAGTGGGGAGCAGCCGCATAGCACAGGGAGATCAGCCCGGTGCTTTGTGACCACCTAGGGGGTGGGATAGGGAGGGTGGGAGGGAGATGCAAGAGGGAGGGGATATGGGGATATATGTATATGTATAGCTGATTCACTTTGTTATACAGCAGCAACAAACACACCATCGCAAAGCAATTATACTCCAATAAAGATGTTAAACAAACAAAAGCAACTTAAATTTAACTTTAATGAGCCAGTTTTCCAATCACATTAACTGTAGTTTAAGTGCCCAACAGCCAAATGTGGCTAGCTAGTGCCATGTTGGACGACAGATACAGTACTGCTCTGGGAAGACAGGGAGAAACAGAGTGAACAGACACAAAGGCAGTAACCAGATGAGAGAAGATGCTGTCTCTAAATGGGATGGCAGCACTGGAGCTGTGAGAAGTGATTGCATTTTGTTTATTTCAATTCAGGAAGAAATGATAGGTAATATGATATGACCATTAAAAAGATTTAATCAATAGTTAATTGAAATTCAATCAGCAGTTTTCAATGAGATGACAATAGGACCAGGGAAGTTCTAGCAGTCAAATACTAAATAATCCCAAACTCCTTCACAGAACAAAGAGAGAACACTTTTCATCCCATTTATGAGATTAGAATGAACTTGATGCCAAAACTTGTCTGGGTACACAAAGAAGAAAACAAAAAACACGCCCATGCCCACCACCCACAAGTACACAGTCTGAGATATATTCATTGTGGAAACTGACCAAACATTTAAAAAACTAGAAATATCAGTGCTACATAAACTATGCTACAAAATCCAGAGTATGAATGTGTGTATGTATTAAAAATCTTTCAAGCTGTTTTTATAAACCCAGCAAAAACGATTATGTCAGAATTTGACAAGCCGCTAGTTAGTCTGATATTGTTACAAAATTTGAAATAAAATATTAGCATTCAGAATTAGCAGTGCGACAAAAGAGTTATATGCCATTACTAAATGAAGTTCACAACAGTAATGCAATTAGCATTTGATATTAGGAAATACATTGATATAATCTGTCATTTTAATATATCAAAAGAGAGAATCATATGATTATCTCCATCATCATGAATGATGGAAATACATTTGAAACTTATTCAACATCCATTCCTGGTAAAAATTAAGTCTAATTAAAATAGGAACAGATAGATATATAGATATAGAATTTAAATATATACTAATAATGCTTATTTGAAAATTCTAGGTGTATTCATGTTGAATTGAGCAATGAGACAATGATATCCATTATCACCACTTAGAATTAAAATTATTCTGGTTATTAAGATATGTAAACAGATAAGAAAAAGAAATAAGTGAATAAACTTATAAAAAGGTATATGAATTATCTTTATTAGCATACAGTATGCAACCCAAGATAATTAACTGAAAAAATAGTAAAAGCAATTTAGAAGTCTTCTAAGCCTATGGATTCAAGATTAAGGCCATCAAATCAAAGAATTCTTAGACAAAAATTAAAGAAAAAAAATCACCCAGTAACCACAGAAAAGATTTAAGTCTAGAAATGAAATTAATAAGAAATGAGTAAGTTTTGTATGAAAGAAACTTTCAAATGCCTTTTAAGTCTACAAATAAGTCTTTATTTTGCAAAGATGTCAACTTTATTATAAAGTTAATGTTACTGAAAGTATTTTTTTTTTTAAATGTGTGATGAGAACACAAGCTCATTCAAAAGTTGTTTCCAATAAATATGTAATAAGAAATGTACTGACAGGAAGTGAAACAGGTGGAACTAGTGATATTAAAACAGAAGTAGACATATGTATATGCATATATATATGATGTTAATATCAGTAAAGGTAGTAGCTGGGCACCTGAGTGGGAAAGGGGTAAATTAATCAAGAATGGTTGGTGTTGACTTCTATTCAAAAAATATAATTTTGATTCCTACTGACTCCTATATTAAAATAAATTGAAGACAGGTTAAAAACTTCAATCACAAAATGAACCCCCATATTACCATAAGAAAATGTGAGTGCATTTAATCCTTACTTGGTAAGGCTATAAAGGGGAAAAATGATAAATTGAACCTCATCAAAAACTCAAATGTTTCTGGATAGGAAAAAACAATAAACAAAATCAAAGAAAATAATAGAAACATATTTCTATACATAGCAGTAAAAGGATTATTTTCCATAAGACATAAAAAGGGCCCATAGACCTTCTAGGAAAATAATAGACACTATGGAAAACAGTACAGAGGTTCCTTAAAAAAACTAAAAATAGAGTTGCTATGATTCAGCAATCCCACTCCTGTGCAAATATCTGGAGAAAACCCTTAACTGGAAAAGATACAAGCACCCCAATGTTTATAGCAGCACTAAATAGCACAATTAAATATGATGCATGCTATAGATATTTTGTAGATATCCCTAATCAGGTTTAAAAATTTACCTTTTCCGTCATTTGATAAGTTTTTTTATTTTCCTTTACAGAAGCAAATGTTGACTTTTATTAAATGCATTTTCTGTGATTAGTGTTTGAATAGTGGTCTATTCAGGCCTTCATTTAGTGGGGCTTTGATGCACTATTGTAGAATCTTCAGGGCCCCAGGTTGACAGGCTCATGAACACTATGCCCTTTTAGCAAATGCTCCCCCTCTCTGTTTCTGTCCTCTTGGGGAGCTTATATCTCTTAGGATGTAAAGAACCCTTGTCAATTTCAGCCTTTTTGTTGTTTGCTGCTGTTCCAGTTTCTGAGTGGGTGACTGACAGCAGCAGCAGAGTAGAGAGATCAGGACTCTGGCCTTCTGAGCAGGTACCTCCCATGTGGTAGAGAGACATGCCTAAATTTTGGAATCTGGTGATGTAGCAGGTGGTTGGAGGGTCACAGTATCTTCCTATAGTCCTTCTTTCTGGTGCACCAGCAACTTCATGGAGGTAAACATTTTACTGAACAAACTGAGCTTGAAAGGATACAAAACAGAAGCAAACTTTATTCTTTGTCCATCGCCTTTCAACCCCCAGCTTCCGGTTCATTTTTCCCTGCCCCTCAGATAAAATCTTGGAAAGAACTCCAAACTTTGGGTTACTCTCAGATAATAAAATTCCTTTCTGTATCTCTAGTTCCAAGAACAGTCCCTTCTCAGTAACTGAAACCTCTATCTCTGTAATAATCAAACCTCCAAATGTCCTTTCAAGTTCAGGTTTCTCCACACTCTGACTCACATTGGCTCCATATCCTGCCGCGGTGGGAAGCAGGAGGTGGCCAGCTTCCTTCTCTGCCAGCTTTTCTGTGACCTTTTCCATTGCTTGCTGACATTTGGTGACTGGGAGAGGGGTGGAGAGGGAGAAGAGGCAAAGGGACGGGGACAGCTTACATGGACTGTTGTAATCTGACATCAGAGGCAGAAGCACCTTCGCTAACCCTTAGGACGCTCTGAGTGGTCCTCTTGACACAAGGTCTCTGGTAGCCACTCAGCTGCCCTGCCCTCAGCTCTGCATTCAGCAGTGCAAGGCCTCTTTATCCTGGGTGGCCTCAACCCTGGCTGGAAGCCCTGTTGGGCTGGATCCTTTTCCAGATGGGCCCTGGGCAGACCCCTTCCTGGGTGGCAGGCTTTGCTTGATCCAGAAGAAAATGCAGGCACTCTTGCCTCCCCCCATCACCTCCCTTCATTCAATCAGTTGCAATGAAACATTTTGCCTTTAGTCTTGTCAAGGATGGGTGATATCTGGTCCTTATGCTATCTCAAACCCTAGGGCAGTGGTTGCCAAATTTTGCTGTACTGAGGAATCACCTGGGATTAAAACAAACAAACAAAAAAGCCACAGTGACAGCTAGGTCCTACTTCCAGACATTCTGAATTAATTTGTATAGAGTGCAACCCAGTGGTGGAAATTCTTCAAAGCTCTCCAGTGATTCTAACATGCAGCAAAGCTTATACCCCTTGCTTTTGGCAATGAGTATTAGTATGTTAGAGTGGGCATCTCACGACCCCCTTACCAGCTTCATGTGCACGCAGTGGTCCTCACCCTGATTACTGACCACTCTCTCTCAGCTCCTTCTCTGAATTCAGTGTCTATCTCATTTGACGCTGTGCAAGTACTTTGCACCTAACATCTAGTTCTAAAATTTGGGGCTTAAATCTGTGTCTAAAAGAATCACATTTTCATATCCAGATGTTTGAAAAACACCCTTGAAGTTATGACTAAGAAGAAATATAGTCAGTAATTCAATAGTTTTTATAAGTGTATAATCCCAAGAACAAACTATTGAAGTATACTGCTGCCTGGAAGAATGACAGAAATAATTTCAGTCCTGTTCTTATTAAATATCACATTCTTTTGAATGCTTATTTCATAAATCCCATCCTGAGATGTATTTATTTTTGCCTATATTCAGATCTTGAATATTTTTGAGGGGAAATAAAATGTGCTAATTTCTTTGGCTAGCTTGTTAAAAGATTCTTTAGAAAGTCTGACTCAGCTACCAAGAGCGGGGAGCTGAATTAGCATCCCCAGCTGGGCAGCAGCTCACTGAGCGGGCTATGGTTCTGATTGAAGGAACTGCAGTAACCGAGCAAATGTGCGCACATGAATGGCTTAAATATTGTTTGTGGTTTGCAAATTAGATCTACACAGGCAAGAAAAATGTTTCTATACTTTCCTTCTACAGTTATGCTCAGTTTGTTACAATATTTCCCTTAAATAAGAGGACTAGGAAGCTCAAACCTGGTTTCTGATTTTGGCAAAATAGATTTGTAAATAACCTTGATTCTAGGGCATATAATTCCAAATCAAAGCTATTTAAAGTGTAATTTGGCAGACTGCAATCCAAATCAGGGCTATTTAGAATTTTATCACCCCAAAACATAAAAAAAAAAAAAAATTCAAAATGAGTTTTTTTTTTTGTTTTTGGAAACTTTTAATTAAAAATTCCTAATTTTTTTTTTTTTTTTAGGAAAAAACACAGAAAGAAAAATCTCATTAAAAGAGGAACTGTATCAGTCAGGGTCATGGCAAAAACAGATGGCACACTCAAACTGGGTAACCTGAGGTGGGTTTAATAGAGAGACTTGTCAGAAATGTGTGGGCAGGGTAGAGGCTGGTGCCTTGCCTTGGAGAACTGGGTCTAGTGGGGCAAATGTACAAGCAATTAACCAGAACCAGAGACGAGGCAGCCTGTGCGGAGGGCCCTTCACCTCGAGGGAAGCCAGTCCATGCATCCCTGTGGGGTTGGAGGAAACCAGGAGAGTAAATACCTGCTTCACTCTCTGACTTCCTTTCCTCCCTCTGATTTCCTGCCAATCCTCCTGTTGTCTGAACTCAGCTGGAAGCCAGGGGTCACAGGTTCAGCTGCGATTGGTCAGCCTCCTAGGGCACCGGCACCTAGGGGCAGGTGGACAGGAGGCCTGGAGGGGTAGATAGAAGGTATCCATTCAGTCCATTCCTTTGGTCCCTTGGCCTCCACACTTGTACTTCATCCAGGTGAGAAACCCATGTCCTCAACATAGGAAACACAGAAGACCCCAACAGCTAACACATCATCATTGAGAGATGTCTAGACAGACATACTCCTACCTGAAGCCTGTACCATTAGCTAAAACTAGGGGCCTGAGAATAAAAGGGAAGGAATAAACAGTTAATATGAAGATGAACTGCTATGGTCCCCAATTATATAGCTGTCACAGGCCTACATTGGCAGCCACTGCTGTCTTCCTTCCTATCTATTCCATATTCTCTCTACACCCTCTTAGCACCCGGTCTAGGTAGCCTCTTTGCCTGGTAGGATGCCCCAGATTTTCACTTTGTTGGGCCGGGAGGTCTTAGAGGTCTTATCTTCATCGGGTGGCCACAGTTCTCTAGTGATGAGGAATCTCTTAGCTCTAAAGAGAACCTCCTTACCCTCACAGTGCAGTAGCATTCCCACTGGGATGAATCACATCTGATAATGGAGCTGCCTCCTTCTCCGTCTGTTGTTTTGGTGATAGGAGGGGCCCAAAATGGCCGCAGATGAGCCTCAGCTTCCAAATCGTGAAATCATGACTTTGGTCCCCAGTGAAAGCACCCCTCCCTCTACATCCAGTTGGGCTGAGATTGTGAGGGATGAAAACAAACATTCATCAAGGGTTTTTAAAAAAATTATTTTATTGTCTGTTTTGTAGAATATACACATTCAAAACAATAGTGCTATATTGGTCATACTAAGAATCTGTCCAAGAGATCTGTTTTTTTTAAATTAATTTTTATTGGAGTATAGTTGCTTTACAATGTTGTGTTAGTTTCTACTGTACAGCAAAGTGAATCAGCTATATGTATACATGTATTCCCTCTTTTTTGGATTTCCTTTTCATTTAGGTCACCACAGAGCACTGAGTAGAATTCCCTGAGCTATACAGTAGGTTCTCATTCATTATCTATTTGATACATAGTGTCAATAGTGTATATATGTCAATCCCTAGAGACTGCCATGCAGAGTGAAGTAAGGCAGAAAGAGAAAAACAAATATCATATATTAACACATATATGTGGAATCTAGAAAAATGGTATAGATGATCTTAGTTGCAAAACAGAAATAAAGACACAGACATAGAGAACAAACATATGGCTACCAAGGGGGAAAGGGGGGGAGTGGGATGAATTAAGAGATTGGGATTGACTCATCAAGAGTTTTATTAGTAACTAGTTACCACTTCTACCTCCATGCCTTGGCTCCTGACCTGACAGTACATAATATGGAAACATATTGGCCACTGGTTAAGGAAGATACTGCCTCCTTTAAGACAGTACCTTGTCTAGCAGAATACTGTCTCCCAACTGGTGTAATAACTGAACTTTCAGCTTCTGGGATAAGGGGCAGGAGGTAAGAGCAGAATTGCACTCACGTACTTCACCACAAAATGAGTTCCTTGAACAGAAGCAGTATCAGCAAGCTTACATGACGATGGATAAGGCACTCTCTGAGTCTATAAACGGTGGCACTGGCAGAAGTGGAGACGAACAAGACTAATTTCTATCAAGAATATGTGCCCATCCCTATGAAGACAAGTCACTATTCCCTCCACGATGAACGGGGTCCAAGGTGACAACTTGCCATCAGGTGGCAGGTTGGCCACCCTAACAGAGCTATGTCATATGGGAGGCTCAGTGACCCCCCCTTTGGTGAGGGGAGATCTGTGACTCACCTTCCTTTTGTACCAACCAAAAGGGTGAGGTAAACGTGGATGTAATAGGTGACCCAAGTGTCTTTAAACTATACAGCGGGGGCATTTGTCTTAGATTCCCTAGAAAGGAGGTATTTGATTGTGGTTTACTCTCTCAGTGAAGTTAGTGGTGGGTGGGTGGGGGCATTTCCAGAGGCTTCCATTTGGCCTTTTCTACTATAATAGTCTTTACTCCATTGGTCAGGAAATAGACAAGGAGATTCTCTCAGTGACTAAGTGTATCTAACCTTGCTATATTTTCTGGGCCTGGAGAAACATCCACAGTCCCACTGTGGGAAGAACTCAGGTCAGGGCTTCATCTATCTAGCCTCCACTGTACAATCTGGCTAGTGGGCCAGAGCCACTGGTCCATAGGTTCTAGGTCTCCAAGGGTCAGAATCAGTCAGAGCTAGTGTGTAAAAACCTTTGAATATTCTTAGTCTCACTGCATAATTATACTGGTTAAGGCTGAGAGATTTCTCTGAAAAGCGTGGGAAGATTAATGATATACTTCTGGAGCCACAGGGCAGGGTCCTTTCTCAAAAAGACCCAGCCTCCTCCTCCAGACCTTCAGAATCCTTTACCTGGTGGCTGTGAATCTTGCCTGCATATTAGACTCACCTGGGAAGCTTCAGAAAGCACTGATAGGCCCTGAGTTCCACCCACAGATATTCTGATGCATTAGATCTGGTTGTGAGCTAGGCTTTGTGAATTTTCAAAGCCCGGTGCTTCTGACAAGACTGAGGTTTAACTGCTGCTCTGGAGCAGTAGAGGGGAGTAGTAGAGAGTAGGCTTTTGTAATTTTGCTAAGTCCCCCAGGTCGTTCTGATAGAAGGAGAAAATCTCTGCTAGAACATGCCAGGGAAGTTGCAGTATTTGGAACTCACAAACCATAAACCACTGTTGAGTTCCAGCTTCAATTAAGCCAACCCAGCTTACATCACCCCCAGGTGCTTGAGGAAACACATCAAACCCAAATCCTGCAGTGAGAGCAGACATCTTATTGACTAGGGCCTGCTCAAACATTACACCTTATTCTTCTTGGTCTGACACACTTAGAATCTACCTTTCATGTGCTCCCAGGCTCCTGCCAATAGAGATTTGCTTAATCCTATAGTTTTGGGGGGTATATATCTGCTTTCAGAGCAGACCTGGTACTTCTTTGTCCTGTCCACATTGGAGCCTAACTGTGATTATAAGTCTGAAGACATGGGGTAGAGGGTGTGCTATGGAGAGAACTGGTATCAGTTGGTAGGGCTACTGGCCTAGGTGAAGCCACTCATAAACTTTTATACAAGGGGAGACTGACTCCTTCTTTTGTGGAAGTTAAAGGGCACTCACCACTTGTAAAGGTTTCAGAAAGATTTGAGAGTCCAGTGTTTCCTGCCATGTCTCTTTTGGCACAAACATTCCTGTCCCATGTCTCAGGGCTCCACGCTTCCTCAGCAGGACCCTCACCTTGGTATGGATGAGACTTGTCGGGGTCGAGTATTTCTCTGCAGTCCTTACAATCAGACCTCTGGCTTGGTCTTCAGCCCTACCTGCCCCAAAACTCCAGGAGATGAGGATCTCAGTTAATCTGTCACCTGGACTTTCTGATTTCTGCTCAAGTTCTCAATCCGATGTTCACTGCTTTCCATTTCTCTCTGTGGCAGGGTTTCTCAACCTCTTCATTACTGACATTTTGAGCCAGATGAATTCCTTGTTATGGGGACTTTCCTCTGCATGGTAGGATGTTTAGCATCATCACTGGCTTCTACCCTCTAGATACCAATAGTAGCCCCCACCCCAAGTTGTGACAGTCAAAACTGTCTCCAGACATTGCCAAAGGTTCCCTGGGGGACAAAACTGCCACTAATTGGGAAGCTCTGTTCTAGATCAGAAAAAAAGCCAACTAATGGCACAATTTTTTAACCCATATTATCTCCATGGAGACTAATTGCTGCAGCGAACTGATGTTCCAACCACTCGCCCTTCACCGCATCTACTTTAATTTGAATAATCACGATTCCCCGGATGCAGGTACTCACTCTTGCCCACTTTCCTAGGGCAAGGAGAGGAGCCCAATCCCGGAATTCATGCTGAAGGTCTGTTTCCTAGAGCTATTTCTAGTACCAATTTCTGTATCTGTTAACATCTCAGCAGGAAACAGATGTTACACTCAATTTGAGCAATTTGACAACAGTTTAATCAAGGCACTAGTTTCATAGATGTGGGCAGAGTATCCAATAGAGAAACCGAGAGGGAGAGTGCAGTGCTCTGGGCTAGTGGTGGGTGATGGGGGCTCCACCCCTACCTCTAGCCTTGAAGAAGCAAGGGGAGGAGGGGAAAGAGAAGTTCCTGGGATCTCAGAACCAGCCTGGAGATAGAGATGGCTGGGGGGGAGGTGGGGAGCCTGGGAAATTAACCCCCCACAATCCTCTCTGCTCTTTCCCTCTTCTGATGATGCCCTCTATTGGCAAAGCCCATCTACAAGACAGACAGCAAGGAATCTCCTGGATGAAGCCCCTTGATGAAGGTGATTTTGATCATATGTTGATTGATATGTGCTTCTAGGACACATTTCAGGGTGCTAAGGTAAGATGAAGATGATGTAGAGGAGCGAAAGGAAGACGTAAAGTATAGGAGCTGTGTTTCCAGCACTAGAAAAGAAGAAACATATTTTGGGTGAGAAAAGTAAATCTCAGACATAGAGCAATATTTGAAAAGATTGTCAAGAGCACTACAGATTGTAAGAAAGAAGTGGGAAAACTTGGAAAATGGCAGCAAAAATCCTCCAAAAATTGTAAAAAACCACATACACACTTGAGTTGCTCTTCCCTTTCTTATATTCTCTAATCATTAGGGCGAAATTCCCATTCTGTTTGACTGAGGTGAGAACTTCAGTGCTAAACATTCACTGAGCACTGAACTCTAATCACTCACTGTCCTATTAATTCTGCCTCTGAAGTGGCCCTGGATTCACTCCCTTCACTTCTTGGCCACTGACTTTGTTCAACCAATACCTTCTTTCCACCAGATGGTTTCACAGCTCTGATACTTCCTGTCTTCATGTCCCAACCTGTCCTCTTCACTACCACCAGTTTTTATTCTAAAACAAAATCTGATATGCAAATTAATTGATTAAATAATTTTCAATGTTTATAAACATGTTTATCAAAGTTTGTTATAGAACACTTTATAAACAATGTTTATAATACTTACCATAGTGTAAAAAGAGCCTGCCCTCAATTGTTTGGGCCGTTCTTGTCTCCTAAAATTCTGCACTCCCTGGGGTTATATCAAAGAAATCACCATTTTCAGAACCTGCAAATTTAACACCTCTGTAGTTTTTGTACTGCTCATTCTACCTGGAATGAACCTCCTACCCTGACCTCACCACCCACATGCTTCCCATGGAAAAATTAGTAGTTTGCTTTCAGAAGTCAGCTCAGCTACCAAACCTACTGAAAATGTAACGAAAGTATTTGGACAGATTTAGTGCTAAGAAGTAGAATGATTACACCCACTAAAAATACTCAACACTGTTAACATTAAAAAAAATCAAATTAAAACACTGTGGTGTCTTTCGCCTATTAGATGGTCATGGTGGATGTACTATGCTGGGAGGGATGTGATGTGATGACCAGTCTCATAAATCAATGGTTAGATGATAAATCAAAAAAAAAAAAATTTAGAAGGGAAAACAAAAGACTTAACCAAACCAAGTGTTGACCCAGTGTATTTGGTTTTAAGAATTTATAAGACCAGGATTATTACCACTGCTACTACTGCAGCTTCACTTTCCTTTCGCATTTTTTTATAGTACCTAGTACCTTTTTTTCTTCACTTTTCTTCAGTTTCTTATATTCATCTATGTGGTTATGTTTAGTTATAATTCATTTCTTTTTACTACTGCTCAACATCCCATTATGCAAAATACCAGTTTATCTGTTGTCTAGCTCAGCGGTCCCCAACCTTTTTGACACCAGGGACCGGTTTTGTGGAAGAAAATTTTTCCACGGATGGTGGGGGCGCGGATTGTTCAGTCAGCAATGCGAGGGATGGCCAGAGGCAGATGAAGCTTCGCTGGCTACCTGGCCGTTCACCTCCTGCTGTGCCGTCCGGTACCTAATGGGCTGCAGACCAGTGGTGGTCCACCGACGGGGTTTGGGGACCCCTGGTCTAGCTGATGAATGTGGGCTGTTTTTAGTTTTTCTGCTCTTGTAAAGAATGCCGCCTGGAACACCATTGCACACGTGTCATTGTGCGCAGGTGCAGAGTTGGGGCAGAATTGCTGGGTGTAGAGAGAGCACTTATTCAGCCAGGTGGGACAGCAGAGCCGGGCTGTTTCCATGTGGCTGTAATCTCCTCCAGTGGGGATTAGGGGTCAGGTTTAGCCTGAGTTTCAGATGGGTACTGTACTAAGTGCTTTACACATTCCATCCTGCTCAAGTCTCACCGCAGTTCTATATGAAGAGTAATAATATCCCCATTTTTATAGATGAGGAAACCGAAACTCCGAGTGGTGAATTAACATGCAGAAGTCCCTGCAAGTAGTAAATCCGGGAGCGACAGCAAGGTATCTCTGACACAAGGTCTGTGCCTGTAAATGGGACACAAAACTGCAGAAAGAGCTATGATGACATTTACCGCATTGTTATTTATTCCTTCAACGATTTAGAGAAACCCTCAGTTTCCATCGATAGAATCACATTTTTATAAATCACACTACCACTGTATTATGAAATATGCAGTCAGTAAAATAGGTTTGGGGAAGATACTTCAATAACACGGAAAACACTCATTACATAATATTAAATGAAAAGACTATGTAAAATGTACCTACCACATAATCCAAATGTGCATATATATGTATTTATATAGAATAAATATAATTAATAGATATAAATTTGCTACACTTTTTTTTCTGGATTGTGGAATGGTAGATGATTTTTTTCTTTTTCATTTATCCTTTTCTATATTTTCCAAATGTCAACACAGAATATGTACTGTTTTCAAAATAAAAATAAAACTCACTAAAGAATAAAGATCCATGTTTGATGCCTGTTGCAG
The DNA here is from genome assembly GCF_963924675.1 of Phocoena phocoena. Classification (NCBI taxonomy): domain Eukaryota; kingdom Metazoa; phylum Chordata; class Mammalia; order Artiodactyla; family Phocoenidae; genus Phocoena; species Phocoena phocoena. The sequence continues at coordinate 5,978,930 of NC_089227.1, read as the reverse complement.
AATTTGGGGAAGCAGTTGTGATCTGAAAGACTGCTGAGTATTAGCGCACACTGGGTCAGTGGTTCTCACTCTTGTGTTGCTTTAGAAACACTTAGAGGGCTTGATAAAATATGGATGGCTGGACCCCCAATGCCAGAGATTTTGATCCAGTAGGTCCGGGAAGAACCCTGAGAATTTACCTTTTTAACAAGTTCTCAAGTGAACTGGGGGCTGCTCTTTAAGAACCACTGATTTAGGCACAATGGTTATGAAGCTCTTTCTTGGTAGCAAAACTTATGGCAAATCTCAGAGCTGCCTTCCTGGGATTTTCCTTCCCTTCTCTCCCCATGTCTTCCCATTTTTGGAGGTCTATTTTCTACTTTTCTCCAGTGAAGTATATTCTCCAGTATCTTCCTGAGGTGGAGTAGATAGGAGGTGTTTTTTTATTATTATTATTTAAAAAAATATTTATTTATTTGGTTGAGTCCGTCTTAGTTGCAGCTCGCTGGCTTCTTAGTTGCGGCTTGAGGGCTCCTTAGTTGTGGCATGCAAACTCTTAGTTGTGGCATGCATGTGGTATCTAGTTCCCAGACCAGGGATCAAACCCTGGCTCCCTGCATTGGGAGTGCAGAGTCTAAACCACTGTACCACCAGGGAAGTCCCAGGAGGTCTTCTTCTTCCTCCTCCTCCTCCTCCCTTTCCCTCCTCCTTCCTCTTCTTTGTGAGATTTTGCAACTTTGAACTCACTGCTACACTGTTTCCTGGCTTCTGTTGAGCTGCTGAAGAGTCAAATGCCAGACTGATTCCATTCCTTTGCAAAGTGACCAGTTTTCTCTCTGGAGGCTTTTAAGCTTTGCTCTTTATCCTTGATGTTCTGAAATTCCAAAATCGTGATCTTTCAATGTGGATCAGTTTTCATTCATTTTCAATTTGACCAAGTTCTGTGAAAACCTGAATAGGTGAATTTGGGATGCACTGACATCTTTACTGTATTTAGTCTCTCCACCCATGAACACAGAATAAATCTCTCCACTTGAAGATCTTCCTTTATGTTTTGCAACAAAATGTTTTATAATTTCCTCTTGAACAGCTTTGCATTTCTGTGAGATACATTCTTAGGTATTCAGTGTTCCTAGGTATTCCTTTTTTTTCCCTATTGGAAATTATTTTGTTAAGAGTACATTTTATAATTTATACACTTTATACATTTTATATTTTTTTCCTATTGGAAATTATTTTGTTAAGAGTACATTTTATAAATTATAAAAGGGTTATTGCTCGTACACAGACAAACTATTGAATTTTGTATATTGATCCTTAACTTACCAAAGTTGTAACTGTTCTAATAATTTTTCTGTGGAGTCTTTGATTTTCTTTGTAATCAATCAAATTATCTGTAATTATCTGCAAATAGCAATTTTCTTTCTTCCTTTAATTGTAAACCTCTTATTCATGTTCATACCTAAATTTTTATTGATGACTAAGCAGTGTTAGCAGGTGTCTTTCACTGACACCTGCTAACACTTTGTTCCTGACTTTAAGCGGAAAGTGTCAACTACTCTAACGTTAAGTAGGCTGATTGCTGAGGATCTCTAGTAGATACACTATTAGGTTCAAAAAATTCACTTTGATTCCTAGTTTGCTAAGTGCTTTCTTTTTATCATAAGTGAGTGTCATATTATCCAGTGCTTTTCCAGTGTCTGTTATGGTCAGTATACTGTTTTCCTCATAGTATCTGTTAATAAGGTAGATTATATTAATTGTTTTTCTAATGCCTTGAGTACTCTTGGTACTGCCATCCCTCTGGCTGGGTTCATACTGCCTGTTCATGGCTTGGACCAACCACCAGTGGGCCCCAACTGTCCCCAACAAGACCAATTCTTCCCTCCCTTTCAGCACTCATCACCCTCAGGATTAATTCCATCCTGCCCTGCATCTCTGTTTATCTCCATTACCAAAAGAAGCCCAGATCTTCTAGATCATCCTTTATCACCCAGACTCTTACCTCTGTATGGCTGTACATCTCCTGTTGTGATTCAGACTTTCATGTTCCTCAACCTTACAAATCCTTTCAGGGTCTACAGTCGGCAAAATGTTCCACATATTCAACTGCCTCTTTTAGCTTCTTGATGTAATTACATTTCCTGTTTTCCCTGAAGCCCTCTTACATGGTAGATGTTTTCTTTCCATACTTCTACAATTGATCCTAGAGTTAAGGCGGTTGGCTGTGGCAGACTACATTTTCCAAAGACGACCACATCATTAGACATCCGATCCCTGTGCTGTTCGTACAGTAATGATGTTGACACTCCTTCATTGGGATGTGAGGTCTGAGTTCTTTCCTCTTGAATGTGGATGGACCTTTGTAACTGCTTCAGTCTCTAGAATGTGACAGAGGTATTGGTGAGACAATAAAAGGCAATACCACCGCTGCCTGGCTCTCTCCCTTAGGGGGTGCTTTCCCCTGGGAACCCTACCATCATGCTGTGAGGCAACCCAGGCCACTGGGAGAGCCACGTGTGGGTGCTGCAGCCGACAGTCCCAGCTAGAAGGGAATGAAATGTCATGGATTCCAGCCCCTAGGCTTTATGTTTCTGGATGGGGCCCCAGACTGTTCAGAGTAGAGATTGACTGTCCCCATCATGGCTTGTCTGAATTGATTCACAGAAACTATGAAGGATAATAAATGATTACTGTTCTTTTAGGTTTTGAGTTAATTTGTTATGCAACAATAAATAACTAATAGGGGTCCTTACTGTTTCTCATATCTGTTTCCAGATCATTACCCCAGCTTCCTCCTCACAGAACCCAAGATTCTTTGAAGCTCATGCTATTTCAGTACATCACGTGCCATTCTTATTTCTTGCTATCCCTCATCCTCGGGATATTTTAGCTAATTTGTCACCTCTTTTCCTAACAACTTACAAGTCAACCATTTTTCTATGTCAGTATTCCCATACGAAATGTTTCCAATACCCCCGGGCCTCTCATTTTGAGATTTCCATGTCCAATGCACTTGTCCTCTCTCTGTATCAGCCCTCAGGATTTTACTTTCAATGTTGCCATTAGCAATAACTGAAGCCCCTCCATAACCTCAATTTTAAGTCTTTTACTTTCTGACTACCACCCTAAATCATTCCAGCTCACTCTCTCTACACTCCATTTTCAACAACGTTCATCCCAATGGGTCCTCCAATAAATTGACCCACAAACTTGTCCTTCAGATTCCACTCATGTTTCACTTCCCTTCTTCCCTAGGTTGGAGTTCATGGTCCATCATTGTAATCACTTCCAGATCCTTTGCCACTATTTCTTTTCATTCTTGGCAAAATCTCACACCTAGTTAATTCCAATTCTCCATGAACACTATACCTGCAACCATGAAGGGAAAGTAACCAGAGAAAAACACAGTGACACTGAGTGGTTCTCACATCAGTCATGACCAGTACACTTAAAAGAGTTTTGGGGGCTTCCTGCCAATCATATCACATCTCCCTTATCTCTTTGACCTCCCTCTCTCACAGAAGTCTCTTTCCCTCTCTTCATGCTCAAGTGATGACTTTTTTCTTGTTTCTATGAGAAATATAAACATTAAGTGAGAGCATTCACAGTTCCCACACCAATCTACCTGCATTAGTATATACATGTTCTGCCTTGCTCTATGCTCCCCTAACTGGCTCCTCCACTTGTGTAGTTATTTCTGTTTCCTCTTTCTGACTCAAGCATGCACTTGAAACATCTACTTTTTTTGTATCAATAATTTCCTCACTACTGGACCATCTCCATCGTCGTATATATATGCTTCAAAAAAAAAAAAAACTTACTCCCTCCAGCAATGTCCCACTTCTGTGTTCATTTATTTAGAAAAATGTTTGGAAGACATTTCCTGTACTTCCTTTCTCCATTTCATGTTCTCTTATTCTCTCTTGAACCCATTCCAATAAACTTGAACTCCTACTCTTCCACCAAAACCTCACCTGACAAGGTCATCTATGAACTTTAAGTTTCCAAGTACAATGATAATTTCTCTTTCCTCATCTTTGTACCTGAGACAGCAGCAAGTAACACAACTTGCTCTTCTCTGCTGTTTTAAAGGGTGTATACTTCCAGCTATAAAAGGAATAAGTGATGGGGATCTAATGTAAGCTTAGTGATTATAGTTAATGATACCATATTGTATACTTGAAAGTTGCTGAGAGTAAATCTTAATGTGCTCACCACCTACATAAAAAGGTAACTATGTGAGGTGATGGATGTGTTAACTAACCTTATTGTGGGAAATCATTTTGCAACAAATGTATATATCAAATCATCACAATATATGTCTTAAACATATACAATGTTGTATGTCAATTATATCTCAATAAAGCTGGGGAAAAAAGTTTCTTCACTTGGTTTCTGGGAATGATTTAAAGTTAATCTCCCACTTATTGAATTATCTGTAGTGAGGTGGATAGACCTAGAGTCTGTCATACAGAGTGAAGTCAGTTAGAAAGAGAAAAACAAATACCGTACACTAACACGTATATATGGAATCTTAAAAAAAAAAAAAAAGGTTCTGTTGAACCTAGGGACAGGACAGGAATAAAGATGCAGATGTAGAGAACGGACTTGAGGACACGGGGAGGGGGAAGGGTAAGCTGGGACGAAGTGAGAGAGTAGCATTGACATATATACACTACCAAATGTAAAATAGATAGCTAGTGGGAAGCAGCCGCATAGCACAGGGAGATCAGCTCGGTGCTTCGTGACCACCTAGAGGGGTGGGATAGGGAGGGTGGGAGGGAGGCTCAAGAGGGAGGGGATATGGGGATATATGTATACATATAGCTTATTCACTATGTTATACAGCAGAAACTAACACAGCATTGTAAAGCAATTATACTCCAATAAAGATGTTAATGTTGATAAGACTACAATACTGAATGTTAGCAAGGATGGCGAGCAATGGGAATTCTCAGGCATGCTGCTCCGAATGTACAGCCACTTTATGAAGTAAATTGGACTTTTCTTGTAAAATAAAATATATACCTTCCAAAAAAAATAAAGTTAATCCCCCATCTCAAGGTGTTTTTGCCAATGTAGAATCTCTTCAAGAAAAATTCTTTAGAAGTCGCGTACCTCTAGGGAATTGTTAAAGAGATGCCATTTTTCATAAATAAAAATTACCTTTATTTATATAAACGGGGGAGATGAGTAGGCATCGGTTACTTTTCTGCCTATAAAATTTGCTTACTCCCATTTGACTACTTATCTCAGGAAAAAGCCATTTCATGGTCAGCAAAGTTGTCTCGTGTTTGATCAATGCAATTTCATTTTTGTTGTTTTGTTTAATAAGAATTTAAATCACACAATAGGATGCAGATGGTGGTTTCTAATTGGATTGCTCAGAAGGAGGTGTCCTTACAGTGTGACTAGCTTTAGGTGGACAGAGTGGGATCTCTGATGGCAGTCATCTGGCCCTACTATTTATTTACACATACCACGTACGAGATTTATGGCACCTTCAGAGGAAACTAAAATCAAAGTAAATAATAAACGTTAAAACTGGAAGTGACAAAAAGAAAATAAACCGAACATGAAAACATAAAATAGTGCCAAGAATGAGGCAAAATTGAATGAACTGGGTCAGCCATGAGCTTTTCAGCAAAGCAAAAGGAAAATCTGTTAATTACATAATTCAGTTTCCTGAAAGTTAACTAAATTTTCAAAAGATGTACAGCGAGTGTTGTATGAGTTCCGATGAGGACGTCCTCGCAGGGATAATCACTGCATGCAGTTAAAATTATCCTTGACAGAATCATTTATATAAGCTCTATTAATATGTTTATAGCTTCTTTATTTTTCATACTGACACGCATTAAATGTATATGCTATGGCGCTAAAGTGAATTAGAATGAGCAAGAAATCTTGTGGCAGGTGTGACACAATCCAAATATGCAGCTCCCAGATTTTCTTTGACTTAGAGATGGAGGGAAAATATCTTCAGAGGAAGTTGGCAGTCCTTCCCCTGAATTGTGGATTATCTCAGCAAAGCTTCTGATAAGTACTGGGTAGCCACCAGCTCAAGGTTGTTTGCCCGTGATGTGTAGTATGGGTGGACCTAATCCATGTTTCCTAATGGGGACCAGTCCTCATGATACCGCAGATAATGGCTTGTGGATAAAGTTGATATTCTCTTTGAAAGTTTGAGATTTACAAGGCATCTGCCTGAATGAAAATATGCTTTCACCCATTTCAGTGAGACTGTCTCTTAGAGGAAAATGAAGTGATCAGGAAACCAGAATGACAGCAAAGAGGCTGGCTATTGAGTAAGAGCAGAAAAGTACAGTTGTGTTAGGAAGCAGGGCTTCAGTCAAGGAGTTTAACACTGGCTTGATGGTCCACACAGGACAGTCGACCCACAGATAAGTTAAATATTTGCTAGGAAAGTGCAAGATTCTAGTAGTATTTTGGTGATTGAAGATGTTTTGGGGAGTTCTAAATGGCTCCAAATTAAAATTGGGTGTCTTTTCTATTCATGAGTTTAAAAATGCCCCAATGTTTCCATCACCTCAGGCTCCATTTCTGGTTTCAGATACATGTTCAAGAGTTGTTGCTGATGCATATTTATAATATTGGAGCCTTCTAGATCGTGTTCAATTAAACAAATCACCAGTGCATGACAAACTGCTTCCAATCACATAAAATCACTCCTGCCTTGTTAAAATCTCATTTGTTATAGGAACTGTTAAAAACATAAGGTGCATCTGAGGAAAAATTATTACTATTCATATTGCAACAGGAAATAATGCTCTACATAAATCAATACCAGCAGTGATGTTCTTATTAAAAAGGGATCCACAGGTCAATTGCTAACTTCCAGTTGACAGGATAATTTAGTAAGTCACACTGTACCCTTATGGTGGCTAGTGATCATTTTCATCTGTATGTGTCCTTAGGTCTCAAGTGGGTCTCTTGTAGACAGCATATATAGTGGTCTTGTTTTTGTAACCATTCAGCCAGTCTATGTCTTTCGGTTGGAGCATTTAATCTCTTTACATTTAAGGTAATTATCGATATGAATGTTTTTATTGCCATTTTGTTCATTGTTTTGGATTTGTTTTTGAAGTTCATTTTTCTTCCCTTCCTCTTTTGTTCTCCTCTGTTGTGATTTGATGTCTACCTTTAGTGGTGTGTTTGGATTGCTTTTTCTTTTTTGTGTGTGTGTCTATTGTAGAGTTTTGGTTTGTGGTTCCCATGAGGTTTTGATATAGCAGACTATATATAAACAAGATTGTTTTAAGTGTCTGCTCTTTTAATTTGAAATGCCTTTCCAATATCCTGCATTTGTACTCTCCTCTTGTCATGATTGTTGGTGTTGATATCATATTTGTGTGTGGATGATTTCCGTCCTCTATGTTTGCCTTTATTGGTGAGCTTCCCCATTTGTGTCTGTCTTGATTCTATTTGTGACCTTTCCTTTTCCACCTAGAGACATTCCTTTAGCATTTGTTGTAAACCTGGTGTGGTGGCGCTGCATTCTCTAGCTTTTGTTTGTCTGTAATCCTTTTGATTTCTCTGTCAAATCTGAATGAGAACCTTGCTGGGTATAGTATTCTTGGTTGAAGTTTTTTCCCTTTTATCTAAATGTATTATGCCACTCCCTTCTGGCCTGCAGAGTTTCTGCTGAAAAATCAGCTGTATGCTGTAAGCTGTATGCTATTTGTTGCTGTTCCCGTGCTGCTTTTAATATTTTTTCTTTAATTTTTTGTCAGTTTGATTATTATTTGTCTCAGCATATTCCTCCTTGGGTTTATATTGTATGGGACTCCATAAACTTTCTGGACTTTAGTGGGAGTTTTCTTTCTCATGTTATGGATTTTTTCGGCTATAATCTCCTCAAATATTTCCTCAGGCCCTTTCTCTCTCTTTTCTCCTTCTGGGACCCCTATAATGTGAATGTTGGTGCATTTAATGTTGTCCCAGAGGTCTCTGAGACTGTCCTCATTTCTTTTCATTCTTTTTTCTTTATTCTGTTCCTTGGCAGTGATTTCCACCATTATGTCTTCCATCTCACTTATTCGTTCTTCTGTTTCAGTGATTCTGCTATTGATTCCTTGTGTATTTTTCATTCCAGTTATTGCATTGTTCATCTCTTTTTGTTTGTTCTTTAAATCTTCTAGCTCTTTGTTAAACATCTCTTGTAACTTCTCAATCTGTGCCTCTATTCTTTTTCTGAGATCTTGGAACACCTTTACTCTAAATTCTTTTTCAGGTAGATTGCCTATCTCCTCTTCATTTAGTTGTTCTTCTGGGTTTTTGTCTTATTCCTTCATCAGAAACATATTTCTCTGCTGTCTCATTTTGTCTAACTTTCTGTGTTTGTGGTCTCTTTTCTCCTGGCTGGAGGATTGTAGCTCCTCTTGCTTGTGGTGTCTGTCCTCTGGTGGGTGAGGCTGATTCTGAGGCTTGCACAGGGGTCCTGGTGGGAGGGACTGGTGCTTGCCCACTGGTGGGTGGATCTGGGTCTTGTCCCTCTGGTGGGCAGGGCCATGTCAAGGGACATGTTTATGGGTGGCTGTGATCTCAGGATGGCTTTAGGCACCCTGTCTGCTGATGGGTGGGTCCATGTTCCTATATTGTTGATTCTTTGGCTGGGGGTATTCCAGCACTGGAGCCTGTAGGTTGTTGGGTAGGGCTGGGTCTTGATGCCAAACTGGCGACCTCTGGTGAAGCTCACACTGATCAATATTCTCTGGGGCCTCTGACACCAGTGTCCTTGCCCCCACCCCCAGTGAGCCACATCCAACACTCACCTCCCCAGGAGACCCTCCGAGACTCATAGGTAGGTCCAGCCCTGGCTCCTATGGAGTTACTGCTTTGTACAGGGTTCCAGTGTACATGACACCTTGTGTGTGCCCTCCAAGATTGGAGTCTCTTGTTTCCCCCAGTCCTTCCTGTGGAACCCCTGCCCTCAAACCCCATTGGCCTTCAAAGCCAAATGCTTTGGGGATTCCTCCTCTCAATGTCAGACCCTCAGGCTGGGGAGCCTGACGTGGGGCACAGGACTCTTACTTTGTGTGAGAACCTCTGCAATATGATTATTTTTCAGTTTGTGGATCTCCCATCCGGTGGGCGTGGGATTTGATTGTTGCAAAACAGCCTTCCTGCCAGCCATCTTGTTGTGGCTTCTTCTTTGTCTTTGAATGTAAAATATCTTTTTTGGTAGGTTCTAGTCTTTTTTTTATTGATGGTTGTTCAGCAGTTAGTTGTGATTTTGGTGTTTTCATGAGAGGAGATGAGCGTAAGTCCTTCTACTCTGTTCTCTTTTCTGGAGTCAAGGGACTGCTTTTAGTTTGGGTGCTTGCTGTCTCTTTTCTCAGTGTGTGCTGACTGTTATCCACTTGATATGGGGCATGCAGTTACAGCAACCATTGCCCACTCCTCAGACAGTGGGGGCAGGTCCTGGTGTCCTCTGGTGGAATTTCTAGTGGCTGGAGCTGTCTGTGCCCTTCCGGGTCAGTGAGTGAGGGCAGAGCCTGGCATCTGCCCGTGGGTCTGGAAGAGGCTTCCAGTGCCTGCCTCTGGAGCCCAAGATGGCAGTGGAGACTCATGCCTGCCCCTTAAGTTCCTGTAGGCAGGGCCCTGTAGCCTGGGAGCACTCATAGGGGAAAGAAGTTCTTATGGTGGTCCTGCCCCTCTCCTCATGTGCCCCCCAGTAATGGTGCCTTGCCCCTCTGGTGGGCCCAGGCTTCTTCCTAGTACACCCTCAGTTACCAAGGCCTGACCTCTTCAGGCTGTTTCCTCACCTAACCCTGGTCCTCTCCCTGGGACTGAGCTTCAGAGTATAAGCTTCAGCAGCTGACCCCCATCCTCACTGACAGAGGAGTATCTCAGGTTGGGGAGCACAGGGTGGAGGTGCTGACCCTTTGTGCATGTTACTCTCCATTTTTCCTTCCACAAACTGGTTGCTACTCTCCCCTCTTGGGCTCCCAAACTCCCCCTCCATCCAGTCTAATCTCTCTGCTGGTAAGGAGCCTTCCCAAGGTGCGGGAATGTTTTCTCCTTCACAGCTCCCTCCCTGGGGTGCAGGCCCCACCCAAATTGCTTCTTTTCTTTTTCCTTTTTTACTACCCAGTTATGTGGAGGTTTACTTGTCTTTTTGGAAGTCTGAGGTCTTCTGTCAGTGCTCAGTAGCTGTTCTGGGTGAATCGTTCCACCTGTAGATGTATTTTCAATGTTTTTGTTGGTGAAGGTGAACCCCACGTCCTACTCCTCCACCATCTTGATTCACTGGTCCTTTTGTTTCTTAATCTTTGTATACATGACTTTTCTCCTTTCGCAAAATTTGAACTGAGCTCTGTCAAGGCGTAGGATTTGCTCTCAGTTTACTGGGATTGGTCCCAGCCCTTCTGACATCCACCCTGGTCCTTCATGAATTCCCATCTCCAGTCTGCAGCTGCTGGACAAGCAAAGACTTTATGTAAATGCCCAGGGATTGATCTAGTGTGGTTCTGCTACATTGAGATGATATCATCCTTCACTGCCACCTGGCTTGCTTATTGACACTGAAGAGATCATGGCAGAGATGAAAACCCATAATTCCCAGATTGCTAGTGTTAACCTTATAAAGAAAACAGCCAGTTATTTACAGACAGCAAAATGGGTTTATTTGGGAATAGCAGAGAACTGCAATTTGGGACCTGCAAGCCAAAGGCAAGTCCGAAGAGACAAAGTGAATGGCAAGGTTTTATTAAGTTTTAGGGGGAACCTAGGGAGGGTTGTTTTGAATAAAGTTCACTGGAGGAGAACAAGTGTTCAAGGTTGTGGCAGTTTCTCCTTGGCTGCAGGGGTGGTTAGTGCATTGTTGCTGGGCCAGGGAGGGCCCTTCCTTCCTTTCCTTAAAAGCAGGAGATGAAATTCCCATGTGAAAAATGTCCTCCTTGTAGCAGAAGAAAAGTAACATTCTTAACAACACAGACAAGAAGTTGAGATGAGAATTTTACACAAAGAATACTATACACACAGTCCTTCTTTGTTCTTTCTGTGGGTTTTGCCTGTGTGAGAGCCCCTCTCTAGGGCCTCCTGGCTCCATTGTAAATGAGGTTTTCCCTTATTTATTTTCACTAGGACATCGGAACTCTGTGCATCTCCTCCTGACAGGGTCCTCTGCCTTGGGGAGCAGAGTTCCCCAGCCACCGCATGGCAGCCACTGGTCAGCAGAGGACCTACTGCTCGTCTGCTCACAGCCCAGCTGTTGTATCTAGGAGGGAGTGTGGAACGTTGGAGGGTTGGTCTGTGAGTGCGGTGGACCTTTGAGGGCAATTCTAAATCCAGCTTTGCTGATGTTTTAGTTAATATGAAATCCTCACTAATTCTGGCACTACACGAACTGCCAATCTCAGTCTTTGAAAATGGAATTTGTTTTCACTCCTCTTCAAAGGCACTATTTGGGAACTTTCTATCGAGACTGCAGTTTAATGTAGGCACAGTTGGTTTTCTTACTCAAAATCCTACGGCATTGTGCTCTTGAAAAAATGTTTCTAAGAATTCATAAATGCTCAATCTTTTGCAAGTTTGATACTTCTTTTGATATTTTAAAGGCTATTGGAAATTGGGAAAATGTGAACCAGACATCAGTTTAATCCAAACCTTGATTCAGTCCCTAGTGGGGACCTGTGTGATCATTTAGCTCATCATTTTTTGTGTCATAGTTGGAAAAAGCATTAGGTCCAAACAGCTTTCTTTCTTTTTTTTTTTTTTTTGCTGTATGAGGGCCTCTCACTGTTGTGGCCTCCCCCGTTGCGGAGCACAGGCTCCGGACGCGCAGGCTCAGCGGCCATGGCTCACGGGCCCAGCCATTCAGCGGCACGTGGGATCTTCCCAGACCGGGGCACGAACCCGTGTCCCCTGCATCGGCAGGTAGACTCTCAACCATTGCGCCATCAGGGAAGCCCCAGCTTTCATTTTTTGTCATGGGTAACACAGGTAGTAAGTGGTTAAATCTGGTATTTTGAATCCCAGCGCTCTTCAGCTGTCTTCCATGTGAAGATAATAAAATGACACTTTTAATTTTTTTATTAGCACTTCAGAAACTCCTTCACATACGTTATCTTATTTGCTTCTTGCAGCCGCCATGTGAAATAGGCAGGGCAGAACTCATAATTCCCACTGACAGATGAGGAAATTGGAGACCAGGGAGGTTAAGTGGCTCATCACGGTCGTGCTGCTTCTCTGGTGAAAGGCATCATTTTCGTTGAAAGGAGCGTGTACAGGAGAAAAGACACCAGTGTGGGAAGCAGAGTGCCTTAGAGTCCTGTCTTTTCCCAGCTGCACAGTCATGGCCTCATAATTTAAGTTCCCTGAAGTCTGTGTGTATAAAAGAGAAACCTAAAATGGAATACACCAAATAACGATAACACCTCACATACAAACAAGCTTAAGATAATGAGTAAGATGAGCAGAGAGTGGGGAAGGCAGACCAACAAACAAGGAAAAGTGACAAGATGTGGGATGAAGTTGCTGAAAATGGAGTGAAAAGGCGATTTTATTATGTTTGTATTTATTTACTTTGTCGCAACACTTCTCTGGGCATGCAATTTATCACAGACCTACAGCATTTTTAGTTGTGAGGAACATGTGAACATTATAGTCCTGGATATTGTAACATGTTCCCAAAGCACCTTCCACTTCTGGAAAAGAATAGGATGGGCAAGTGTCATTTGGGGAGAGATACTTTAGAAATAGGCTGAGATGTGTACCCCTCAGGCTTGAGTGATGTGTTTGTGGATTGCAGTGTATTGGGGTGTGGTGAGTATGATTTTGGCTGGACCAGAGGCTATCTGGGAAGAATCATTGTGGGGTGGGACTGAGATGGTAGGCTGAATCCAGGTCTCAGAGACTTCCAACTGCCTTTTTACATAATTTATGCTCCACTAGCAAATTAGAGATATTGAAACAAAGTCATACTGTGCATTCATCGGATGCATTCACTGGTTTCCAACTGGATTTAACAAAGTAAGTGACTTTTTAAAATTCCAAACTATGCACGCTATATCATTTGTATATAATTATAATTGTGTGCATGTTCCTTAATTTATTAGATGTTTACAATAAGTATGTAGACATTATAAAAAATATATAAGCTAACGCCTCGTAGCAACAGTGCATGAAGCTATTCAGTCTTTATATTCTCTTCTGTAGATTGTGGAGAGAGCAGCACAGGACCTAGAATGAACAGTAGAATATCAGTATCTATTTCAGAGTCTAATTTTGCTGAAAGTTTAGTGCTGGCCTCAGTAATGCTCTCTCTCCTTGTTCTCATACTATGAATGTCATTAATAGTTTGCTTTTAGAGATTTTTGATTGAATTTCTTCCTATAAAGATTGGTCCCCCAAGGCTATCTTTGTTGTTGTCCAATGCCAACAGCATATTCTTATCTTTGCAATTTTATTTCTGTAAATTTATTTCTGAGTGCCCAAACACACATTATTCTCAAGGTCATGAAATTTCTCTTTCCCCCCTCTTACTCCCTGAAAGAGTAAGGAGAAGGATGATCAAAATAATATGTAACAGAAAAATGTGTCACTCACATCTACAAGCATATCTAATATCTCTACTTAGGTGTAATTTTAGAAGCTGGTACAAATCACTCTCATTCACTACCCCTAAACCATAGGTAGTAAAATGCAAGCATGCATCACAACAAACATTTAAATAATGTGCCAATGCTGACCATCCAACCATGCTAGGAACAGGTATGTGTCCAGGCTGAAGAATATGAGAAAATGTACTGTTCTTGCCAATTTAAAAATGAAACGGTGCTCTCATGGAAAAAAAAAAAAAAAAGACATTCCTGTCTTAGTATATTAAAATATTTTAGATATGTCAGCTTTATTCATAACTGTACTTGAAGCGATACATACAGAAAACAAATGCTTTAAGAAAAATCTGCATGAGATAGAGGTGGAAATGAGCTCAGTTCCAAGGCAACCAATGGTGTCCCTAACACTTTCTGCATAGTCTCAGAAAGTTGAAGTACAAATTAAATACAGAAGAATCTGACTTATCATTATGATTCCCCAAGGTTCCTGGGCTGTCGAAAGGCTGGTGTTAAAACACTCAGAGCCCCATCAAGCTTATAGAATGAATTCAGGCATTTGCATTAATGACCTCATCATTCATCTTCATTTTTTATCTTTCTTGTCTTTCTTTTCTCCTTCCCTTTTCTCTTTGCTTACATGCAAGCATTGCATTTTTACTCTAGGCAAGAGGATACAGCTATTAATGATACAGATATACAACTCATGGGGGCTTATGACATGTATTACTAGCTTCTGCCTGAAGATCTAAGATTCACATTTTCAAACGTTTGAATTTGAGATGCAGGCAGAATAAAATTTTATAGCAAAGGAATTCCTAACTGCATGATGTGGAAATACATACAACGTTGTGCTTTAAGGGCTCATTGCTTGCATTATAGTTTTCTTTGCTTAATTATCTTCACCATAAAAGTTTTAGTAGTGTAAGGTTTTAATATATATTTTGCATCTTGGTGTGTGAAGATTTAATTGTTGTTTAGCTTGATTTTTAGTTGAAGATACTGACCTCATGGCTTAGTAACATTGGCATGCAGTTTTAAAGACATACAAATAATTGTGGAATGATTGTTACTATCCTATCACAATCTTTGACCTCAATGAGTATCTTGATTTTTTTTTTTTGGAAAGACAATAAAATGTGTTGACATATTTTGAAGCATCTGAGTCAACTTTTTCTTTTAAATTAAAAGATTGTATTTTTTAGAAAACAATTTAGGTTTACAGAAAATTCAGCTGGTGGGACAGAGAGATAAGATACACTTTCTCTTTCTCCCACTGTTTCCCATATCATTAACATCTTCCATTAGTGTGGTATACTTGTAACAACTAGTGAACTAATATTGATATATTAGTATTAACAGAAGTTTATAGTTTAATAGTAGAGATCACTTTTGCATTGGACAATTAGTTCTGTGGATTTCGACAAATGCACAATGTCATTTAACCAGCACTACGGTATAATACAGAATAGTTTCACTGCAGTAAAAGTCCCCTGTACTTCCATCTCTCCTTCCTCCTGCTAAGTCCCTGGCAACCACTGATCTTTTACTGTCTTCATAGTTTTGCCTTTCTGGAAGGTCATAGAGTTGGAATTATACAGTATGCAGCCTTTTTTTCACTTAGCAATATGCATCTAAGTTTCCTCTACATCTTTCCATGGCTTGATTACAAATTTCTTTCTATCACCGAATTACAGTCCATTCCCTGGATATACAATTCTTTACCCAACTCACTTTTTAAAGGACATCTTGGTCACTTCCAGTTTTTGACAGTTATAAACAAAGCTGCTGTAAACATTTATGTGCAGGTTTTTATGGGGACATATGTTTTCAACTCATCTGGGTAATTGCTAGGAGTGCCATTGCTGAATTATGTAGTAAGACTATATTTAGCTATGCAAGAAACTGTCAAACTGTCTTCCAAAATGGCTGTAGTCATTTTGTATTCCCACCAGCAATGAATGAGAGTTTCTGTTTCTCCCTAACCTCACTAGCATTTGGTATAGTCAGTATTTTGAATTTTATCTGTTCAATAGGTATGTAATGGTATCTCATTGTTTTAATTTGGAATTCCTCAATGACTTATGATGTTGAGCACCTTTGCATATGCTTAGTTTCCATCAATATATTTTTCTTTGGTGAGGTGTCTACTCAGATCTTTTGTATATTTTAAAATGGGTTTCTTATTATTGTTTTAAGAGTTTATTGTATATTTTGGATACAAGTCCATTGTCAGAAATGTGTTTTACCAGTATTTTCTCCTAGTCTATGACTTATCTTTTTTTTTTATATATAATTTTATTTATTTTTGGCTGCGTCAGGTCTTTGTTGCTGCGCGCAGGCTTTCTCTAGTTGCGGCGAGGTGGGGCTACTCTTCGTATGTGGGCTTCTCATTGCAGTGGCTTCTCTTGTTGCAGAGCACAGGCTCCAGGTGCGTGGGATTCAGTAGTTGCAGCACATGGGACCTAAAGTGCATGGGCTTCAGTAGTTGTGGCCTACGGGCTCAGTAGTTGTGGCTTGTAGGCTCTAGAGTGCAGGCTCAGTAGTTATGGTGCACAGGCTCAGTTTCTCCGTGGCATGTGGGATCTTCCTGGACCAGGGATCAAACGCATGTCCCCTGATTTGGCAGGCGGATTCTTAACCACTGCGCCATCAGGGAAGTCCCTACGACTTATCTTTCCAGTCTTTTGTAAAAAATATCTTTCATAGAAGTTTTAAATTTTAGTAAAATTTGACATCAATTTTTCTTTCAGGTAGTATGCTTTTGGTGTTCTATCTAAAAGTTCTTCACCAAATCTATGGTCATCTATTTTCTCTTTTTTTTTTCTACGAGTTTTATAGTTTTGTGCTTCACATTTAGCTCTTACATTTAGAAACATTTTGAGTTAATTTTTGTGAAAGGTGTAACACCAGTTCCTGTATTTATTGTTTTTCAGGTGTCTGTCCAGTTGTTCCAGTACCATTTATTGAAAAGACTAGCTTTTATCCATTAAATTTCCATTGCTTTTTTGTCAAAGATCATTGACTATATTTGTGTGGGTCTATTTCTAGGTCCTATATTCTGCTCCATTGATCTATTTGTCTATTCTTTTGCCAGTACCACACTGTCTTGATTATTGTAGCTCTATAGTAAGTCTTGAAGTCAGGCAGTGTCAGTCCTCCAATTTTGTTCTTCTTTAGTATTGCGTTGACTTGAGTCATCCTTTTTATCATTTGTATTGTGCTTGCCTAGATGTAGATTGACCTCCTTATCAGAAAATAAACCTTAGGTTGACACAACAGAAATGGAAATCTGAACCATTCCCTGAAGTGACCTCGTCATCAGAAGTAACAATAGAAGGATATATGTATTTTTCATGTACTATGTGCCAGGACCTGGGCAAATCACTTTTGGAAACTTTTGTGAAAACAGGTAAGAGGACTGTCTACAAACTGTTTGTTGTCAGACAGGTGCCTTTTAGTTTGGCAGTATGGTTATATATTTTCTTGCACACTTTGGGGTCTGTTATGAGCTCAGACTTAAAGCTAAAAGCAGTTTTTCTGACCAAAAGATTGCAAAACTTATATCTTCCAGCAACAAAAATGATGATATTTGAATTATGGTTGAAGAAATAATTTAGGTGAGAAAGAAATATCTTCACAACAAATTCAACATTAAGGATTTTTTTTTTTTTAAAGTCCTAAAAGCTTCTGGGGAAAAAGCAGTTGACCAATCTGGAGATAAAATTTGGTCTGGCTTTGGACATTCCACAATACCAGAGGCCAAAAATCATCTGAGAAATATATACAGAATACTGAGTGAATGGAAAGAGTATGTAATGTCTATATTTCTTCCATGGTTGCATAGCTTTAAAAAATGTCTTCTCTTATAATTTCAGTTTCCTCTCAGTTGTTTTATCCCTTAGAGAAAGACAAATACTGTGTGGTGTCTCTTATATGTGGAATCTAAAAAATGGTACAAACGAACTTATTTACAAAACAAAAATAGAGTCACAGATGTAGAAAACAAACTTATGGTTACCAAGGGGGAAAGTGGGGGGGTGGATAAATTGGGAGATGGGGATTGACATATTCACACTACTATATATAAAATAGATAATAAGAACCTACTGTATAGCATAGGTAATGCTACTCAATACTCTGTAATAACCTATATGGGAAAAGAATCTAAAAAAAGCGTGGAGGTATATATATATATATATATATAGTACAACTGATTCATTTTGCTGCATACCAGAAACTAACATAATATTATAAATCAACTATACTCCAATAAAAATTAATTTTAATATATATTTTTTCTTTTGTCTAATAGTTATTTGTGTCTTTAGCCAATTTTCCAACTGGGGTGTTACTGCCTTCCTTCCATATTTAGGATCTCCTTAAATATTAAGGATATAATCTACTCATCTGCTTCTTTTTTGCCTGTTGTTCTTTCCAAGTTGTTACTTTTCAAAAGTTATATTACAGAAATTTTATATTTCTATATATTTTATCTATTGATTACTTGACTGTATAATTGTTTTTTCTAAGCTTTTATGCTTACATTTTTTACCAATTATTTCCTTTTTTCCATTTAATTGTCTAATCAACAATTTAGTTGTCTAATATTCATCAATTCAATCATAACTGCTGATTGAATAATTCGACTTTCCCAGCTGCTTGTTCATATCGCCTTTATCATGTATTATTTTTATATACACTTGAGTACTTTCTGGAACATTCATTGTGTTCCATTTATCTTCCTGTCAATATTTGGACCCAAACCACATTATTTTAATGATCGTGCTTTCATTATCTGGGAGGTTAACTCTGCATTCATTACTCTTGAAATATTTTCTTTGGCTATTTTCCTTCCTTTCTTCTCCAAGATTAAGTTTAAAATAATTTGGCAAAATTCCAATCCCCCCACCTGAAAAAAACCCCCCACCCAAACCCTAGCTAGGATATATTTGGAAATGCATAGCTTTGGGAAGGATTGTCATCTTTATAAAGAATCATTCTGGAACATGGTATGCTTTCCAGTGATTAATTTTCTTTTGTGCCTTCAGTTTTGTTTTTTTTTCTCAAGTTTTCTTCATTTAGGTTTGGCATCTTTCTTGATATTGTTATTCTTATTTAACTCATTATTCTTATTTGTGTGTGTTCTCAATGTGAATGCATTTCTTTTCCATTAGGTTTTTCTAACTGGCATAGAGGAAAGTACATGCTGTTTTATCATATTAACATTTACCTGTTATCGTATTATGGTCAATTACTAGCCCTAAAATATGTCACTTTACCCTCTTATGCTTTTTCAGCAGATAATTATTTACTGCCAATTTATACAGTCTTCTTTCCAGATTCTGTTTATTTTTATATTATCAGAAATAATACAACATTAGCTGTTCAACTTTACAAAGTTTTTTTTAAAGAATTTTGAACTTTATCAAATATCATTTATTAACTGTAGAGGTGATCATTATTTTCTTAGCCATATTACAATATTTATTATATTACCCTATTTCATCTTATATTAACACATATGCTTGGGCTCAGTGGCTGCGGTTCCCCACACAAAGTCTGTTCTGGCCAAGTACCTAACTAACTAACTTTCCCATAGTGGAAACCAGTGGTTAGCCCCTGATATGGCACCACTCCCAGGAAGACCTGTTTGGTAGTTGGTTGATTACATTGGATTCTTTCCATCACAGAGAGGATACCACTTGTTCTGTGTGGAATATACAAACATTCTGCACATGGGTTTTCTTCTTTTGGCACTATCATCCCAACACTACCTTTGATCAAGGAATTATTCCTCAGTAGTGTGCTAGAGGATGCATGCCCATAGAATTCACCAATGTTACTACACACCTCATTACCCAGAAGCAGCAGCAGTAGACAACGATATGGTCTACTGAGACTCAGTTATACCCTAATTGGTATCAACAACCAGAAAGATAATACATGGTTTGAATCAGCATCTGATATGTGGTACTGATTTTCCCAAAGTCAGCATACATGGGTGCAGGAACCAAGGCTGGGAATGAAATTGTCTCCTCATACTATTATACATAATTATCCACTCACAGGAGTTTTGTTTTCCATCCCTTTCCACCTCTGCTCATTTGATGATTTTGGTTCTGGAGGGAGGCATGCCTCCATTAGGTGACAGACAGTGGCTTCCTTGAATTGAAAGTTGAGGTTACCAGTTGTCATTGGAAGCTTTTTATGCCACTGAACCTACTATGGATTATTGTGGACACATATGTTGTATTCTTGGGTAATGTTTAGTGTCCCATCTTTTGTTGTAAGTCTTAACCTTTTATTTTCTTCCACATTTTTTGAGTCTATCACCCAGAATTTTGCCTATTTTACTACTTGTTCAAACAACGTTCTCTTACATCTACTCTTTAACGTTTTTCTATTATACTGTTCATTATTTTTGTGTTTATTATTTCTTCCAATCCTCTGGTTCACTCAAATGGTAATTTTTACCTTCTTGGGCTGAGGATATAATTTATACAATTTCTTACTTGTTTTATAATAAAACATTAAAAAATATCCATTTTTCTCAAATTCAGATTTATGTTTACAAAGCATTGCTCTTGTTATCACTTTATTTTTAGTGACATTGAATATTTTCATGTATATTGGCTATTTATAATTCTTGAAAATTTTCGGTTATTTGCTTTTTAAAAAACTGATTTTTCTTTTGCTTACTGATTTAAGATTAAAAATTATGGAAAGGATATTGATTTGGGCATATCATGTATGTTGAAGTCTTTTTTCCCTTAGTTCTTCTTTTGATTTTGAATTTTTACTGACATAAATTTTGTTTCATACTGCCCTTTAATTTATTCTTTCCTCACTTTATTTTGCTTGAGTTTTTTCCCCAAAGAGTTAAACAATTATTCCAAGATTGCTTATAGAACTCTCTTCTCAGTTGATTAGGAATGTTGTCTTTATCATATACTATGATATACTCATATGTAAAACAAGCATATATACAATTTTGATTGTCAAGGATCTGAGTTGGATATTTCGCGTCAAATTTTGTATGTTCTCTAGATATCTTAAATGAAGAGAATTTTCTGGTTTCAAAGTTATCCATAAGTCGAATTTAAACTTCTTCCTTATGGAGAACTAATTCATCATGACCCTATAATGTGGGTTGATAGAGGATTGATGGAATAGGGAAACTAAGGGCGTGACATTTTTATGCAATTACTTGTATTTTCAGGACCTTCTTAGATACTGTCTTCTACTTGATGGCACTATTGTGGTATCCTGGACTTTATAGATATTGCTAAATCCTGAGAGGTTGCTTAATTGCCTGGTGTACCATCTTTATTTAATCTCTACCAGGGAACAGTGGTAAATGGTTTCCTAAAAGGAGATGAGTGACTTGTCAGAGAAGGCATGGCTTTCTTACAAAAGTCTGTTGATGTTCATAATGATTCTCCTAGAAAGATTTTCAGTAGGCCCCAAAGAGAGTCCTGAAACTAACGAGACACTTTGAACATGGTGGGACCTATAGGGTTATAAGGGTCAATGGGCAAAGCTACATCCATCATGGCCTGGACCAGGTGAAAATTCTACTCTTCCTTTGGTTTACACTCAAACTTGGAAAACTTTCAGGTCACTCAGTAAATTAATCAGAGCAGTATACAAGGCTGTAAAATGTGTTGTTTTCAAAATCCATGAAACATGGGACTCTTTCTTAGTGTTAGGAAGGACAAGGTGTGACAAATCTTGCCATTCTGGAGGGAATTTTCCAGCACACTTCAGACACTGATTCAATCTTACTTATTCTTGAATTTTGTATGAATGGAATACTACTGTATGTATCCCCTTATGTCTTTAATCAATTAACTATCAATTACGGCTTTAAGATTCACCCATAATGTTGTAAATAGCCTTGGTTGATTTATTTTCTTTGCTGTCCAGTATATCCTTTTATGAACATGACATTTATTTATATAATCTGCCATTATGGTTATTTGTGTTCTTCCCAATTATGGATCATTAAAATGCTTCTAAGATCATTCTTATCTGGTAGATACATTTGGGATCGTGGGCTTCCCATTTCCAAATATAAAGGGAAAGTATTCAGTGTCATAATAGAGCATGGTGTTTGCTACAAAAGTTTTGAAAATACCCGTTTCCAGGGTAAGCAAGGACCTTTCTATTCCTAGTGTTCTGAGAGTTTTAAATCATGAACGGATGTTGAGTTTCATCAGATGCCTTTCTTTCATCTACTGAGATAAATGCATCGTTTCTCTTTTGTTTTGTTAATGTGGCAGCAGAAGCTGCTGTGGTCCACATCCAATGAGCCTCAGCATTTCAGTGTATTCGAGCTCATTTCTCACTGCCAACACCTGCAGTCCTTTTCTTGAAAATTGCCTCCGAAGGTGCAGATGGCTGTTCTGTCTGTGAGCAAAGCAGGCTTGAAGGGCCTGGAAATGAACCCCCCTACCGTCTTCCTCCCCCACGGACGGCCACCCTCAACTGATTGCTGGCAGGGCTGGTATTTAACTACTCCACTTTCTTCTGCACAGGAGGGTAACTCTGAGGTGCATCTTACACCACTTGATTAGTTTCCGGAATGGTAGCTGGCTTGACACACAGCCTGCCTTCTCTCGTCTTACCTCCTCCTTTACTCGTGGTCCATGAATCCCCAGACAAACCAACTAGACCTGAATCCGCTTCAGGTCTCAGCATCTGCTTCTGGGGACAACAATCCAAGACCACTGTTGGCTTTTCCAACTTTGCATTCCTGAAATAAACCATGTTTATTCCATATGATGTATTATATATTGATGAATTCATTTTTGTTCTGTGGATGACTTTTGCAGCTACATTCATGAGTTAGCATCTGTAACAGCCCTTTCTCTCACTGCCATTGTTGGGTTTTCTTGCAAAATAACGCTTGTCTCATAAAATGAGTTGAGAGCAACCCTTATTTTTCCATTTACTGGAATACTTTGTGAAAGACTGAGATTACGACTTCCTTGAATGTTTAAAGGTATGCTTGAAGCTATCATGGCCTTAAATTTTTTTATAGAGTTTATCTTCCATCCTGTGGAGTGTATGTATATTATTAAGGCCTCCAGGGTGCTGTTTCTTCCTGACCTCCAGATCTCACCATCATGCTGTCATCACTGTAACAGAACAACAGGATGTCTGAGGGGCTGGTGAGGATGACTAGTGGATTCTCCAGTCCTGGAGAATCAATGTAACTTTGAGGCAAGATGGTAAAGGAGTATTTTCATCCCTGCCAGGTAAAAAGAAAAATCCCTTTAATTTATTCTAATTGCAATAAAGTAGAAAACTACCAAATTATTAACTGGAGCTCTGCTAATTTGTTCCAGTAAGTGCTCAAATTTGGACCAGCATCTACAATTGCACTCAGCACCTAATTATGCTTATGATAACCCAGACTCAAGACTCAGCTATCCTTTGTACACCAAACTAAAGGGGAAATGCTTCATCCATGACTTTAGTAGTGTAATTCATTACTGTCATTTTAAAAAATTGACTACTCTGTCATGTTTTTTTTATTGACTATTTTGGTAAAGAGGAGAAACTCCAGGGTCCTTTAAAAACTTATAGCCATCACGTTATGGGACAGATACCAATGCAGCGTTTTTCTTCACTGCTAAATGTATACATATCAACTGTGTTTTTAGATGCTGGGGAAATAATTGCAGGTAGGTATAGTGGTCTCCATAGGCCAACACTGGATTATGATAAATATCCTATTAATCACTAGCCCCCTAAGTCTTGGACTAGTGCACCCCAGGGGCCCCAGGATATAGTATTAGGTCTGCCTGGTAACACAGGAAGGTCTGGATATTCCTCTTTCTTCGATGCACAGTTACTCTCCAAGCATCTTGGTTCCCTTTGCGGGAGGCTGAGAGAAATATTACTAGCGTTCGTACAAAGGATTACCGTTGAGGCCAGTGATTGCTTCAGTGAATCTGACTCTGGTGATGGGTTTAGATGAGGATTGTGACTTCAGTGTCGTGGCTCAAAACTCTGTTTTCAAGAAATAAGGATTTTTCTTATAAGGTTTCACACAAATCAAGTGTGACTTCAAGAAGGCTGCCCTTCTAGTTCCTCCTGGAGATCCCACAATTAACTGACTATTCCAAATGGGGTCAGATGTTTCTTATTACCTTTTTGGGGTTGCTTCTTATTATGGTCACCACACATGCCTTTCCTCTAGTGGTTAAATATCACTGCCTCGATGTCCTCCACCACTTCCCTGGTCTCTGGGGACAACCATGGGAGTAGATTTCCATATGCTGGCATGCCACTCTCCAATGTACTTCTCAGCTTTGAAGAAGGAAAAGTCTTCTGGAGGACCTCATCAGCTGTAACTAGGGGCTGGGGATATCTCAAACAGGAAGGGGGTTCAGATAATGATAAACCAGCAAAGAAAAAGATAGGAACCTAAAACAGAACAGGAAGGGGAACCTAAAACAGAACAGGAAGGGTACAGACGCATACAACAGCCCTGTTACTCTCCTGCCCCCAACACAAGTCATGCCACTTTAGGAGAGACAAAGAATGCATTATTTTCTCCCTTAGATGGTCTCTAACTGCCTGTTTTTTTAAGAGCATAGTAAGAGTTCAGAACTCAAATTATTGTTTTATATTATATACTGTCATTTAATTATGCTTGCCATTTGTACCAAATTTTGGAATAAAATACACCTGTGGTATGTTTTTTTCTCCAAATTTTGCATTGTAAAATCAATTTAATGTTTTGTGACAAGTGTCAACAAAATAAACAAGACAAAATAGAAAATACTAGAGTGCATTTCATTGCATGCACAAAATAAGGGTAAATATTGTTTTGTGAAACTTTTGTTTCATTCATATACAGTGAAATACAATAAAATATTCAATGATTCTTTGGATTTAACACTTTCAAAGCTCATATGGTAGACAGTTTATACTATGCCTATTTATTTTTAACATCACATTTGATTCCTATCTTGGTTGGAGCATTCAAGAGTACATACATGCTATTTTTCTATGAGCCTTGCCTACCTCAGAATAATTTTATTTCTTTAACAATGAAAATATAACTTAGCTAGGTATAAAACTATTCTATTACAGTATTTTCCCCATTATACTCTTTAATCCATTGTCTTCTGGGATTTGTACTATAGAGAAGTCTAAGCTCCTATTTTCTGATTATTGGATCACTCTTTTTTTCTATTTTCTGGGTACATGTAGATTTTTCCCCCTTCCTTCTACTGTTTTAATCACAATGTTTACCAACAGGTGTCTAGAGGCAAGTCTCCTTTCTTTCAATCTGTCTGCACTTTCAATTTATATACTCATGTTTTTAGTTCAAATGACGTTTGTAATTATTGTAACTAGCTCAGTGCTACACAAAAAGCAGTCCTGGTTATCTTTCAGTTTTTCCTTTTCCTCCTCAAAATTATCAATTTCAAATTAGCATTAAAATGTTGAGTTCAATTCCCTCATGCTTAATATAGCCCTGCAGCTTCTATGCAAAAGTATAACTTGACTACTTCCCAAGGAAGTCTTGCTTACAAGCTAAACTCTACCCAATAAGAAGTGGGCTCCAGGGAGATCCTGTGTCCTGATGGCAGAACAACAGCTCACACTGGAATTTTCACAGCACTGTTCTGCTCCTCTGCCTTATCTGGCTTTCCCTTGGCTGCTCTGACCCTCACTTCCCACACCCCTGCCCTCCCTCCAGCCCAGAAGCCTGGATGCACTCACACTAGGAGCTTTGCACAAGTAGTTCCCTCTCTCTGGAGCCTCTTTTCCCAGATCCTCTCCTGACTGGCTTCTCATCATTCAGCTTTTGCTCAGAGGTTAGCTCCTCAGAGCAGCCTCGCTTGACCACTCCTAGTCAAACTCCTTTATGTCATCTTACTGCATTTTCTTGGAATTTACCGCCACCTTATATTTTCTTATTTTTGAATGTTTACTGTCTGTCTCTCCCTAGATACAGGAAACAATCTTATCTATTCCATCCCTGAAACCATGAGGTCTATAACACCTCCTGAATAATAGACTTCTCTCCTTATTAATGAAAAGTTCTAAAATTAAAATTATTTGGGTGTAATACATATTTTGTAGCTTCATAGTCTTAATTCCAAGATGCAGTCATCAGAGTTTATGTATTATCTGAGACAGATTACATTTGCCCTTTCTAATTATTTTTTATCATAGAATTTACCACTAAGTTAAATTAAGTATTTTGTCTTATATATATGATCAATACCAGGACTATTAATTTGAATTGTACCTGTGTATATTTTGTAAAATCATATTTTAAACTCTTAACATTCATTCTAAAAATTCAATGAACATCATCCCATATCTGTTATTCCATGCTATACATGAGAAATTTAATAAAAATTTCCTGTACTTAAAAATGTATGTTTTCTTTGCCTATATATGTATATATATATATAT
Organism: Phocoena phocoena; assembly: GCF_963924675.1. Classification (NCBI taxonomy): domain Eukaryota; kingdom Metazoa; phylum Chordata; class Mammalia; order Artiodactyla; family Phocoenidae; genus Phocoena; species Phocoena phocoena. The sequence goes on along the minus strand of NC_089227.1, from coordinate 5,952,921 downwards.
ATATATATATATATATATATAATATTTCCCTAAATATGTCTTTCTCCAAGAACTTTAAGGTAAACTAGTTCAAAATTATAATAAGTAGGACCTTTTAGGTGCTCAGAAGTATCTAAGCATTCTTCTTTTAGGTCAGTAAGTCATAATTTAGTCACTTTCAGAATCAATGAATGTGAAGGACCATCTCCATAAAACAAATACACATATGCAAAAATATGCATATAGTTTCAGTGGGTTTATGAAGTCCACTGAGTTTATTTACTAACTCAGATTAAGAGCTCTTGCCTTAGATAATTTTTGTTATTTTATCTTCAAGTGATTTCATTTGCATTGTTTCATTTGTAAGCAGTTCATAAGTCTTTAAGAAATAACTCAAGAATTTGACTTGAATTCATGTAAGCAATTTGAACTTTTTGTGACTCCCTCTTATAGAAATATTTATCATTTAACCTTGGAAATCAAGGTTGAGAAAGTCAAATAATTTATTTTTCAAATTTATTTGTTTCTATAGTTATGGTTACACACCAAGTAATAGTCCCAGAGGGACAATATATGGTGAAAAGAACTAGAGGTCTCTTTAAGTTGTTATAGCTTCTGTTCCAATATTTAAGATTCCATGTTAAATTTTCTAGTTTGGAGAAACAGATTGTATGCCGTGTTCTTTCTCAAAGAAGTTAGCGAGTCAGACTCTTGGTAGCACACTGACAAAGAAATCTTTGTTATTCTGTACCCTGACACAATGAGTGTAATGAGAGTTCTTCCCAATCAACATAATGTCCTTTATTACAAGCGAGCATGGTGGACATCACTGATACACAGATACGTGTCCATCTTGCTTTAGAACTGACCAATCTCATGACCTGAACTTTGGGTAAAAGTAAATTACATGGTGGATTTTCCCAGACTGACTGAATTTGCATCAGTATACTTATTTATACGTGAATGTATGCAATCTTTAGAGTCCAGATAGACTTAAGTAATATTTGTCTTATTATTTTATGCAGTCTAGGCATTAAACTTTGAAAGAAAATAATTTTTATAGGTTAATAAAATAGTGCAATCAAATCTTTTATTTATTTTTCTCATTAGACTGAAATAATAAACCAAAGGAACAAGAAAAATGTCAATAAAATATTTAGCATGAAACATTTTCTCAGAAGATAATGTCAAGGATATTATGAAAATATCACATTGCTTGTAATTGAACTGCAGAAAATCAATGCATTTACCTTTGAAAAGCAGAGGTATTCATTGCCTTCAAGCTTCAGTCTAGGACCTTAGGCTTGGTGCTGACGGTCCTATAGAAATGAACTTCTGGTTTGTTATGAAAGAAAATGGTAGAATCTCTCTGGAAGGAAAACTTAGGTCATTTCCATCTCAACCATATCTACTCCACAGTGTATTCGGAACACATTGCTAGTCCTGCCTATAGTTCTTTGCCAGAGTAGAAAACAGGTTCTAAATAAAGTAGTCTGAATTATCATAAAGCCAAAAATAAGAATGTAATATTTAAAGTTATAATTCACTTAACTAGTGAACACTGAACACATTATCTTCTTTAGTCGGGGATCTGCAGTCATCTTTTGCATATTATATTTAGCCAACAACCAAATTTTAATTTTTAATTAGGAGACATTAAAATATAATTAGCAGCAAATAACAGAATGACAAAGCTACAAAAATTCATAAAGGTCAAAGGAAGCAGCATTTTTTTAGCCACAGCAAGAAGTGTTCTTCTATGAATTTAAGGATTCACGATGACCACTTCACCTACCCCATATTCACTTCCAAGGCAAATTTTCTAGATGCGACATTGCTTTTTGACAATAATGATGATGATAATACAGGAACGGCTGTCAAAACCAGAGAGCTTACATTCTTCAGAGTCAAAAGATCCTCAAACCTCAATAAACACCACATATAAAGGAACATAGCAAATTTCAACACAGCATACACACAGCAAAATTAATTCACTTATCAGAGACCGATACGATTTTGAATATGCATTTTCCAGAAGGAAGCAGAGGGCAACAGAAACCATCTGCAACTGTCAAACCTGTGGAAGTGAAACAATGCATTACAAAATGCCCACCATATAGGAATAAGTGAAAAACATATGTTTTATCCAAAAAAAAGTTGGCTGATGACCCAACATATAGATACTTATTTGTATATATTTATACAGAGAATGGTAAAAATCAGCTTGCATGAGGCTCATAGTCTATCTACTTTGAAGTTATATCGCACATACTATAAGCAATTTACAGAATTTATCATTTGCATATACAAGAATTGCAAAATGAATTAAATGCACTGAAATATAGAACACTCAAAATGTTTTTATATAAACCTCCCAGGATTGACAGGGATTGGCCATAATCAGCACTTGCCATATTGAACAAGAACTACAATCAAGGAAAAGGAGAAAAACCCAAGAAAAGGGGAAAAATTCAAAAAGAAACGATCTTTTATTATTTCTTATTTAAAACAATGTTTTCATTGTTGACTCGCAGTGTTGAAAATTTTGTTCTTGCCCCCAGACAGGAGTTTTCTTTGATGATAGTTTATGTTCTGTAGCCTTTTGATCTCTGCTTACTTCCTGCAGATAATGGGTCTTTTAGTAGGAAATCAGTGGTATCTGTAGTAAATATTCACTATACCGATGACGGTCAGGCCAACCCCTGAGCAGTCAGTGAGATGATGCTTTGAGTAGCCGAAAGAAAAGGAAAAAAAAATAGATCTTGCTATTAGAAAATGTTCTATCACTTCACACTAATTCTCTTGAAATAAAAGATCAGTGATTTGCCCAAGAAAATGTGATGAACAGAGTGAGATAGGCTCTTCGTTTGTTTCCGAAAGCAGGTGCTCCTTGTGTAGGTAATTAGAGTACAGTGGGTGCAGAGTGGTGCTTGGAGTTTAGGGTCAACTTTGCTGTCCGCTCCGTAGATTTTACAGGCGATTTGCTCTTTGCTTTAAGAAGAGAAAGTGATATTGGAAAAAAGTCAGCACTTTAGACTAAAGCAAAGCACCCTTCACAAAGCCACAGACAAGAAGCAGGACAGAAAGTCCATGGCTTGTAGCTATCCTCGCACCTGCGGAAGAAGTTATAAGATATTCGCTCATCTCGAAGATTTCCAATGCTCCTTATTAGGCTGTTTTAAACACATACATATATATATTTAATTAGCTCGCCAGCTTGGCTCTGGTGCCCATGAATGTCTTGGCATGCACTGCAAATAACAACACATACAAAGTATTTCAGTCCCAGGAAGTGGTCTTGTTTGCTTTGTCTGTTTTCAAGCCATGCCATCCCACAGTTGGGAACACTTAGAGGAACAAATGCAGATACTTTTCCCTCAAGTAATTCTTTGAGGATGATTCCCTATAGTCATTTGGTTGTTCCTATATGGGTGTCTAAAACAAATCCCCTGTTTTACTACTGCAAGCATAAAACCACAGGAGATAAAACCCAAACCGAGAGCAGCAGCCTTCTCAAGGGCCTGCAGAACGGGTTCTGGAGTGGGTGTGTTGGGGTATCTGCTCTTAGAGGAAGATCTTTCTCAACTTTTTATCCTTAAAATCTGAAGAAAAGTTAGTGCTATCAAGAATTGGAAATTTTTGAAAGCGCTCTGAGACTACATAAGGGAGAGAATGAAATAGTCTTTTTGCATTTTTCTTCACATATTTTATCCAGTAAGCTACAAATGATGTATTTAATACCTTTATTAGTGAGAAAACAAAAATGTGATGGACCTCAAAGCATTTCTTTTCTTTCTTCTTCTTTTTTTTTAATTTAAGAAAGGTTAAAAAGGTTTGAAGGGGTGAGGGTAGGAAAATTCAATCTTTTGAATATTTCATCTAAATCATGTTCAGGTCCACATTGGCAATGATAGAAATTGTGGTGAAAACACATGCTCTCAAAAAATCTCTGCCAAGTAAATATTTGGGCTTCTAAAGGGGCTATTTAGCAGACTCATATTCCTGTTTTCAGTTAGGTTACTTTAGTGTCATCATCGATTTGCCTTCGTTCAGGAGGTGAGTCATGTATTTAACACAGAAACGTAATGACTGAGGACCCAGAGGTTAGTGGTGGGTCTCTGGAGAGTGTTGCTTCACTCAAGCTGGGTGACAAGGTTCAAACTGCAAAAGTAAAGTACAGTCCACATGCGGCTCTAAGTACAAAGATCATGCAAGGAAAACATATAAAATCTATGTAGAACCACTAGCATCAGAGCTTTCCAAAATTAAATATATGCCCTTGTTATCTTTTGAAGAGAGACTCTTTGACAGGGATTCAGTCAATTAAAAAAAAAAGAAAGAAAATGATTACATGGCTCCTTAAATTGCTAACCGCACTTGACACAAAGTATGTCTGGTATTGAATAAAGGTTTTAAGAATGCTAAAAACAATAAAACCAAGGAAAATGATTTGCTCTTCAAGAACAATATTTTGTGAAATAATGGTTTCCTTTTCAGCATGAACATTGCAGATGGGCTCAAACTTGCTGAAACTGTGAATTATGCAGCTCATTTCTCGACTAATCAACCCTTCACAGGAGATGCCCATCATTCCCGTGAGATTCGAAGAGAACAGCTATGTCATTCTAACCCAACATTTCCTATCACACTGTGTCCAGTATGTGCAAGTTAAAACAAAAGTTACATGAGCAGTATAATTGGAAACAAACCCAATGATATACTGTAAAGAGTAAAGTTAAAAATTTGAATAGCCATCAGATATGCAATAAACCATTGCAACACACCACTTTTTTTTCCAGATTGTAATCATTCACCCACTCTAGGCACCTGCATTTCCTAGCATATTTTTCATTAAATGAAATTTATTTCTGTCAAGCCAAATATATATATTTTTCCTGCACAGTAAATTCTAAAGCAAATCTGTTTTGTCATCAAATCACTGATTGTTTTGCTCTTCTTTCTAGGTTTTATTTATGTCTGGAATGAAGGGGTATGTGCTCCTTTACCAAAGACTTTGACAGTGAAATCTGAGAATCTAAAATGCTATAATTTATCCTGTGTAATTTTAACAAATAATCATCATAGTTAATTTCATTCAGATGTACACCATTCTGAATATAATATTACTGTTTGTCAAACATGTTATGGTCTGTTCTAGAGAAAATTAAGCAAATGTTTTTTGTAAAATGCAAACTTTGGCCATGCGTCATACTCTAGTCTCATTTTTCCAAATAGAAACATTTTACTGTTTTGAAACAAAGAGATTCAGGATTGCAATCAGAAGCCCTGAGTTCCAGTTTCCTCTGCAGCCACTCACTTCTGAAATCCCAAATATTTATTTCTTTGATGTTTTCTAAAATGAGCATAATAATTGTTTGCATATTATTGTTTTATATATATGTTTTCATGAGTATGCCAGACACTGTGTTTGGTTATCTGTTTTGCCTTATTTGGTTTCCTTTTGCTCTATGCCCAAGCCAAGCAGGATAACCTGTTATCCCCTAAGACGATCATGCATTTAAGCAACTCTTGCCCTCAGATAGCTGCGTTCCGTTGTGTCTGTTCCCACCAACTAGCTGTAAGCTCTCTCTCCTCTGAACTTCCTCTGTATTCTAGTTTTCCCTCTCTTGTGGCCTTAACATGGTTCACACTGACTTGTAATTCATTATATTCGTATCTTACCTCACTGATTACACTATAAGCTCATCAAAGGCAAGGATGAAATTTTAGCAATTTTTTATTATTCTCAAAGTTTAAAACAATGCCTTGAGTTTTTAAACTTTTGTCCCCAACACAAAATACCCTGTGAAGAAGAAAGGGAAATGCTATTATCTAAATTATGGGAAGAAAATGTGTAGATAACATGCCTCGATGAAGAGTAGCCTAATACAACCTAGAGATTTCTCTCTGACTCAGAGTGTGATTTCACGATGTCCTTTGACGTCAACTTAATAATGATGCCTTTCATTTGTTTTTATGCTTAAAGGTTTCCTCGGTGCTCTCTCAGGTGTAATTTCTCATGCCTTTGTAAGGTATGGGGAGGGAGGATTTGCTCCATTTTGCAAATGGAAAAGTCTAAGAAGTCTTCTTAGAAGTTTAATGAGTATAGACACTTAGCTTCCATTTTTCAGCCCTTTTTATACTTCATGAGATAGCGCATCACATCGCCCTCACTGGGATGTGGACATCAGGCATGGCCCAAGACAGTGTCTGTGACAAATGAGTTTGGCCAAGGAGAAATAGGAAAAAAAAAGCCTCAAATATTTTATCTTCAGTATGTATAATTATTATTTCAGAGAATAACAGAAAATTCCATCTATTCATTAAAAGAAAAACAAAACAAAACAAAATAACAACAAATCACAACCACACAGAGTTGAGACCTTGGCATCCTCAGAGATCGGATAGAGGAGGAGAAGTTTATCACTATTTGCTCAGAGTCACTGCATCCGCCTGCCTTGTTTAACTCAGCACAGCCTTCCAGCCGGGAAAGCCTGCCTGGCCCTCATCTGTCATGCCTGATGGAAGAACTTGGCTCCTTTTTGCACCTTCTATCTACATTGCCATGTCTTTCCTGCATCTACAGCCATGAGGCTGGAAGACACTGGGCATACTGAACAAAGCTGCACCCTCTTCTCCTTCACATCAATCTGCAAAATGGCTACAGTGGACTGGGTACCTGCTACATCAGGGAGTATGCATACATGTTACATGCATACACTGTCTTAGTTCATGCTCTCATCAGTCCAGTATAGTAAACATACAGGTCAGGAAAATGTAACTCAGCAGCATGGAATAACTCACCCTAGGTTACACAGTTAATAGGTAGTAAAGCAAAGGTACAGAAATGAAGAAAGAGCAATGCAATCAGATCGACTCAGAGTCTGGATGTGCTTCTTTCTGAAACTCCCTGAGGCAAGCAACCTTGCTTCACTGTCTCCACACCTGTTAGATCAAGATGTGAAGCTATTATTTAAGTGTACATTTATCTTTTCAGCGAAAATGCACTGGCTATAACACACTTAAGAGAAAAATTAGAAAACTTCTTTTCCCCAAGTCTGAACTGATAAATATTGAATATGAAAACACTGTCAGCTTCTCTGTTTTCCTAAACATTAATAAGTAAAGTTTGTTTTCCTCCATATAGTGTGCCAAATGTCTGATGATATAATATTTTGAACTTCATATTGTAGTCTTTTAAATCTTGAAGGTACCTCCAAATTCATTTAAATATTTGAATGAGAGGTGGTTCCACCACTGTTCTTGCATGCCCTCTTCTTTCTATGAACTTCTCTTTTCTAAACTTTTAATGCAAATTTTATAGTCTGGGACCAGGAAAGGTTAAATTGATGTTCAAAGGGCAACCATTAGTGACAGGAGAGAAAGACAACCAGAGCTCTTGGCCACCAGAAAAGATACGGGATATGGGATATGGGTATTTAATTCAAAGAAGTAAGTAGAACGTTAAGACAACTAACTAGACAATTTATCCCATCTATATCTTGCCAGCTCTTCAAATATCCTCTTTCTCTTGGCTGGGATTATTTTGTGATGGGTTGATTTCCTCCGTGAGCACAACTCTTGGTTTCGATATACGTTAGAGTCGTAATTCAGGGCACCTGTCTAGAGATTTAAGTACAATTCTCATAGGTTTTTCTCTTTTCTTGTTTGAGTATCAGGTAGGGTCAAAAGGAGCAAGAAAAGAAAAAGAACACAATTTCTCTCCTGCTGTGGCTCCCTGGTCTGACTCCAGCATCTTTAGTTTGTAGAAGTGAATATTCGTGATGCTTATCATACGAACAAACATAAGAATGGAAGTTTTCCAATAATAAAAGAAGCAACACTCAAATAATTGTTTTGCCTGTGAAGAGGCTAAGCTTATAAAGAATGGAGTGTCCGCTACAGCTCTAGGGATGGACAGGCCTTTGACTTACCTCTCTTACCTCTCTTTCATTACACATGCCAGCTTTAAGATATGAAAAGAGCTGTGTGAGAAAATTTGAGCTAGCTTTTAATGCAATTTTTATGTCATACTAAATCATGACTTAAGGGGAAAGGTCAAATAATAGGATGATTTTATTCTATAATTTTTTGAAAAGAATATCTTTTTATTAGATTCTTATGGGTCCAAGGCCGATTTCTTCCAGAAACCCATTTTTTTTTTAGAAGAAACAGGCTTCATTTTGACCTAATACATAAACCTCCTGTTTTACTTTGCCCAGGCATGTCGGCAGCAGCTGTTTAAATTTCCTTTCCTGCTTTCCTTTAGTCAGCAAATTTACACATCTATTCAGTTCTGAGGCCTCTTACTGTAGCTGAGGGAGCCAAGTACAGCTGTCCACATACACAGGGTCTAGGTGACAAGGTGCATGGGTGATACCCCATTCGCCACAGAATGTCTTAGACTTTCTTGCTTACAGCTAATCCCTGCAGGCTTTCAGGGCTCCTACCTTCTACAGCGACTCAAGAATGGGCAAAAAAATGATGCTGCCTGCTAAGGCCACAGTGCATCTCTCAAAACTGCACATTTTCACTGTAATTTGACTTATTCAAGTAGGAACTGATCTTGGTGCAGACAGGGTGATGATTAGGACAGCAGCAGCTAATATTTACCTCTGACCATGGTCCCGGGAGGCTGCTATAATGATCGTTTTGCTGATTAAGGAAGTGAAACCGAGAAGGATTATATAACACACTAAGTTTGCTCGGTGAGTACATGGCGGCCGCTGAGACTCAGAACCAGTTCTGTCTGACACTATAAACTGATTTGCTTCATAATCTCAGCTGGAGAGTCTTCATTCCAGAAAACTCTACATTTTCTCAATTCTGCCTATTAGAAATATATGGAAATATGAGTGGTTTTGACAAAATAGGAGAACAATATAAATTCATGGAAAAACAAATAAAATGTTTTCCAAGAATTAAGTTTAATGCTACATATATTTAATCACTGCTTGAACGCATAAATAAGAATGATTCGTTAAGGGCACTCCATTTTACTGGTGTATAAATAAATGCTGCTAAAATGCTTGAAACTATTTACTCACAGTTTAAATATGCCTTCTGTGGGTATGTTTTCATTATTAATGATCAAACTCTTTATTCATAATGAGAAGGTAGATATTCATCCACACCTTGTTGGAATGATCACAAAACCACATTAGGGATTGCACACATGTGTAGCCTTGTTGCGCTGACACTGTTGTTGAAGTATCGAGTTTGTCTGAGGACTTAAAGAAGCACATTCAACTCAAGAATAACTATGAGGATAAGTGGTGCCAGTGTGGGATGGCTTTGCTGAGGGGCTGTGATCCAGAGCACTTATCCCATCACAGGTGAGGACACTGTCCTAAGGAAGCCGATAAGAGGTGCTCTTAGCTTTTACAATTTGCTTTAATTCAAGCATTGAGAGTGTAACCTATATTTCTATGCAGATAGGATTCTGAATTCATGAAGAAATGCTCTCTCAGACTTTTTCAAAGCAGTCATATGAAATAAAACATAATAATCATTTATAAATCTCCCAGTGTATTGATTTATAAATGATGGTGCAGTCATCATCTCCCAATAACCGCACCACTGCTCACCACTTTGATCTCCCTCCAAACTGGGGGCTCAGTGAGTCACACAATGGAGAGGAAAATGATTGCATGACATTTTATTTATGAAAGTTATACGTGCTTGCTTTATTTTATTAATATATTTATCAAGATCACACCCATTAAGTTTAGAAAAACAAAAAGAATAATTTGATGGTCAGATTCTCCACCCAGCTCCCAGGAAATAAGATATAACATTCTTAATTTCAGTGCTACTAGCAATTTCTGAGGACATCACTTTCACAGTGGTGCTTTCAATTTTCATATGCACATGTGTACCTGCATGTATGTATATTTTTGTCATGAGCTTCACAATCACACAACACCTTTATTTTACTTTGCCTTTCTTTGGTTATTTGTTGAATATATTTTGTTAGTTTGTTTTCTCAGGAGCTGTCTGTCATTGGCCTCTTTTTAAATTTGGGAAATTTAAAATAATATTATTTTTTTCTTATAACAAAAGTAATGAATTATCAATGTACAGATATTATCAATACAAACAAAATAATCAAATAATTTAAAATTGTAAGATATCTTGACTTTTGATGGACATTTTCATATATTTCTTGTCATTTTTATACGCACATATCTGAGATTGATTTAAAATTTAGTATTTATTTTTTCACTTTAAAGTTTTGTATCCTATATTTTTTCACATTATATATTCTTTATTTTTTCACTTTAAAGTTTTGTATCCTATATTTTTTCACATTATATATTGGTTGTTTTCTAATTTCATTAAACATTTTTGAAAACATGATTCTAGAAGGTGCTTAATACTCATTGTATGGTTTCGTCACATTCACTGCGACACTTCCCTACTACTCTTGGCCCTTTGAGTACTTCCAGCTGTGGGCAGACCTCTGTGATACGCATCCCTGTTCTTGGGTCTGGGTCTGCCTCTCTCCTGAGCTCCTTGGAATTTCCTCCCAGGAGCATCACCTCAGGGACAATCTCAAGCCCTGTGACTTATCTTTCCTGCCAATTTTCCTCCAGAAGGGAAGTACCATTCACCTTGCAAGTAATGATACAGCAGAATGCCTGAGTCACTGTAAGCCTGACACATGTTGATTTTTAAAATCTTTGCCAAGATTATACGTGTCAATTTTTTTTAAATGACTAGGGATTTGACTGGGACTGCAGTAAGTCTACAAATACTTTTGAAAAACCTGACGTAATGGTGAGCTTGTTCATCCAAAAACACCATATTTACTCATTTATTCAAACCTAAACTCTTAACAAAGTGTTCTAATGGTTTTCATCTTTATATTATTTGCTACTGCCTTAAAAAATAAGATATTTCATACCTTTTTCTTGTTGCTACTATTGAGGATTATATATTATGCCACAAATATTTTCTGTTTGGTTATTGCTGTCATATGGAGAATTAATTTAATTTTATCTTTACCTTGATTTTATCAATATTATTTGATCACATCTGATATCTCTAAGTCATTTGGAGTGGATCATATAACCACTGCATCTGTAAATGACAAGAAATATATGAAATGTCCATCGAAAGTCAAGATATCTTACAATTTTAAATTATTTGATTGTTTTGTTTGTATTGATAACATCTGTACATTGATAATTCATTACTTTCCCTTCTTTTCCTGAATATTAGACACAAATATTTCCTTATCTGTTATATCACTTATTAGTTACACTTGATTTAATCAAACAAATGTTTTAAATTATTTATAGTAAAATGTTATTTTCACTTGTATATTTTGTAACTTTAAATCTTCAAAGTCTCAGACCTCTAATTTCATGCTGATCTTCCTATGTCGAATATTTCTTTTATGTTCAGCTCTTTAATTAATTGACGTTCATTTGGATATGTATCGTAACTTGTAATAATATGTTTCTATCTGTTATTTATTAATTGAATAAATCCTCCCTTAGTTATTACATTTTTAATTCATCAGATATTATTTTATCTTACCAACTTTAGAGCTTCCACACTTCTTATTTTCTTTCATCTCTATTCATATTTCTGTTCCTTTATGGCCCTCTTAACTCATGGTTATTTGCTAATATACTTTAATATCTGGTAGGTAAAGGGGAAGAGAACTAATAAGGGCCAAGCTCACTCACGTGCCAGGTTTACTCTGCTAGACATTTAAAATACATCATGTCACTTAATTATGGTAGCAGCCAGTGTGTATAACTTCAGCTTCCTAAGACACATTCTTTATTCAGGTCACACAGTTCAAAGTCCTAAAAATCCTTTGGAATTTTATTATTTTTTACCAATAAAGTTAACCATCTAGTTACAGCCTTAGGCAAGACAGTTGGTGGCTAGTATGGTATGTAGTTATGTAGGGGACAGTTTATCATCAATTAACATCATTGTGATAGAAGGAAAAAAGGAAGCTCTGAAATTATGAACAATAAAACATAAGTCAGGAATGAAGACCCAGTCTCCTTTCTTTAACTCAGTCACCTACACACAGCCAACCAGGAAAATATTCACCACAGTAGAGCCAGGTGGTGGAGACCATTTACTCTCATCATTTCATTGCTGCTGCTAATAATAATAGTATATAAGTACATGCAATAACAGTCGTATTAATAGAGCAGCTAGTTGTGACTTATTGGGAGTTGATCGGTGTCATGCTCTCTATGTATGTAATTTCATTTAATCCTCAAAACTCTGTGAGAATCATACTACAGTTTCCATTTAATAAACAAGGACTTGGAAGTACACGCAGCTCTGTGTGATGGCCATGAGGTGTGAACAGTCTCTCTCCTTAACAATTGTGCCCACCCCCTCTACTGGTGAGAGGCCCCTGCAGGTCTAAGGAGCATCTTCCAGTGGATTTCTGCTCCTTTGCAGCTGAAATGAATGCACCTGTGTCAGGCTATAGGCGGCAGCAGTGTTCCCTGGGAGAAGGAGACTTTGCCTTTCTTTTCTCTTGGAGGGCTCTTGTTATTTTAACCAACAGAGTGAGGTCTTTCCAGCAACTTCTCAACCCATTGGTCATCTACCCAGAAAACTGCTCCTCTGGAAGCTTCCTGAAATCTCAAGGATCATGAAATCCTTCGAGACAAGACCTTAAAACATTGGCAAATTCTGCTTCATGGCTCCTCGATCACAGAGCTCCTAGTAATCACAAATGAACCTGAAGGAGCCCTAAGGTGGCCACGCATTGAAAAACCCCTCCGGCACACAGCGGAGCCTTAGTTTTACAGACCCAGCCAGTTACTGAATTTCAATGAGTTAAGTTAAATACAGCTTGCAGGAGAATTTAGCAAGTATAGACTCCTAATCTGTGTAATTCCTGTTCAAACATAGCTCTAGCAGATTCCTTAGCCTGTATTATCCAAAGCATTGCCTCAAATCTATTTTTCACCTTATTCATAGATGCTTAATTTACATAGCAGCCATTTAACTGATAGAATTACAATGATCAAATTAATTTAGCCTGTGTAAACAGCCAAGTTGGATCATTTAAACCAAAATCAACATTGAGGTCTGGATTATACAAGCGGCTCTCTACCTGGATGCCGTGCACCATTTCCTCATATTTTAAATCAGGAACATAATTTCCTGCATGACACTCAGCCCCTTATCTCCCTCCCCTCAGTAGCTCTGAAATCTGTTGTAAGACCCTTCTTGCTAACTTTGGCCACTTTGGCTTTTGGAAAGCTGCCATGTTTGTCAGCCACAGGGAGCTTCCGGAGCCCTTGGCTTCTAGCAGCTGTAGCAGCAGCTGCCTCTGAATGCTCAGGTTCACATCATGTTGAAAACACAATCACCATAGTTCTGAGTTCAGAGAATCAGTATTCCTGCTGAGCGACTACACGTGGAAACATAACTACACCTTAACCATGGCCAGTTTTCTTATGAGTGCCAGCTGTTGATCACAGGAGTAAAGAAAAGTTTCACAAAAGTCCATCACATTACTGGAAAAAATAATAGCAAAAGACCAGTTTCTAAAAGTGTATTTTGTAGCATCACACACATGCACACACATCTCATAGTAAATAATAAAAAAAAAATTTTCTCTCACCCATGAGAACTCTTTAGAGAGAAGGATTCTCATAATTTACTGCACATAAAAATGCATATTTCTGCTTCTAGACTCCGAAATTTGTCCTGGGATACGCATTTTTAACAAGCTCTCTGGTAAGTCTTGGCATAGGACATCTGCTCTTTGAGGAACACTGTTTAGGAGTCTTGATCGTTTTTGCAATAGTGGCAATATTATCTATTTATGCAAATATAATTATAAGAAAAAGAAGATAAAAGCAGAGACATACTGGCCCTCTCTCTCTTTTCCTTTTCTTGCCACACATGAGCGCCACGTGTTCTAGGCACTTAGAAGAATGCAAAAGGAAGTGGTGATCTTTGTAGCCAAGAAGCTATCTTTAGGGTGATCACCTACCCTGTTTTGCCTGAAGGTCAGGCCTCCCAGAAAGTGGGACTTCCAGCATTAAAAGGAGAAAAACCCCAGGGAAAAAATTACTATAATATAGGACACAACAGAGGGCTTCAAAGTAAGTGTAAACAAACTGCTGTGGGGACCTGAATGAGGAAACAGGCAATTCTAAGACAATAGGAGGAAGAACATTTCTTTTTTGACAGCTAAGATAATAAATTTGATTTTGAATATTTGAGTTTAGGGGCCTGACCTGAATATTTATTGCCGTGAAACAAGCCACCCTAAAACCTAGTGCCTTAAATCAACAATTTATTATCCTCTCTCAGGAGTCTGGGGGGCAGTCAGCTGGGGCTGAAGTCAAAGGCTGGCTTCAGTCAGCAACGTGTCTCAAGGCAGCTGCACTTCCTACTCGGTGGCTGGCTCTAAGCGGCCACAGCAGAGGCTGGCTGTCCCCTTGCAGGGTAGGTCTGGAATTGGTTGGGGTGGCATTACTCCTTCCCATCTCACTGTCACAGTGGTCACAGGCCTGCCCAGACTCGTGGGTGGGGGGGTGAGGACAAGAGGCACCACACATCAACGGCTGGTGTCAACAACATGCAGGGGCTCTGCTCTGCACGGTGCTCGTGGGACAGACATGGGGAGCATGACGGGGACAGCGGGGTGCTCCCGTCCGGCTCTCCAGAGGGAAATCAGAATCGGAATATCAACTGTTAAGTTTTCTAAGGAAACATTAGCGGTCGAAACCACAGAAACGGATGAGATCAGGGTGTTGAGAACGGGAAATGAACTACATTTAAGAGAGGAATTTAGGAGGAGAAGCCCACAAAGAGAGGGGAACACTAACAGCCAACAAGCAGGGTCCAGAGGGGAGTTTAGGAGACCAGCGATGGGAGAGCTTCCCCCCTGCCCGCCAGGACTCGGGACACAGGAGGGGAGAAGGGAGGTCCAGGGGTGCGGAGGGAGGGTGGAGGGGTGACCACCGGGGGGGCGGGGCTGGGCTGTAGTCACATTTTTGTTGGCCTGTTGGCCAGGGTTGGGGGAGAGGACCCATAGAAGGGAACATAGATGGGGGGAACAAAGGGAGGGAAGTGGGGTGGTAGTGAATGGAGGGGATGTTTGGCTTCTGTAAGGAGTAGATGTTCTCCATGAGACAAGAAGAAACACGTAGAGAATGGTGTCATTTATTGAGGTATTTGGAGATCTGTTCTCCGTGCAGGTGAAACTAAACCACTTCATGCTAGAATCAGGAACTGTTACCCTCAGAGCACCTACAGGATACTCTTCAATGTCAGTTATGGGTACAGACAAAGAGCTGGAGAAAAGAAACAACTAAGGGATGGCAAAAGCCAAGCTCTACCTATTTGCTTTATCATTTTTCTTCATTGTTTTGGTTCTAATTGTGGATTATCAACTGTGAATTAAAAGAATTTAAAGAGAGATATCATAAAGATACAGCCCAATGGGACAGTCATAAGCTCACTAGCTTTTGGAAAAATATCTGGGAAAAGTAGCTATATTGAATGATAGTTAAACCTTTTCTTTATCTTGTGATATGTAGATGGTAATAGATTATTTTTCCATCTTTTTTTCATGTAAATTTCTGCTTTAGGAAAACTAGGTAATTCTATGACAATTTGAACATTATATATGTGTATACATACAGCGTTATTTTCAGCAAATACTTTTCCTTCATAGAGACACAGAAATTCTCTGACAGAGAAAAGTATGAATTAAGAGTTGAGTATTCAATCTAAATAGTTCAGTCAACTAAGTCAAAAACTATGATGAAACTAAAAGGCTGACAGACCAGCCTTTGGTAACAGGTTGTATTACAGTGTCATATATACCACAGATGACACATGCCTCCCTATATGAAGTGAGAATAACAAAAGGCTAGTATAGCTTTTGGCCTGTAAAGGCAAGATTTTAATTTTTGTGTCTTCATCATGTCTTGCCTTTAACAGAATAAGAAAAGAAAGATGCATGGTTAATGGAATTTACAAATACTTTGTTTCTCACAAATGAAAATATAAAAAAATATAAACCCTTTGAAGAATGGAAGTATGTCTTCCATTTCTGTGTCATTGTGCCTGGCATATAAGCTCTTGAAAGGATGGAGAGTGAATAAATGAGTGAATAAATGAAGCGTGGGTATTGAAATCCGCTTTATTTGAATATAACCTGAAAAATTATAAAGTGAAATTATAAATCAGGACGTGGGTGTTACAGGAAATATAATATTACATAAATATCCATCCCAAATATGGTATTTTGTGCAATAATTGTGCAAGCACAGAAACTTACACATGAATAAAATGGGTGTGGCTGAGCCACCCGAGCTTCTGCACTAGAAGTTAGAAAATGTTAAATGTACATAAAATATTTTCCAGTATTCACTGGTGGGAAAATATAGAAATGAAAAACGTTGATGTATTTCCGATTAATCTTTGCTAGAGCAGATAATTTTTAGTGGAAATTACTTTGAATGGATACGGGCTTCCATGAGTCAGCATCCCCTGTCTCCTTTCACTCTTCCTCTAGGACAAGCAATGAGTGAGGCTGGTGATGGGGTGGAAAATGAGCAGTGATTTTTATTTGAAAATTGTTAGAAGATGTGTAGAGTTTACCACTTAGCACCAATCACAATACTAAGAAAGAGACTAAAGTAAAATGGATCTTCTTAGAGTATGTTATTCAATCCAAAACGTAAAGAGTTTAGAAATAGAACATTTCATTCTATGCTTAGAATCCTTCACTTGGGATAGGTAATCTGTCTGTTTGATTCCACAGAATGGATTTATGATTTCTGGCCTGGAATATTCTACGTAGGCTAATAATTTCAACTCCATGATTTGGAGTCCTCACCAATTAGGTTGTAAACTGTCGGCTGAGGGTACTCTGTAATTTTGCATATAGTGTCTAGCTTCTTCTTTTGATGGTATGAAAGGGAGGAGGGCAATGTCTCCAAAGATATAAAATCTTTACCAAATAATGGCTACAAAAATTTATAACCACTAGGTGTGTGTGTGTGTGTGTGTATGTGTGTGTGTGTGTGTGAGTGGGTGTATATATATATATATATAGGTGTGTATATATATATATATATATAGGTGTGTATATATATGTGTGTGTGTGAATATATATACACACATTCTAGCTTTGGTATTTTTCTTTACTTTGGGATATAAAAGAGATGATAAAGAGGAAAATAAATTTGGCTTCAGAGAGGCTAAGCTGTCTATTCATCAGACTGACATAAGTTGCCATGACCAAGGCATGCTGGGATAGCTGCTCACCTACATTTAAAGGCAGGACAAACTCACAGAGACCCTGAGTTAAGCTCAGGACAAATTATCTCCATTAGCACATGAAGCCTAAGGAGGAACCTAGAACGGCACACATTATTTTTAAAGTGTTGTTTACAAATAAGGATTTAAAGATATATATACATATACATATTTCTCCATATAAATGTAAATATATAAAGATTTAAATATATATTTATATAGATATAAATATCACCCTGATAAAATGATGAGATTTTTTAAATGTAATGGCTAAAAAGAATTTGAATGGTAGCAACAGAATTTTCTATTACCAACAGTAGTGTCAATAATTCTTCAATGATAAACTATAAAGGGAAAAACTTAAAAATGAGAAATTATAGATTTTATGCTCCCTTCATCCTATAATATTACGTCAAGTGTGTTATCCAAATACAGAACAGTCTGGGGTGGTGTTAAGTACTGCCTATCCCAAGGTTAAAACGTCAATGAGTTTCCACTGGCTGAATGAGCGCATAAATTAATGCTATTCAGAGCAGCTTTAACTTGCACAGCTGACTGAGGAAGCGTGTGACTAAGCTTGACTAAGCTTCTAAATTGGCATCAGAGCCACACTCACAGGAGCTGCCTTATCTCTGCACCACTTTCTGCCTTTCGCCCCTCCCCCCTCATTTCCTCCCATTATCATCATCACTTTCGTCACAGGCAGCTGAAGTTTCTCCTTCAAAATCAGAAGCCCTTGGCGAGTGGTCCTGCTTAAGGCTACGGGTCCCTGAAAATGTGGTGTGTCTCTTTCATTTACATGTTGATTAAGTGAAAGTCTCTTAATTTGGGCTATTATCGATACATAAATCTGCAGAGAAAATAAACATGCGTTTATAATGCAACCAAACATTACATGATTTATTGTGCTTATAATGTGTAAACACAGAAGGAAAAGAAGTCCAGCTCTCAGATCCCCTGGACATGAAGCACTGCCAGCGACTAATGGGCAATGCACATCCTCTGGGAAGGCCAGCCTCCCTGGCTCTCATAGCTCATCCTCATTTCAAATGAACTAGGTCTCCAATTTTAAAACCGTCATACATAAATCTGTCTACACTGACCATCTTCCTGCGGAGGGTTTGTGAGGGGTAAAATGGATTTCCATACCTGATTGTGGACTTTGTTTGGGGATTTTGGCTACCGCTTGAGGGCTGGAAGTGGAGAGCACTCGCTGGTTGGCAGAGCTGTGCATGCTTCCGGGAGCAGCCGCCGAGACGTTCTTGCGAGGCTTCACATCCTGCAGCCACATGGGCGAGGCCTCGAAGGCCTGCATCCTCCGAGCATGGCTGTTGGCGTTGACTTTTAGGTAGGCCTGGGCTTTGTGTTCCTGAAGCTCTCCATAATTGGCGTCGGTCACCCTGCATTCATATAAGCCTTCATCCTTTTTCCTCACTTTGGAAATCTGAAGCTTGTGAGAGATGTCATTGCCTTGGACTTTCACTGTCTGAAAAATTGCAAGTAAAAAAATAAAGTGCTACATCAAGAGACTGGGTTCCAGTAACTTGTCCCGAGCTTGCTAACGCTGGAAAATTAAAGGTTCTCATTGGTCTCACAGCCATAGGCTGAAAGCTTTTTATTTTCTCAGCAGTAAAATTGGAAGACCTTATTTATCCTATTTTACTAACACCTGGCTTCACAAGAGCATGGAGACATTAGTTCAGTCCAGCTGGGCCAGATTCCATTAGCCATGTGGTTCCCATTTCCCAGGCTGTGGGACCAGCTCTGCCATGTTCCCATCATGGGACTGGCCTCTGCCTGGTGAGCTCAGCTGAATGAAGCACGACCTAATGAGGCTGAGTGTATAGTTTACACAGCCTCTCTCACTTCTTCACTGCTGGCGACCGCTCTTGAGAGATCAAAAAGACACGTTGTTGGTCACGACTGAGTTTAAGTGAGAATGTGCTTTTATCCCCACTTTGGGATGATTACTAAAGGGACTGACAAAATAGACTTGGACAGTAATGTTTTTTTCTCAAATTGTTGATGCAGTCTGACCTATAGTCATGGGGTGGCATGATTTAGGGAGCAGATTAATGTCACCAGAAATCCTATGGCTCAGAGTACATACCTCCTGCTACCATAGGGTCTGTGTGCTACTGGAACTTGAGATGCCATCAGTTAAACACTGCTTTGATTTTCAAAATAGAAACTGACTCTCGTTTCTACCAATAATTTATATGGCAGATTAACAGCAAGATTATATATAAGGTTATGTATAATATATAAAATTCTATAATATTTAATAGATTATATATATCTATAAGCATCTTTATCAGAACTAGATTTGATAAACATCATATATAATCCATGACTGACAGAATGATGGACTTCATAAGACATTCAAGGTTTAAGGATTTGGATAATTTCAACAGATAAGAAGCGAGGAAGGCATAAAGTAATTTCTCTACTGGCCCTTACACTCTCAAATAGCCATAAGTAATTAAGAAAATTTGGGAAGTGTTCATCTGGTTTTTACATATAGAGTTGTATATACAAATAGTTTCCAACATCTGAACCATAAGTATGCATTTATGTGTATGAAAAATTACATATGAATATTACTAATACTGTAAAAATAAAGGGAATCGATAGTTTCAAATATATTTTCAGCTGGGTCTCCGATTAAGGTTGGGGTGGTCAGAGTGCTTATATTATTATTGTCCCACTTTACAGTATAGTAAACTGAGGCGTAGGGGGTTTGGGTCAGTGATTTTCAACACTGCCCACTAGAATCATCTGAGGAGGTTTAGAAAATGCTCTCATTTGGATTAATGCAGAAACACTGTGTGCATCTCTGGGGGGCAAAGGTCATATCAGTATTTTGTGAAAGCTCTCCTGAGAATTCAAATTAACTGCTGGTTTAGGACATATGTTCAAGGTCACACAGTGGGTAAACTGGGGACACACTGCTTTCTACCTCAGTTTGTGTCTAGAACTCTTTCCAGTTTACTAGATTATATGAACTCTGGCCATAGATAATACTGTTAGCAGTTGTGCGCATGGCTATGCATCTGATTGCATGCTTCCCTAGGTCAAGATGTGTGAGGCTGCTTCACCACTGGTCTTTGGAGGGTTGGGGCATGGGTGAAGGATGAAAGATGAATAGGAAATAAACAATCTACCTAATTGTATGTGTATGTGAAAAATGAAATATTTTAAAAAAACATCGTTAATAATGGATCTTACCAATAAAGCTTTTCTAGCACTGTCAGAAAACAAGAGTTCCTGTGATATAAGGATAATTGAATTGAAAGATTCTAAAAAGTCCATGAGTTTATGAATAGAAACTGGAGTTTCTGGTTTGTATCTTATTTTTGTTTGATATTTTCTTCCATGTTGTGATTATACATTTAAATTAGAGAATCTGATTTTATTAGTATAATACATTTTTACACTTTTAGTTATAATAGCCTCAGAATAAATTTCTTTTTAAAATGTGGGTCATTGGATTTTTAGATTCTTTATACATATATTATTTCTAGTAACGGTAACTTGTTTACTAATTATCAACAAGCTCAGCAGTGGTACAGTATAAAATGATTCTAGATGGCTTCATCTGAGGTGTAGTAAAAACAAGATTTTTTTTCTAATTTCACTCACAATTATGAAAAGTAAGAACCAGCAGAGTAGAAATACATCTCTGTATTATCAACAGGTTAACCTCCTCCAATAATGTTTTTATATTGGCTTTTGGTTTTATATTTACATTTATATGATTTTGAACATTGGCATTAGAAATACGTTGCATGCATTATGAATGACGTTGAAGTTGAGCTGTTTTCATTACAACTTCAACACTCTGTTGGATGCTCCAATTTTTTTCAGCCTGGGAAGATTTTCGTACCGTTAGTGTTTTACTTGCTATTGAAGGATAATTACTGGTATAATTTTGAACGGATATTATTAGCATTGCAGCCCTTTAACAGTTATGTAACTGTTAATAAGAGCAAGAATAAAGTCTCACACTTCTTTGGGTGGCAAAATGATTGCCTAGTAACTGTTCAAATATCTACGTCATTAAGATAAATAATTTTATTGTATGAACTCTGCTTCAGTGTGTATGTATCCAGTGAGGTAAGACACGACACAGACAGCTGGCTCTCGCCCTGCGTATGCAAGTTGCCTGTTTCAGGGGCAGTAAGTTAATAGGCTTTTGAAAACCTGAAATTCCCAAACTGGTGCCCCCGGGCCCGAGGGCTGCCGTCACGGTGACACTCACGCTGATCTTGGTCCCGTCGCCGTCCGGGTCCCGGTATGGCAGCAGCTCCGTCTGTTGGGGGGGGAGGGGGGAGGGGGGTGGACACCGACGCTCAGACCGGGCCCGGCCTGAGCCCTAGGCCATGCAAACCTAGCGGGGGGGTCGCGCTGCCCCGGGCCGCCCCGGGGCCGGGCTCGGGGACTCGGGAGCGGGGATTAGGGGTTCCGGAGGATGGGGACTGGGGGACGGGGGCTCGGGGAGCGGGAGAATTAGGGACCCCCGAGAGTGGGAATTCCGGGGCGGGGGGACAGCGGAGGCTGGGATTCCGGAGGGTGGGAAATAAGGGGAACCCGGGAACTCGGGGGGTCTGCGTTCGGGTCAGGCCCCCGGGGCGCGCCAGTCTGTGGGACGGCACTCTGCGTCGTCCCCGGCCCGCGTCCCCTCCCTGCGGTCCCTTCTACAGGCTTCCTCTCGCCCCCGCACGGCCGCCGCCTCTTCTGCAGAACTGTCTGCCCCTCAGTTCAGACCCTCGTTTCCCCGCCCCTCCGCTCCTGCCCAGTTCTCTTCCCCTCCCCGCCCCCTCTCCACTTGGGTCGCCTCGGGTCCCTCCGTCAGTCCCCATCCCCTTCTCCCCTGTCACCCTTTCCTCCCTCTCTCCCCGTCCTCCGTCTCCCCCCACCTCCCTCTCTCCCCCTCCACTTCCCCTCCTCTCTCTCTCTCTCTCCCCTCTCCCCCCTCTGATTACGGCGGAGGTGAGAGAAACCGACGGGGGTGGAGGGCCGGGGTGATGGAAACACCGACATAATTCCTGTCCTCATACCACCGTCCCGAAAGGGACATTGAGTGTCCGGAGACGTATCAACACGGCAGTGCCATCACGGACAGCTCACAATGACCCGTACGAAAAGGAGGAGATTATTCCCAGTCTTTAACCGGGAAAGACTGGACAACATGCCTTCCCTTGGTTTTAACGTGGTGTCACCAGGGCACGTGGCTCACCCCCTGGCATCCCTGGGCGTCCTCCTTGCCGAGAGAGCCAGGGGGCTCTCCATGGGCGCCCAGGCATCATCTTGGGCCCGATCCCCCGACTGGACACTCAGAGGTCTAAGTCAGTGGGTGGGACGGACGCGAAGGCGACGGGACTCCGCTACCTGTGCCCCGGCCACTTCAGCCCCGGGGTCCAGGTCCTCCGGCCCCCGCAGGAACCACCACTGGATCTCCAGGTACACCGAGGAGGAGCCGCTCTGGAAAGCGCAGGACATCTCCACATTCTGCCCCTCGGTTGCCGTCACGTTCCGTGGAAACTCGGTAAATTTTGCTGCAAAACAGAAACGCACCCTTTTGGAATATACACACCACTCTTGACAGCGTCTCTTGAGAGCTCACTACATTTTCCTTCGACTTAAAAATAAATAAATAAAAACCGCAACAAAAAGCCCTCTGTGACATCCCAGAGGCTCCCCAACCCCCTTTCCTTTGCCTCTTTCTTGTCTTATTTTTGGTATGGTGCCTAAATCATTTTGTTTTTGATCAAGTCCAGATAATAGAAAGGTTAACAAGCTTGCCAATAACTCCCCTCTGTTAGCCAAGATGCCCACAGTTAGATACAAATACCCTTTGCCAAACTGCAGTATTCCCCAAAACTTACTGAGGGTTTCAGTGAAGTATATTTTACTTATATTTATATTTAAGTATATTTGACAAATCTGTCAAGCTGATACAAGAGGAGAGCCTCCTGCCTCCAAGTTTCTAAACAATCTGTGACTAACTGGACGTTTCATGTTAATAGAGAAGGGATCATGATTATCTGTCAAAATATGCATTCCTGATATATGATGACACTTATTAGCAATTGTGATTCAAAGCCTACAGCAGTGAAACAAGTTGCACACTTTCTAAGCTGTGGATATTTCTTTCCAAATTAACCTTCATCAAGCAACTGTATTGTAAACTGTCATACATCGTGGGATGTAAGAATCACACACCTGGGCTTGGTTCAGGTTAAAGATTGTTCTGAAGTCACTAGAGACATTTTTCCCCAGCCTTTTCATTACCAATCTTGACACTGCTAGTTTGCAAGATTCATGGAGTCATGGTGAAACTCACAAAAATATGTTTCCTCTCTCCCAAAGGCACTTCTCCAACATGGAATGCTTTGATGGTTGTTCTTATCTTGTCTAAGAAATATTTTGCAAAGAGCTGATGATTCCCTAAAAGTCCTGGAGAGATTTGTGGCTGAAGGAAGTGCACAGCTACAATGCGAACTCATGGGGAGGAGGGCTGAGGGGGCTGCAGGGCCGATTCAGGGTGGATGCACTTTGCCCCCACTTTTCAATGTGAGGCACCATCAGTGTCTCTTTCCAAAATTTTTTTTTTATAAAATCCCAACATGATCTCTATTGAAATTGAACTGTATTTATACTTAGAGGAAATGGGAGATGTTAAGAAGACATTCTCATCTGAAAAGGATTCTTCCGTTCAAGCTGGAAGGAAGAGTGTGGCATTTCTGTTTGCAGAAGCGATGCAGTCCTCTGACAGCAGAGGTGTGATCTGTTCATGGTGCTGAAATGATCACTGCAGCCTGCGAAGTCCTAACAACTGGATTTAGCAGGCTACTGCTGCTGCTGCTGCTTGTAATGCAAGTTGTACCTTTTTATGGGTCCTCAGAGGAGTCTGTCCTTTGATAAACACACAGGCAAACGAAGTCACACGGACCCAGAAAAAGGAAACTATAAGCTCATACTGCCTACAACGAGGAGGAGAGCTGGCCATGGAGAGTCCCCAATCCCCAGCTCTGCTTGCGATGATTATGTATGCACGAGTGGTCACCCTGTGCATGCACACAGATAGAAGGGAAACACACACACACACTTATAACCCTGTGTTTGTGCTCACCAAGGAACCCACCTCGTTGTCGGGCACCAACTAGATCTGCTCTCAAATCTAGCAGGGCTACTATTTAATAAACTTTAAAGAAAAATGCCAAACAGAACACTATTCCTCTGTTACTTGCTAAGAACCTCACCACATCTGCCTGGCCATTCTTTGAACACAGAGAAGGCACACAAACACACACAGCGCAAGCAAATGTATATTTGCCAGTGAGCACAGACTTACCTTGAGAAGAAAGCCCTTGCTGTACATATAAAACGGAAAAGAAAACAAATCCAACATACGCCAAAATGATCCCCATCGTTCCAAAAAAAAAAAAAAAAATGGGGGGGTGGGGGTCGTCACATCAGTGTAGCCAACAGCCAAAAAGCCCTAAAAGAAAGGAATGCCACTGTCTCGCGGGCTCGGTCTCAGCGCCCGGGGCGCGGCGCCGCTAACATCCTGCTGCTCGCCGGCGCGGACTGGCTCTGTGGACGCGGAGCGTGGAGCCGGCGGCGCAGTGGCGGGCTGGGCACCGGGCTGGGCTACGGCAGGCTGGGCTCCGGCGGGCTGCGCGTGCACACCCGGATCGCGGCGCGGGGCAGTGCCTGGCCGCTCGGCCGCCCGCCTTCCGCTTCCTGCGGCGGGTCCAGCGTCAGCCCGCGGCGTGGGGCGCGTGGCGCGGGGACTGGCGAGGGGCGGGGACCTCGCGGGCTCGCGCCGGCTCCCCTCTCAGCGCCGCGGCGCCTTTAACTCCGTGCGCGCCGGAGCCGCGCTCCGTCTACGCTCGCCTTCCGGAGAGCGGCGGCATAGTTCCTTCGTAAAGTGCTTCTTCCCCGTCGGCTGACCCTCTCTCGCCTCGGCGGAGGCTCGGAGGGCGGACCGCGGTGGAGCGGGAGGTTGGGGCTTTGCTGAAGACGGGAGGGATGGGACGGGGCGAAAGACACTGCTCTGGGGCGATGAAAACAGCCATTGGAGGGAAATGTCTGTTAACCAGTTATTAACTGCTAACTAGAATGAGCGCAGGCTATTATTTCACACGAATTTATTGCCTCTAGTGGAAGAGAAGCAGCTCATGCAGGGACCGTACCACTCTCGCTGGTGAACGGAAGAGACGTAAAGTACAAAAAGTCACGTCTTGAGAGAATTTTCCAGAAAGAAAACCCAGAGCACGTTTACTTTTATTTTTATTAAAAATTTTTTTTGGCTAATTCGTATACCGCTCCGCAATCCCAGCCTCCATCTCACGTGTATTTTGTATTGTGGAGTGGAGGAGGGGTTTCAAACACCATTATGTTCTTTATTGCAAGGTCTATTTTTGTTTTATTTGCTCTTTTTTTTGTTGCCTGACACAGTAATGATTTAATGTTCCCTAAGGCTGTATTAATAAGGAATATTGTTTTAGGATGAAAAAGCCCAGTAAGGTTTAGGATTTGGAACACATCTAGCTATCTTCCCTGGAGAAGACCTGAGATGTGTATTCTATTTCTTATTAAGAATCTAAAAACAGTATCTGTCGCCTTAAAGACTCTGTTTGTGCATATGAAGTCTAAACGTTAGTGCATTTAAATCTTTTTAACAAAATTAAAATCATTTGCCATCTAAGCACAGTACCAGATATTTCATTTCCACGCTTACTTTTTGCAACTCTGCCACAGATCTTCGGTATTATTTAGAAATATAACTCAGTGTTAACAATGCTGTCAGGAAACCAGGGCAGTATATGCATTTTCATCTTGTTGCTATAAAATTTGTAGTTGGCTAATTCCTTCACTGACCAGAAAAAAAAAATTACTGTCGGATTATTAAACCGCTTATCCTTCTGCTGAATACAGCGGTAACTTAAATGATCAGAAAATTAAAGCACAGTAGCTTCAAAACAATATTATTTTCTGAAGATATATTTATTTTTCACTGTGGTGTGTGGCAGCATATAAGATGTGGAGAAAGTCGTGAAGCACATTTTGTATCTGTTCATGTTTAGGACAGCAAGACTCCACATCCTTCTATTGAGCAAAGGATTCTGAAGGATGTCATTTCAAGAAAATAAATCTTTTTATACCCAAACAGTCTCTCGTGGGGAATGTGTTCACAATATAGGAAAAAAAAATCCAAGTTAAGCCACCTACCCCATATTAAACATTATCTGAAAAGTAAACAAAACTTTGCAGGTATTAGATCCTCAGAGGCTAGTCACCTCCAGCTTTCAATTGTATGCCTAACAAGATGTGTTCAGTGTTTACCACAAGGTTTTAGCTTTCTTTGAACATTTGACATAAACATGAGATTAATATGTCATGAATATGACCTGACTTGAAGGTTATCTGCTTTTAGAACAGTGTCCGATATAAAGAAAAGGGCATCCATTTTAAGCAAGGGAAGTTCTGAATTAATTTAGCAAAGCACTTCAGCTCCTTTTAAGGGGAACTTGGTCACTGTAACTGCAGAAGTACAATAAAAATAAGTTGAAAAAGGTGAAAAGTAAAGTGTGAGAAAATTTTTATAGGACAGATAAACCATCAGGCTACTTTAAATAGAAAATTATAAGCATTTAAGCAATGAAAGGAAGAAAAAGAATGATGGAAAGGAGCAAAGGAAAAAGTAAGAAATTAAGAAAGAAGGAAGATAAAATTAGGAAAGGATTTATGCTCTTTTCCTTACGAAAAGTGCCGATACATATTTTATTTTCAGTTCTGCCAGTGTAGACCAAAATTTTTTTTTTACATTTTTATTGGAGTATAATTGCTTTACAATGGTGTGTTAGTTTCTGCTTTTATAACAAAGTGAATCAGTTATACATATACATATGTTTTCATATCTCTTCCCTCTTGAGTCTCCCTCCTTCCCTCTCTCCCTCCCTATCTCACCCCTCTAGGTGGTCACAAAGCACCGAGCTGATCTCCCTGTGCTATGCTGCTGCTTCCCACTAGCTATCGATTTTACGTTTGGTAGTGTATATATGTCCATGCCACTTTCTCGCTTTGTCACAGCTTACCCTTCCCCCACCCCATATCCTCAAGTCCATTCTCTAGTAGGTCTGTGTCTTTATTCCTGTCTTAACCCTAGGTTCTTCATGACATTTTTTTTCTTAAATTCCATATATTATGTGTTAGCATACGGTATTTGTCTTTCTCTTTCTGACTTACTTCACTCTGTATGACAGACTCTAGGTCCATCCACCTCATTACAAATAGCTCAATTTCATTTCTTTTTATGGCTGAGTAATATTCCATTGTATATATGTGCCACATCTTTATCCATTCATCCGATGATGGACACTTAGGTTGTTTCCATCTCTGGGCTATTGTAAATAGAGCTGCAATGAACATTTTGGTACATGACTCTTCTTGAATTATGGTTTTCTCAGGGTATATGCCCAGTAGTGGGATTGATGGGTCATATGGTAGTTCTATTTGTAGTTTTTTAAGGAACCTCCATACTGTTCTCCATAGTGGCTGAACCAGTTCACATTCCCACCAGCAGTGCAAGAGGGTTCCCTTTTCTACACACCCTCTCCAGCATTTATTGTTTCTAGATTTTTTGATGATGGCCATTCTGACTGGTGTGAGATGACATCTCATTGTAGTTTTGATTTGCATTTCTCTAATGATTAATGATGTTGAGCATTCTTTCATGTATATGTTGGCAATCTGTATATCTTCTTTGGAGAAATGTCTATTTAGGTCTTTTGCCCATTTTTGTATTGGTTTGTTTGTTTCTTTGTTATTGAGCTGCATGAGCTACTTGTAAATTTTGGAGATTAATCCTTTGTCAGTTGCTTCATTTGCAAATATTTTCTCCCATTCTGAGGGTTGTCTTTTGGTCTTGTTTATGGTTTCCTTTGCTGTGCAAAAGCTTTGAAGTTTCATTAGGTCCCATTTGTTTATTTTTGTTTTTATTTCCATTTCTCTAGGAGGTGGGTCAAAAAGGATCTTGCTGTGATTTATGTCGTAGAGTGTTCTGCCTATGTTTTCCTCTAAGGGTTTGATAGTTTCTGGCCTTACATTTAGGTCTTTAATCCATTTTGAGCTTATTTTTGTGTATGGTCTTAGGGAGTGATCTAATCTCATACTTTTACATGTACCTGTCCAGTTTTTCCAGCACCAATTATTGAAGAGGCTGTCCTTTCTCCACTGTACATTCCTGCCTCCTTTATCAAAGATAAGGTGACCATATGTGCGTGGGTTTAGCTCTGGGCTTTCTATCCTGTTCCATTGATCTATCTGTTTTTGTGCCAGTACCATACTGTCTTGATTATTGTAGCTTTGTAGTATAGTCTGAAGTCAGTGAGCCTGATTCCTTCAGCTCCGTTTTTCGTTCTCAAGATTGCTTTGGCTATTCGGGGTCTTTTGTGTTTCCATACAAATTGTGAAATTTTTTGTTCTAGTTCTGTGAAAAATGCCACTGGTAGTTTGATAGGGATTGCATTGAATCTGTAGTTTGCTTTGGGTAGTAGAATCATTTTCACAATGTTGATTCTTCCAATCCAAGAACATGGTATATCTCTCCATCTATGTGTATCATCTTTAATTTCTTTCATCAGTGTCTTATAATTTTCTGCATACAAGTCTTTTGTCTTCTTAGGTAGGTCTATTCCTAGATATTTTATTCTTTTTGTTGCAATGGTAAATGGGAGTGTTTTCTTGATTTCACTTTCAGATTATTCATTATTAGTGTATAGGAATACCAGAGATTTCTGTGCATTAATTTTGTATCCTGCTACTTTACCAAATTCATTGATTAGCTCTAGTAGTTTTCTGGTAGCATCTGTAGGATTCTGTATGTATAGTATCATGTCATCTGCAAACAGTGACAGATTTACTTTTACTTTTCTGATTTGGATTCCTTTTATTTCCTTTTCTTCTCTGATTGCTGTGGCTAAAATTTCCAAAACTATGTTGACTAAGAGTAGTGAGAGTGGGCAACCTTGTCTTGTTCCTGGTCTTAGTGGAAACGCTTTCAGTTTTTCACCATTGAGGACGATGTTGGCTGTGGGTTTGTCATATATGGCCTTTATTATGTTGAGGAAAGTTCCCTCTATGCCTACTTTCTGCATGGCTTTTATCATAAATGGGTGCTGAATTTTGTTGAAAGCTTTCTCTGCATCTATTGAGATGATCATATGGTTTTTCTCCTTCAGTTTGTTAATATGGTGTATCACTTTGATTGATTTGTGTATATTGAAGAATCCTTGCATTCCTGGAATAAACCCCACTTGATCATGGTGTATGATTCATTTAATGTGCTGTTGGATTCTGTTTGCTAGTATTTTGTTGAGGATTTTTGCATCTATGTTCATCAGTGATATTGGCCTGTAGTTTTCTTTCTTTGTGACATCCTTTTCTGGTTTTGGTATCAGGGTGATGGTGGCCTCGTAGAATGCGTTAGGGAGTGTTCCTCCCTCTGCTATATTTTGGAAGAGTTTGAGAAGGATAGGTATTAGCCCTTCTCTAAATGTTTGATAGAATTCGCCTGTGAAGCCATCTGGTCCTGGGCTTTTTTGGTTGGAAGATTTTTAGTCACAGTTTCTATTTCAGTGCTTGTGATTGGTCTGTTCATATTTTCTATTTCTTCCTGATTCAGTCTTGGCAGGTTGTGCATTTCTAAGAATTTGTCCATTTCTTCCAGGTTGTCCATTTTATTGGCATAGAGTTGCCTGTAGTAATCTCTCATGATCTTTTGTATTTCTGCAGTGTCAGTTGTTACTTTACTTTTTCATTTCTATTTCTATTGATTTGAGTCTTCTCCCTTTTTTTCTTGATGAGTCTGGCTAATGATTTATCAATTTTATTTATCTTCTCAAAGAACCAGCTTTTAGTTTTATGGATCTTTGCTATTGTTTCCTTCATTTCTTTTTCATTTATTTCTGATCTGATTTTTATGATTTCTTTCCTTCTGCTAACCTTGGGGTTTTTTGTTCTTCTTTCTCTAATTGCTTTAGGTACAAGGTTAGGTTGTTTATTCGAGATGTTTCCTGTTTCTTAAGGTAGGATTGTATTGCTATAAACTTCCCTCTTAGAACTGCTTTTGCTGCATCCCATAGGTTTTGGGTCGTTGTGTCTCCATTGTCATTTGTTTGTAGGTATTTTTTGATTTCCTCTTTTGTTTCTTCAGTGGCCTCTTGGTTATGAAGTAGTGTATTGTTTAACCTCCATGTGTTTGTATATTTTACAGATCTTTTCCTGTAATTGATATCTAGTATTATAGCGTTGTAGTCGGAAAAGATACTTGATACAATTTCAATTTTCTTAAATTTACCAAGGCTTGATTTGTGACCCAAGATATGATCTATCCTGGAGAATGTTCCATGAGCACTTGAGAAAAAAGTGTATTCTGTTTTTTTTGGATGGAACGTCCTATAAATATCAATTAAGTCCATCTTGTTTAATGTATCATTTAAAGCTTGTGTTTCCTTATTTATTTTCATTTTGGATGACCTGTCCATTGGTGAAAGTGGGGTGTTAAAGTCCCCTACTATGAATGTGTTACTGTTGATTTCCCCTTTTATGGCTGTTAGTATTTGCCTTATGTATTGAGGTGCTCCTATGTTGGGTGCATAAATATTTACAATTGTTATATCTTCTTATTGGATTGATCCCTTGATCATTATGTAGTGTCCTTCCTTGTGTGTCATAACATTCTTTATTTTAAAGTCTATTTTGTCTGATATGAGAATTGCTACTCCACCTTTCTTTTGGTTTCCATTTGCATGGATTATCTTTTTCCATCCCCTTACTTTCAGTCTGTATGTGTCTCTAGGTCTGAAGTGGGTCTCTTGTAGACAGCATATATATGGGTCTTGTTTTTGTATCCATTCAGCCAATCTGTGTCTTTTGGTGGGAGCATTTAGTCCATTTACATTCAAGGTAATTATGGATAGGTATGTTCCTATTCCCATTTTCTTAATTGTTTTGGGTTCGTTATTGTAGGTCTTTTCCTTCTGTTGTGTTTCTTGCCAAGAGAAGTTCCTTTAGCATATGTTGTAAAGCTGGTTTGGTGGTGCTGAACTCTCTCAGCTTTTGCTTGTCTGTAAAGGTTTTAATTTCTCCATCAAATCTGAATGAGATCCTTGCTGGGTAGAGTAATCTTGGTTGTAGGTTCTTCTCCTTCATCACTTTAAATATATCCTGCCAGTCCCTTCTGGCTTGTAGTTTCTGCTGAAAGATCAGCTATTAACCTTATGGGGATTCCCTTGTGTGTTATTTGTTGTTTTACCCTTGCTGCTTTTAATATGTGTTTTTTGTATTTAATTTTTGCCAGTTTTATTAATATGTGTCTTGGCGTGTTTCTCCTTGGATTTATCCTGTATGGGACTCTCTGTGCTTCCTGGACTTGATTATTTCCTTTCCCATATTAGGGAAGTTTTCAACTATAATCTCTTCAAATATTTTCTCAGTCCCTTTCTTTTTCTCTTCTTCTTCTGGAACCCCTATAATTCGAATGTTGGTGCATTTAATGTTGTCCCAGAAGTCTCTGAGACTCTGCTCAGTTCTTTTCATTCTTCTTTCTTTATTCTTCTCTGCAGTAGTTATTTCCACTATTTTATCTTCCAGGTCACTTATCTGTTCTTCTGCCTCAGTTATTCTGCTATTGATCCCATCTAGAGTATTTTTAACTTCATTTATTATGTTGTTCATCATTGTTTGTTTGCTCTTAATTCTTCTAGGTCCTTATTAAATGTTTCTTATATTTTCTCCATTGTATCTTCAAGATTTTGGATCATCTTTGCTATCATTATTCTGAATTCTTTTTCAGGTAGACTGCCTATTTCCTATTCATTTGTTAGGTCTGTTGGGTCTTTATCTTGCTCCTTCATCTGCTGTGTGTTTTTCTATCTTCTCATTTTGCTTATCTTACTGTGTTTGGAGTCTCCTTTTTGCAGGCTTCAGGTTCGTAGTTCCTGTTGTTTTTGGTGTCTGTCCCCAGTAGCTAAAGTTGGTTCAGTGGGTTGTGTAGGCTTCCTGGTCGAGGGGACGAGTGCCTGTGTTCTGGTGGATGAGGCTGGATTTTGTATTTCTGGTGGGCAGGTCCACGTCTGGTCGTGTGTTTTGGGGTGTCTGTGGACTTATTATGATTTTAGGCAGCCTCTCTGCTAATGGGTGGGGTTGTGTTCCTGTATTGTTAGTTGTTTGGCATAGGGTGTCCAGCTCTGTAGCTTGCTGGTCGTTCAGTGAAGCTGGGTGCTGGTGTTGAGATGGAGATCTCTGGGAGATTTTCGCCGTTTGATATTATGTGGAGCTGGGAGGTCTCTTGTGGACCAGTGTCCTGAAGTTGGCTCTCCCACCTAAGAGGCACAGCACTGACTCCTGGATGCAGCACCAAGAGCCTTTCATCCACACGGCTCAGAATAAAAGGGAGAAAAAGTAGAAAGAAAGAAAGAAAGAAAGAGAGAAAGAAAGAAAATAAGAAAAAAAGAAAGGAAGAAAGGAGGGAGGATGGAGGTAGGGAGGGAGGAAGGAAGGAAGGAGGGAAGGGAGGAAGGAGGGAAGGAAGGAAAGAAAGAAAGAAGATAAAATAAAATAAAGATAAAATAAAGTTATTAAAATAAAAAATAATTATTAAGAACAAAATTTTTTTTTAAAAGAAAAACAACAACAACCAAAAAAAACGGATGGATAGAACCCTAGGACAAATGGTGGAAGCAAAGCTAAAGAGACAAAATCTTACACAGAAGCATACACATACACACTCTCAAAAAGAGGAAAAGGGGAAAAAATCATAAATCTTGCTCTCAAAGTCCACCTCCTCAATTTGGGATGATTCGTTGTCTATTCATGTATTCCACAGATGCAGGGTACATTAAGTTGATTGTGGAGCTTTAATTCGCTGCTCCTGAGGCTGGGAGAGATTTCCCTTTCTCTTCTTTCTTCTCACAGCTCCCAGTGGCTCAGCTTTGGATTTGGGCCCACCTCTGCGTGTAGGTCGCCGGTGGGCGTCTGTTCTTCGCTCAGACAGGACGGGGTTAAAGGAGCAGCTGCTTCGGTGCCTCTGGCTCACTCAGGCCGGTGGGGGGGGGGGGGGGGTGGAGGAAGGGGCATGGAGTGTGGGGCG
This sequence comes from Phocoena phocoena, assembly GCF_963924675.1. Lineage (NCBI taxonomy): Eukaryota > Metazoa > Chordata > Mammalia > Artiodactyla > Phocoenidae > Phocoena > Phocoena phocoena. The sequence goes on along the minus strand of NC_089227.1, from coordinate 5,919,506 downwards.
AGCCTGCGGCGGCAGGGGCGGGCTTGACGTTGCACCAGCCTGAGGCACGCCGTGTATTCTCCCGGGGAAGTTGTCCCTGGATCTCGGGACTCTGGCAGTGGCGGGCTGCACAGGCTCCCTGGAAGGGGGGTCTGGATAGTGACCTGTGCTCGCACACAGGCTCCTTGGTGGCGGCAGCAGCAGCCTTAGCGTCTCATGCCCGTCTCTGGGGTCTGCGCTTTTAGCCGCGGCTCACGCCCATCCCTGGAGCTCCTTTAAGCAGTGCTCTTAATCCCCTCTCCTCGTGCACCAGGAAACAAAGAGGGAAGAAAAAGTCTCCTGCCTCTTCGGCAGGTCTAGACTTTTCCCCGGACTCCCACCCGGCTAGCCGTGGTGCACTAACCCCCTGCAGGCTGTGTTCAAGCCACCAACCCCAGTCCTCTCCCTGCACTTCGACTGAAGCCCGAGCCTCAGCTCCCAGCCCCGCCCACCCCGGCGGTGAGCAGACAAGCCTCTCGGACTGGTGAGTGCCTGTCGGCCCCGATCCTCTGTGTGGGAATCTCTACGCTTTGCCCTCCGCACCCCTTTTGCTGCGCTCTCCTCCGCGGCCCCGAAGCTTCCCCCCTCTGCCACCTGCAGTTTCCGCGCGCGAAGGGGCTTCCTAGTGCATGGAAACCTTTCCTCCTTCACAGCTCTCTCCCACTTGTGCTGTCCCGTCCCTATTCTTTTGTCTCTGTTTATTCTTTTTTCTTTTGCCCTACCCAGGTACATGGGGACTTCCTTGCCTTTTGGGAGGTCTGATGTCTGCCAGCGTTCCGTAGGTGTTCTGTAGGAGTTGTTCCACGTGTAGATGTATTTCTGGTGTATCTGTGGGGAGGAAGGTGATCTCCGCGTCTTACTCTTCCGCCATCTTCCCCTCGTCCTCCAAAAATTTTATCTTAATACCTGGTACATCATCTCAAGGACTGTAAATAGTGCTTCTAAACACATTTGTATTATCTCTTTTAGAACATTTGCCTTATTAAAGACAAAGCGTCTCTGTATAAACAGTTTGAAATAAGAAAATTGAATTAAAAACCAAATACATCCAGTATATCAAATGACACAGTTCTGAGACTAAGGCCCATTATTTTAAATAAGTCCTTGTAAAACACTATATTCGCGGCAAGACTGGAAGTAACTTTTGAGGAAAAACAACTGGTCTGCATCTAGATGTGGGAGAGATATTTCCTGCCCATTTCTGCCTACCCGAAATTATTGCTGATGCCTTATCCTATAAGAATGATTGCATATCTCTTCTTTAAAAATACTTATTTATGAAATAGATGCTCCAAAAATAAAATCCTATGATCTCATTTTTATTATTTTGTTCTTGCCCTTTAAATTAGCTTTTCGTTTCTTATTTTTCTTTTTAAAGTTTAAATATGTGTAGTGTCACAGCTACTTTTCCCCTAAAATTTATAATATAAATGTTTATATACTCCTTCCTCAGTTTGAGTTCACTCTATTGCCTTCCTTTGGTATCTTATTTTGATTGTGATTTATTCTTTGTGTTTGTGTGTATAAAAACTTGTTTAACTTTGTCTTTCAAATACTGCTCCCTTATGATATCTGTAGGCATTTACAAAGGCTTTCAGAGCCATTGATCCATCCAAGAGCTAACTGGAGAGGGGTCTCTTCAAGTTCTGTGACTATAGACTATATCATTTCTTTCTCCTAAGAAGGCTTTGGGGCATTTTTGCATCTTGGACTTAAAGGGGAATCACCATATTTCACCTGCGTAGGCTCATGGTAGAATGATGTTTCATATTACATTTCCATCATCTCTCCTAAATTGGGACTTAAGTGCCCAATGTAAAAATTTTTCATTTTCTGAATAATTGGAAGACACAAAATTAGGTATTTTATTTAGAAATAACCTTTACAATAAAGCCAACTATGGAATAGGAAGATCACCCTTAGGGATTGGAGGCATAAGCTTCATTTCTTCACCTCTCTTGCAGGCATCTCACTGGGTTATGGAGCTGAGCACGCTTTTCCATTCCTGCACCTAAAGTGCATCCCTCTGTGGTCTTGAACACATGCTTTGGAGAAGCTCAAAACTGAGTAGGAGAGAATATTTCAGGGTATTGAGGAAATTTTTAATTTGTAACCTAATGCCTTTATTATTTCTTTCTCACTTGGGGAAATAAGAGGAATTATTACAGAGTCTTTAAATATGGAAGCAATATTAAAAATCCAAAGAAACTCTATTTCAACTGAAGAAAGTGTCCAGGAGAAAGCCACTAACTCATATCAACTAAAGATGACCTTTTAAAATTTGTTTTCCACTGAATTATAGAAGCCTTGGTAATGCTGTGTTTGCCAGTATCCTCCACATTGTTGAATTCCCAAAGATTGACAGAGTCAAGGACACACAATAATGACAGAAGAAACAGCATGTATAATATTCTTTTCAGACATGCACACAGCGTTTCTTCACAAAATGAGTGAATTTCAGAACCGGAATGGAGCTCAGTAAGGAATTAATCCAAACCACTCATTCTACATGCGAAGGACTAGGGCTGCTAGTATAGTCACTAGAGTCACAAAAATCAAATCAGGACCTTATTTCTTCAGGTTCTCAGCTCCAGAATACTTAGAGAGCAGAGGATTAAATATTTTAAGGCAAACAAACAAAAAAAACCCTTGTTGTTCATGCTCTAGGTTCTACTATTTATACTGAAAAAATGACCATTAAAAACAAAATTAATTGCACCCAAGCTCTTTCCTAGACACTAGTACACAGGTCACTTGAATTTTCAGACTCTGAGAATAGTCTTTGAATCTCCTGTATACAACTTCTTGTTGTCTCGTATCTCGTGTCTTATAAAGTAAACAGAGAGAGAGGATACTGATGGTATTTGGAAGTGATCAACCATTTCAAAGAGGCAGGTGGCCTATATGGACTCTAACTGTCCATCATATGACTCCTGTTCATTTTACACTTCTGCGTGGGATTTCTCCCTTTATCTTTTCCTTTTGCACATGACTAAAATGTAAATTACTTAGATCTAACTTATATTCTGTGGAGCTATATGTAACTTTGGAACTGACGTTCACGAAGTTAGAACTCATGTTATTCATGAGGTCATGTTATGTCATTTTAAAACTGTAATGTGTGGCCTAGAGGTGACCTCTGAAAAGAGCAAAGGTAAGCTTCACATTTTCTCTAAAAGTTAATATCATGATCCACTTAGATGCCCTCTACAAACCCATGGACGCTTTTATTTTTATTATGATATAGTTGACGTACAATGTTATATAAGTAACAGGTGTACAACAAAGTGATTCACAATTTTTAAATGTTATACTTCATTTATAGTTATTCTAAACTATCGGCTATATTCCCTGTGTTGTACAATATATCCTTGTAGCTTATTTATTTTATGCATAATAGTTTGAACCTCTTAATCCCCTACCCTGATCTTGCCCCTCCCAAAACTCGTGAACACTTATATACATTTTTTTTTCTCTTAGGAGAGTTTAAAATGGGCTAATAATCAAATATAAATTGTGTCTGTTTGGTTCTTCATTAGCAAAAAAATTAACATGAATGGTATGTGTCCATCCCATAGTAAAATATCTGTAACTAGAAGCCACGAGGTAAAGAAAGCTGAGGATCTTGTAACTGAATCTACTACCTCCAGATTGTTTCTTCTTGCTTCAAAGTTATGCTGCAGTAGAAACACAGCTTTTATGATGTTAATTCTAACATATGCTTTTTATTCATTAAAAATTCTGTGGGTTTGATTAGACATGAATAACTACCTTCTACACCTATTTTTGTACAACAGATAATTATTTGGGGAAAGAAAACCAAAATACAAGAAAACCAGCAATTTTTGGTAGAGTCTATAATTTTCAAACTTGTCCATGGTTCTTTGCCTATATTTATAATTTGAAGGAAAGTTAATAATAACTTATAATAATGCTGGTGAAAAGCTTTCAAGAAACAAAAGCAATTTATAAACATTTAACTAGCCTTACATTTTTAAGTACACGTTTCCCAATTATTGAGTGTTATAGACTGAGTTCAAGGTTCCCCTCAGTATTTATTATCTCTAAATCCTTAAGCAAGTGAAGTGACTTGTCATCCCTAGATGTCACCCAGTTTCCCCATAAATAAGAGTTCCTGTTTTGTACTTTGTGCGGAAAATGCCATGTACACAGTAAAGGCTCAGCAAAAGCTAGCTATTATTTTATTGTCATTTATCCCATTTTTGACTCATGAGCCTTTTTATAAAATTCAGACTGAATGAAAAGGGAAGTCTTCTTAAACCTTACAATGAGTTTTTAAGAGGAAAGTATTGGAGTATTCTGGGCTCCTCCAAAGGCAAACAGTAGTAAATTAAAATTGTGTTTCTGGGGTAAAGAGCCTGATGTTTGAGAGAAACACTGGAGTTAGTTCAAAACATCAACACTAAATAAAAAATACACTAGGGCCTTGAGGCTGTATTCATGAGCTGCGTATGAGGAGGTACCAAGGCAACAGTCCAGAATTCTATATTTGATGGAGCCATGTTCTATCTAACATAGTTACATCAGGGAAAGGGCTTGTCATGACTTCAGTGTGTACCGAGATCCCATCTGTGAACTAACCTCTGTCTGGAAACTTAGAGGATTTAAAAAAATTTTTTTGATAATGACCGAAGTCATGTTTCTGTTCATCAGACATAAAGGTTTTTTTTCTTTTTTTCTCCTGAGTTGTACAGATTGAGTAATGCTTTGAAAGAGTAGTCATCTATTTTATTTCTAGTGCTCTCATGACCAATTGGCCACAACCAGAGATCCCTAGAGGTCAAGACCCTTTGACTACCATAGCATTCCTTTGGCTTATTATTGTATTTTTGTGGTTGAGTGCTGCCACCAGGTAATTATTCCCATCAGAAAAGGAGCTCATTACAATGATGCCTTACAGAACATTGACACCATGGCGCTGGTTTCATGGAAGTTGGTGACACTTCACTAAGGTATTTGCCTAAGTCTTCATGAATGAGGTGTCTTCCTATCTTTCATAGGGAACAGTGGGAAGGTTAATGTGTTTCATATAATAAATATATACAGCGCTCCTATGTTTCTAAACATTTAGCTATCTTCCTCCACATTATACTAAGGAAATTTATCATTTTTGACTTTGTTGAATGTAAGCCATCTTTAAATCCAAGTTTTAGTTACTGAGTCAAGTCAATTCTGAAGGTTACTTTTAACTTCTAATGCTACCACCTTAAATCTTGAATCTCATTTAGTGAACCATTTTGATAAATTAATAAAAATATGATAAAATTAAATATCCATTTATGATTATTGTAAAAAATCCTTTAGTACACAAAGAATATAACAGAACTTCCTTAATCTTATAAGGAATATCTATTAGATATCAATATTAAGCATCATATTTAATCACAAAGTCTTAATGCATACTTCTGAGTTTGTGAATTAGACGAAGATTTCCACAATCTTTACTACGACCCATCATTGTACTTAAGGTACTTAACTTAATGCATTAAATTAAGAAAAATAAATAAAATAGGTAAGGATAAAAAAAGTTGAAACTATTAATATTTGCAGTTGATATGATTATATATGTAGAAAATATAAAATATGCAGATAATTTGTCAGAATTTATGAGTAAGTCCTGAAAAAATTGTTGGACAAGAGGTCAATATATCAAATCATTTGCATTGCTATATTCTAGCAATAAAGATTAGGCTATACAATTATAAAAAATATATAGAAT